>NC_090267.1:91341805-91649882 GCF_040414725.1 Anabrus simplex
CGAGAAATGTACTTTGGCTTGGGGAAATGCCTTGGATCAATGTTACAGCAAGAAGTTGGCAGTTGCTACACGCCCTATAAAGCAGATTGTAGGTACAGCTGAGAGTACTCAAACCATTCAGCATCGGGATACGTACAATGACGCATACAGATCTACAGTCATTGTAGAGAAAACAGCCAAACAAAGTAAGAAATAACCTGATCACATTCAACGCATAGAGCTCGACCTGTCATTCAAAGAATGCAGAAAAATACAGAGACATTCAATCCTTGAAGAAATTCTCCAGGCAGGAAGCAGGAGAAGCCCACGTATTTTTGAACACCCTTCCGGTAGTCGGACCTGGGAATAACCATCCAGAGGAGAGGGACAGCTATTTAAAGGGATATGAAGTACTTCACTCTTCACTTCTTCGTCACTAAAAACCTCTCAGAGCATAATAATATTAGTATTTTTCCATTTCAGATACAAGTCGGGACACGTTCTCTAAGACAACGATGAGAAAGAGAAAGTGGATGTTTGAGAAACATTAACCATTCATATTATGAGGCATACTTAGTTAAATACTTAGTTTTTGGATACTATCATTAATAAAACGTATATAATAACAGCAAGTATTACTATTTTTTGAGTAATCTACGATTTCTATCCCCAGTGATGCAGAGAAATAATTATCTTAGTCAATGTAGAGATAGATAAAATGCCGTTTTTATACTGCATGAGCTTGCATTAATAATAATGTGTTCCACTATATATGTTATCACCAACAAGTGCATACACCCAGCGAAATGTTTGAAATTGTGATATATTCAAAACTATAATTATAAGAGCGTTTCGAACTGTAAAAAAAAAAAAAAAAAAAAGTTCTGCTTGAAATTGTGGTTTCCCTGACCCTGACTGTTCTTTCTCTGTACCGTTCAGATGTGTTTCACGAAGAAATATCGATTTCGTATTATCGCACCTACGTGTAATTGTTTTTATACAAATTCATCACAATAGCGCACTCAAACATCGTTTAATATATATTCCTTGCTGAAATATCGTGCTTCAGTTGTCTTCAATAATACATTTGTATAACAGCGTTATTTTGATTAGGCTGACATATTTGTAGACTGACACCCAAATAAATAATAATAATAATAATAATAATAATAATAATAATAATAATAATAATAATAATAATAATAATAATAATAATAATAATAATAATAATTGTACCGGGCGGTACACCTCCACTCCGCTAATTTAAAATGTGCGCCAGTTGAAACTCCTCTGCTGGAGGAAGTCTGAACTTTATCTACGCTATTAATTCTCTACTTTCTCAGAAGATGTCACCACGTGGAAAATTTTGAGTTTTTGAACTGTGTCATTTTTGATGTGGTTTTGTTTCGCTTGAAGTAAGAAGTGTGAACTTTCTCTTCTAGAGGACACTACTGAAGATCAACAATAGTGCAACCTAGTGCGGAGTCAAAGAACTATTTTGTTGGATAAATTTTTATTTCAAATGTTTGTTCTTTGCTAAATTTTTTTCAGTCTTTGGTTAAGTTGGCAATATTAACCCCTTCTTTCCCCTTGTTTTAAATCTAGCCTATCCCGAATTTCTTGAATTAATTTTCCACCAATTATGTGTTTCTTCTTAGTATTGTGTAGGGGGTTTATTGATCTACCAATAAAATCATCGCGGGAGGGTGTTTTCATTCCCCTAACGCCTAGAACCTTCTGCGAGAATATTTAAACTGCTGATTTTAGGGTCTCCGGGCCACTTCTGTTCCATCTTTCAGTGTATAAAGTACATAGCAGGAGGCGGGAAGCGCCTCTTTCCTCGGCTGCGGTCATCAATAAGGTAATGGCCGATTAATAAATTCTTTCTTTGCTAGCTCAGCAGTTTAACTCTCGGGGCGGGTGCGAAGCGTTCCTCCATGTAACCTTTTCCTAAAATGTAACGATCTTTTCTTCTATTCTCTTTTAAGCTGCATATTGGGATAGAGAGTGCTAACCCTCTCGAGCTCCCACTCACATTGTCTTGAGGTGAACTTATTTTCTCAACCTATTCTTCGTTAATGTAAAACAAATTGCTCTTTTCTAAAGTCACCTCGGTAGTATGGGATTAGCCCTCGCATTAGTGGCCTAGAGCCAGATTAGGTTTTTAAAAACAAGTGTATTAGGAGTGCAAGATCGCCTCCTCTCAAATTGTTATTTTAGAGGTCATGTAATTGCCCATTTTTATTTAATAGACCTCAGTAGGTTGGGTATTTTACCCCTGTGTCTATGTCCAGTGAGGACAACTTGAAGGTGGAGTTTGGTGTGGCCTGGGAGAGGCTTAAATTTTGAGAGCGAGTGGCTCTTTTGAAAACTGAGTGTTGTATGCCTCGTGGAGGCTTTTCTGTGTAATTTGGAGCAAGGGCTCCTAGGTATGAATGGGGTTTTCTGCCCCTCTGTTAAAACTCGTGTTTGGGGTAAAACTGAGCTGATTGCCCAAGCAGTGTAAAATCAGGGCGCGAAGCCCAATTCCTGTAAATATTGTAACCACCCCTTTTGATTTGCTACTTTGTACCTGCCATGCTTGTTATTTCTTTGTTTTTGAAAAGAAAATATAACCTTGTTAAATTTTAAATTAATTTTGCTTTCGTAGCTGGAGACCTATTCACACCCGCACCTTCTTTCACCTCTACCTACCACGGAAAACTCCGTAAAAATAATAATAATAATAATAATAATAATAATAATAATAATAATAATAATAATAATAATAATAATAACAATAACTTGCCGAAATGCGCCAAAACATGGCGGTCAATGGGGTAATTATTTATTGGAAGATTTCCATGAATGAGATATTCTTTGTGCAGTTACGTTTTGGCAGTAATGTAACTTTAAGGATGTCAAAAGTTCCTACTCTTGACATTGCAAAATATGTCATGGCTGAAAACTGACCGAGGTAAATGGAATCCTGCAACTTCCGGTGTTTCCCCTTGAGCTTTGCTGATTGGGATACAAAATGCTAAGTGAATTGGAAACTGGGGTCACTTAAAGAAAATTTAAGTGTTTTATCTAATGGAGTTATATCATCTCGAGGGATTATAGCTCTCTGTCTATTTCCAGTGGTTTGCTATGAGCACAATGTCGCCCAAATAAGAATTGAAAATTGGCATATTAGCAGTTTGCTCGTAGTAAAGGTAAAATCCTTCAGGATCCCATGACAGTAAATTATGACGCAAAGGGTCGGTTTACTTTCCTAACTACCGGAGCGGAAGAAGTTCACAGCCTTGCTGTTAAAATAACGACACAGAGAAAAGGACTTTTACATTTCTCCGACATCATTTCAAGCTAGCAAAAATATAGGGAGAGCAACAAAGAGACAGTAGCATTGCACCGAATAGCTTCTTCTCGACTAAGCGACAGAGTTGCCAACTGCGTATGGCACAGTCCTGTTAGATGGCTCTTAAAAACCCGCAAATTGTCTTCAAATTCTGCAAGAACTTCAAGTCATTACTGTTTATTTCTTGGAAATGGGACATGGTTGAACACAAGCTGTATGTATTGAATTAGATGACTGCCAATGTATCACATTATGAAATAAAAGAGAGAAAAGTTACAGGTGTGTGAACTATATAAACTTACTAAGATGCCTTCGAAGTATAATATATTAACTCCTCAGCCTCATTGCATGGCAGCACAAAGGTCTCTTAAAATTTGAAATGGTTATTAATGCAGGCTTTTAGATTAAAAAGCACAACAGAAGAATTCACCAGTATTTCCAACAGCCATTTCTTAAACTTCGGACCCTATAACCACTCCTTTAGAAAAGACAGTACGTACGCTATGTAATGGTAATACTGTACTTACACTGCAACTTTTATAGGATTTGGATAGCTCGTCAGCTCTCACGTAAACCTGAATTGTTACTGATGTGATGTGTGATGTGTTTTCGTGTCTGGTGGGTGGTTCGACCAACGGGGGAAGAACATACAAAATCGACAATCATTACACACTTCCAGAAGCTTTGATATTCTAGACGGCGGCACACCATAGACCACAGTACTGTAAGCTTACAGCAATACTATTTCCGGCTAGATTCCAGCTATTCATTAGTTAGAGGCCACCATGAAACTCACTAGACGCTGTCATTCATCCGCTAACTTAACATTAAAATCCTCCAGATCTAGAGGGAAAAACTCCTGAATTGGCAACTCTGTTAAGTGACTCTCTGCAACACGATACTGGCTGGTGATGATGATGATGATGCTTGTTGTTTAAAAGGGCCTAACATCTAGTTCATCGACCCAATACAGACTGGAACAGGTGACCAGAAAGACGTCCGATCGCGCATGCGTGCTTGCCCCCTTGTCTCAGCGCTTCCAAAGTCCAGGTGGCCTTGAAGTACTGGCGAGCTCTTTGTCCAATCAGAATGCTATATTTGTCTTCAATAACTTGAAAACATACGGCAAGGAATTTTATGATCTTAAAGACACACTGCAAATTTGTATTTATCAGAATGCTTTACGATGTCAATCGGTTAGGCCGTTCTCTCAAATTCGCGGTTCAAAACTCAGCCAATACTGACATATTTTTCGCTTCTTTTGAAATCAGAGCTTTTATTCAAGACTCTAGAGGATGAGATTAAGAGGTACCTATTTTATCCGCACACTTTATCTTGGTGCATTTGTGTACGGGGTTGAGGAGTAAGGAGGGAGCTATCCCGGTATCGATAGTGCTGCCTGGTGCTGCCAACTGAATGAAAATGAAATCTGAATTGAATCGAGAATACGATCGATCGATATGAAATTTCTAAACCGTTATCATCTTAAGCCAACAACTATGTCACATACACATTATATAACATTATAAAACATTTCTCGATGCGAATCTTGTTCCTAGCATGAATTCTATACTTTGGCTTTGTTGTGTAAACAACAACAGTACTAGTACGTAAAGTGTACGCCAGATGTCGCACAACGATGCTTAAGCGATTCATAGTTTGTGTTTCAAAGGTTGCCAGTACGAATCTCGAAGATCGCCGAGGTCGACCGATTCAGCACTAGGGTGTAAATGCACCAAGATAAAGTTTGCGGATAATACATTTACTGCATATAGATTTGAGAAAAATGCTATTGCATCCATTGCAACACGTGATATTCTAGCACAGATTTGTACAACACTACGGACGTGAATGTTATCGGAAGATACCGTATCTTTCGAATCTCTTCAGTACTTCTACTCCACATTTATCTTTTTTCTGTAAGATAACGTGGTTTAATTTTGCAACAGGTGGTGCAATTATGAGACCGGGCACTTGATGAACGGCAGTGCAGATTACCATATATACAGAGCTCAACAAGTGTTACTGGAGTGTTAGTTGACGGCTGCTGGACGGTTGATTATCCTATTTCACTTACCATGACAAGGTAGGTTGTAACCTCTGTTAGCTTTACCATCACTGTATAATGCGCAGAACTTGTACCCATGGATGTGAAGTGGTGTGGTTTGTACCTAACGTGAAAGACAAGCTGGCACATACGTTGCCTACAGTCAAAGCTGCTGTTATGATATTTAATAGCGCGGGTTTTACGTGCGTATTTGAGAACGACAAATATGGAGGCCTTGGGATCGTTGCCACAAGAGCCGACACCTCAGTGGTTACAAACTGTACGAGATGTGGAGAAACGTTTCCGTTCGAATAATGGACTTACGTCCGAAGAGGGTTGGGAGTAATACAGAACCTGGTTTCTTTTAATGTGCGCAAGTGGTCCTAATTTAATAGTAATCTGGTAGCCATGTTTGTGAAAATGAGGAAATATGCTCGAATACATTTTAAAAATAAATGTGAGGGAAAAAAAAAGAAAAGTGGAATGAAACGTGTTTACGTTACGGATGATAAAGTCAAGAATTTGAAGAAACTAACCAGTTAGATTCTTAATAGCACAGTTTGTTCGTTCTTTCGGTCGCTTGCTTGTTTATTGGTAGTAGCCTATTTAAGACTCAGAGTTGGTTTGACAAGTGAAATGGTTTGAACCAATCAAAGAAGACACACTTCATATCCAGACAGAATTACGTATTCCCTTACACACCCATACATTCTACTCACGATCGTCCACCATTTACAAGAATAATTTTAAGCGCTGACTGCTAGCTCGCACAGAGCACACAGCTCCTGTCTGCTCACGAGATGGGTGGGAACTCTATGGCGACAACGGATGGAGTCCTGGTAAGTATATTTGCTATGTTTCAGATAATAATGATAATAATAATAATAATAATAATAATAATAATAATAATAATAATAATAGTAATAATAATGGCGTGTTGCATCCGGAGAAGCCTAGTGCAGGTCTTTGGATCTGACACCCGTAGGCGACCTGCGCGTCGTGATGAGGATGAAATGGTGATGAAGACGACACATACACCCAGCCCCCCGTGCCAGGAGAATTAACCAATTATGGTTAAAATAACCTACCCTGCCGGGAATCGAACCCGGGAACCCTGTGACCAAAGGCCAGCACGCTAACCATTTAGCCATGGAGCCTGAAAAGGTTTCAGATAATAATTAATCTTTAAGGAATGCAGACTGCAAACCTTTGCCCAGTTTCACGACAATTACGTTAACGGCAAAAACCTGTATGAAATCTCTTCTCGTGAATAATAATAATAATAATAATAATAATAATAATAATAATAATAATAATAATAATAATAATAATAACTACGTAGAGTGAGGGTTAAATCCGGAGTGGTCATAAAGCTTACTCCTGTCGAATAACACCAAGTAGGCTCAGGGTTAATGTCCCCATTCGACGGACGAACCACATGCCCTCATTTCCTATGAACACTGCGAAGAGGTTTGGAATTGAACCAAGGCTTTTGGCACGTAATCTAGTGATTAAGAATTCTATACCACTCCCTGTCTTGCCCTGCCGGCCAACATTCTGATGGTGAATTGCCTTTTTCGACCAATGGGACTCGAGTCAGCTAACCACTGTCTCCTGAGGGTCGGAGGTTGCAGAGTGGGCTTCGGCCTACAAGTGGTCCGTGGTTCGACGGTTCTGCATTCCGACTGACCAACAGAGCAGAGGAGGGGTGGCTGCAGCTCTGCCGTGGATGTACCCCTCTGTATTCGGGAGACGGATAGGGGTTTGTTCCCACCGTCGGCTACCCTGAGAATGTTTTTCTGTGGTTATCCATTTTCCTGCACTAAGGCGAATGCTGTGACAGTTCCTAGTACAAGCCGCGGCTGCCAACCACCTCACCTTCTCCCAACATCTCCCTGGTCTGAGAGACGGCGTTACCGTATAGGAGGCCCGCCGTCCCCTTCAGGGACGGAATAAAAACGTTTTAGTAATAGTCTCCTGCGCCAGTGCTCAATCTTCATCCTTGAGAAGTAGCCTGTGATCAGTGTCTCCAACAGTGAAATATGATTATCCACCAAACGGCTGCATGGAAACCTCTAATAACCACCAGTTCAGCCACGTCATAAGCTCTGATGAGCTATATTTACACGAAAAATAAGTTCATCCCTGTTGTTCAACCTTTCAAAGAAATGTTTCAGGGCGAAAATACCCTACAGTCCAATGAAAAATTAGAGTGCCCAGAATCATCGATATCATCTTTAGACTTTCGATAGAAGGCGGAGATGAAGAAGCAGGAATAGAAAAAGATGCCTGGTATATTCTCACAGTCCTTATTTGTTTTTGTTTTTTTAATTATTAATTCTGCCCATAGACTGAGACTGTTATACAAGGAACAAATTTGATCACTGATAAATAATAATCTGTGTGATTGCGCTGGTGTTAAGGTTAAAGGATCCAAGTAGGGGAATCAACGACTCTTTAACAACCGTTAATGCACTTGACGGTGAAAGAAGTAACACTTTTTCAAAGCTTCGGTGCTGCCTGAAAGACTTTGCAGCAACTGTCTTGTTTAATAATAATAATAATAATAATAATAATAATAATAATAATAATAATAATAATAATAATAATAATAATAATAATAATAATAATAATGGATTTTACGTTCCTCTGACTACTACATTTATGTTTCCTGGAGACGCTGAGGTGCCAGAATTTAGTCCCGCAGGAGTTCTTTTCAGAGCCAGAAAACCTACCGACACGACGCTCGCGTTCTTGAGAATCTTCAAATACCACCGGACTGAGCCAGGATCGAACCTGCCATATTGGGGTTCGAAGGCCAGCGCATCAACCATCTGAGCCACTCAGCCCGACCTTTGCTAAATGGCAGATAAATAGATTTTTTTTTTTTTTTTTTTTTTGCTAGTGGCTTTACATCGTACCGACAAAGATAGATAGGTCTTATGGCGACGATAGGATAGGAAAGGCCTAGGATTTGGAAGGAACCGGCTATGGCCTTAATTAAGGTACAGCCCCAGCATTTACCTGGTGTGAAATGGGAAACCACGGAAAACCATCTTCAGGGCTGCCGACAATGGGATTCGAACCCACTATCTCCCGGATGCGAGCACACAGCTGCGCGCCCCTAACCGAACGGCCAACTCGCCCGGTAATTGACAAATTGACTATTCCACTAGATTCATTGTGATTTTACAAAAACAATTGTACAGACATAAAATTACTGCCAAAATACTTTTAAAATCCACCAGAATTCTCGCTAGCCACCTTCCTGTCAAACAGCCATCTGAACCACTAGATTTGGCGGGAAAGCCGCTAAATTGACAACACTCCTATGATTTTTGGCTTTAAGGTCAGTCTAGTGAGGTCAGGACACGAATATTACTTATGGAGCTGCCATATTGAGTCTTTAAGTGAGCGTAACCAAAGGCAAGCGTTTTCGAATTTAGAGAGTTTAGGTACCAAACATTGAAATAAAAACAAACGAACAACTATTTTTCATGCAGAATTTAATGGGGCGTATATTGGCCATGTATATATAACCAAGATATAACTCGTAATTGGCATAAATACGCTACATTCACAGCTATTTGAACAGGAAGATAATTATAGAACCCTTCATTTTTTGAGAAGCAAGAGTCAGCAAAAGTGCTCATGCATACTCTTTTACTTCCATACAGCTTGGTCTTACTGTGTTTCTTATTAATATCATCTGTCAAAATACGTAACCTTATTGACAGAAACATAGAAATCTGTACGGTACCCCTGTAATGTTATGAATACGTGAAATATTTAAGTTAAAGACAGTTGTAGTAAATTACCTTCGGCATTACCTTTATTATGAAAATGGTTACCGGCACTGCGTTTCTAAAAGGTTACTTCGTTGTTGTTGTTGTTGTTTGTTGCTACTTGCTTTACGTCGCACCGACACAGATATGTCTTATGACGACGATGGGACAGGGAAGGGCTAGGAGTGGGAAGGAAGCGGCCGTGGCCTTAATTAAGGTACAGCCTCATCATTTGCCTGGTGTGAAAATGGGAAACCACGGAAAACCATTTTCAGGGCTGCCGACAGTGGGGTTCGAACCTACTATCTCCCGAATACTGGATAGCGGCCGCACTTAAGCGACTGAAGCTATCGAGCTCGGTGAAGGTTACTTCAGCACGTTTACGAACACTGAATGCCTCTTGAGTTGTGTGCATTAAATTATGTTTGCTAACTGCTGCTATCCATTCATGTAGTAAATTCGTTGGGTTCTGAGGCAAAACTACTCTTCACTTATACAACAACAGTGATGTTCTTAGCAACTCTGACTAATTTTTGGATAACCCGTGCAGTTAAATAGTACAAAGTGCTGGTGGTGGTTTGTTTTAAGAGGAAGTACAACTGGGTAACCATCCGCTATCGTCACCAGAGGGACTGCTCTAATACCGTCGGCGTCGGAAAAGAACAAGAATTGACCAACGGAGGTCGGATAGGACAGAAAAGTGAGGAGGTAAGCAAGTAATTGGAAGTAATGCCAGGACTCAACTAAGGGCCCTGTGGTCGCAATGCACGCTCCCAAGTCCTCCTCCTTTTAGTCAAATCTTATGACAGGCAGGAGATACCATGGAAGTATTCTACCGCCCCCACAAAAATGGTACAAAGTGACCAGTCTACAGTTGTCTGTTGCTAAAAAAAGTCAGGGTAATACTCATCAATTTCATCATCATAATCATCATCATCATCAGAAGAAGAAGACCTAGGAAGTGGTTGTGCGGTTTGGGTCACGTTGTTATCAACTTGCATTCGGGAGATAATGAGTTCGAAGTCCACTGTTGGAAGCCCTGAAGCCCGTGGTTTCCCCATTGATCTTATCAGGCAAATGCTGGCGCTGCCACGGTCGATTCCTTCCCATTCGCAGTCCTTCCCTATCCCATCATCGTTATAAGACTTATATGTGTAGGGGACACGTAAAGCAGACTAAACAAGAGGAGGAGGAAGTAGTAGTAGTAGTAGTAGTAGTAGTAGTAGTAGTAGTAGAAGAAGAAGAATAAGAAGAGGAAGAAGAAGAATACTTAAGCATTATATGAATATTGGACTACACTTATCATTCGAATCACATGTCCCACTTTTATAGGAGTGGTATAACGCTTGCGGTAGATAACTGCGAACATGTTTGCATAGGCTTTCATATTCTTAAGTAATTTTTATACCTTGAGGATAGGGGGAGGGGAGTGGGGGGAGGTATGATAACACCCGCGCTATCCCCTGCCTGTCGTGAAAGGCGACTGAGAGGTCTCTTAACTTGGAAGTGCAGGTTGACGACTAGAAGGCCCTTAGCTGAGTCGTGGCTTTTTTCCCCTTAGTGTACTTGTGCCAGAGGGGCTGCCTGGCCGAGGCGGTAGCTCGGTTCGCCCGGAAGGACGTGGGTTCGAATCCCCGTCAGGAAATCGCAAAATTTAAGAAACGAGATTTCCACTTCCGGAGGTGCACATGGCCCTGAGGTTCACTCAGCCTACACCAAAAATGAGTACCAGGTTAATTCCTGGGGGCAAATGGGGCCGGGCGTAGAGCTAACCACTCTACCCCATCAAGTGCAGAGGTTATGGATAGTGGAAGCCTTTACCTTCCACCCCTCCAAGGGCCTTCATGACCTGTACGGAGATGACTTTGCTTTGTTTATGTATGCACTTGTGCCAGGCTCATTACTGCAATGTTTCCTAAACGACCTCCCTTGCATGGTTAGCTCGAAAAGAACACGCATAATTGTTGCTTCTTTAAAAAAATCTTAGTTTGGAAGTTTTTCTAGAACAGTTTAAAGACTTGGGTGGATTAGGAACATTTTTAGGATGAAATTCCAGTACTGTTTTTGTCCATCTACCCTCTCCTGTTCAAACTGCGATTCATAAAAATGATATCAGAACAAAATACATAATGGAATTCGCAAATACAAATATCGTTCATATAAACATTATTCTTCAGGAATAATTTCATCGTAATAACTTACTAACCTCGAACAAGACGGAATTACAAATGGGTTGCCTTTTATAACGCCCGTAATTTTGTACCGTATCCATTGAGCTCACCATTGCTTATTACAGGAAAGCGAAACACTCTAATCCCGCAGGTTGACTTATTCTGCCACTTTGGTGTAGTGCAGTACCCTGTTTTCCTTATCACATCGGGCTCACCCACATCATAACCATGCGTAAGACTCAATATGGCCGCCACCACGGAAGATTGTGGTAGCGTGACCAGACCTTCCTAGACTGACCTCGTTTGGCTTGTATGAACTGTGCTGCCCTCTCACGGAAACGCTTATAACTTGATCCAAACACTCGATATGACAACACATGCTGCGAAATAGATATTACGTCACAGATTTTGCCATGCATTTGATACAAAATCTCGCGTTAGCGAGATAACTTTACAATATCCGTTCCCACATTCCCTCATATTTTACCTTTATCTCCTCGCATATACAGTGCGTATTTGTTTTATCTTCTTGAAACGGGATGTTAGTGGACTGATAGACCATATCACTACAGGTACTTGACCGGTACGTGTATTGCACACTGAGAAGCAGTGCTCTACGATATCCTACAAGAAGCTTACTGTGGGCTCTCATAAACAACAGTGACCTTGCTTAGAGTTAAACTGGCTACTCACTGAGGCATCCGTCTGCGGTCCCAGCCATGCGGTGAGTACAATGTGCGTGATTTAGTAACGTTCTAACATCTTACGTTATATACCAACTTCAAGGACGTTCTCAGAGTTGGGGTCCGGGAGTCCAGACCCCCTTAAAATGTCTATATATTTTTGAAACTTTCATTTGTTCATGCTCAGCCATTCCAGTTGTCACGGATGTTACATTTTTACTAATTTAAAGCCCTTAACATTAAAACTTAAATGTATTTTGTGAACTCTTTTAACATGAAATACAGTAAATGGCAATGGCCTCCCTACAGGAGAAATTATGTTGACTAAAATATATTACGGTACTATTCCGGAAACTGAAAACTTTAGTCCAGATACATGTATATTGCCAATATAAGTTCAAACGGAATTTCTTAAGACACATTATATGCTGTTTATTTTACATCGTTATATGTTATATATGCCTTTGCTGGCAAGATGTAGTGTTTGCAGTGCACTATGTCTTCTGGTATGGCCTAGAATAAATTTGTTACTTTCATTGACCTGTCTCAGTCTTATACTTGGCTTTGACAATATGAAAGTGGCTTCGGTATGAGTGATGCTAGTAATGTCATTCCTTATGCAGCCAGTCCCTGCCATGAATGGTGTGAAAATGTCGCTCATAGGGTCGGTTGGTGCACGCATTTCAGTGGGCTTGGCAGACTGATATGCAATAGCAACTTCTGGCCCAGTGAGGAAAGCAACGGGAAACTACCTCACTCCTCATTTCCCTAGTACGCCTCTTCAGTGACACGTAGGCAATCTATGACAGCTAATGGTGAACCTGTTGAGGATCCAACCAGTCTTCGGGCTGAAAAACATACATACATACATACATACATACATACATACATACATACATACACACACATATGTTATATACAGCAAGTGTCAGTTCTAGTTGATCAGATAACGACTTCAACTTACAACAGAGCCATTCAGGGTAACGAGCGAATTATACTGAAAAAGTGTAGCCTATTGTTTAAAAAATGTTCTGTTTTCATCCAATGAGTAGATAAAACTTCAAATTTAGCATTCTACTGAGATATTTGGAAAAATAACACATTTAATATATTTTATTGCTAAAGGAAGTAGCTGGTTTTAGTTGGTAGTACACCGAGCTCGATAGCTGCAGTCGCTTAAGTGCGGCCAGTATCCAGTATTCGGGAGATAGTAGGTTCGAACCCCACTATCGGCAGCCCTGAAGATGGTTTTCCGTGGTTTCCCATCCATTTTCACACCAGGCAAATGCTGGGGCTGTACCTTAATTAAGGCCACGGCCGCTTCCTTCCCACTCCTAGCCCTTCCCTGTCCCGTCGTCGCTATAAGACCTATCTGTGTCGGTGCGACGTAAAGCAACTAGCAACAAAAAAAAGAAAAAAGTTGGTAGTACATGGTCACTTTCATTCAGTGAAATTTGGAGCACTTGCTTACATGCAGTTCAACTGTTAACTCCATTCTCAAGAAGTTCCTTCCTTTGTTTTTGTAGTAGGTAAAATGCAGATCAGGAAGGATGAACTGGTAGTATGTATATGCAATTAAGTTGGAGTATTAGCAGATGAATAAGAAATACTTTTTAACCGAGCGAGTTGGCCGTGCGGTTAAGGTCGCGCAGCTGTGAGCTTGCATCCGGGAGATAGTGGGTTCGAACCCCACTATCGGCAGCCCTGGAAATGGTTTTCCGTGGTTTCCCATTTTCACACCAGGCAAATGCTGGGACTTACCTTAACTAAGGCCACGGTTGCTTCCTCCCCACTCCTAGGCCTTTCCTGTCCCATCGTCGCCATAAGACCTATCTGTGTCGGTGCGACGTAAAGCAAAAGAAAAGTTTTAAAATCCATTCAGCAACTACAGTATATAATAATAATCGGAGTTTGGTGGTTACTATCACCTATCATGCATTTATGTATCTAGGATAGCATTGCTAGGGCTTCAGATTTATAAAGTATACATTTTGCGCATTTGGAAAAATTAAGGCTGTATATATACCCATGACTAAATAATCCTGGACTCCGCCCGAAACTAATTTCTGAATACGTTCCTGACCAACTTAGTTGTCCGGCTCCATGGCTAAAGGGTTAGCGTGCTGGCCTTTGGTCACAGGGGCCCTGGGTTCGATTCCCGGCAGGGTCGGGAATTTTAACCATCATTGGTTAATTCCGCTGACACGGGGGCTGCGTGTATGTGTCGACTTCATCATCATTTCATCCTCATCATGACACACAGGTCGCTTACGGGCGTCAAATCAAAAGACCTGGCGAGCCGAAGTCCTCGGACACATCCCGGCACTAAAAGCCATACACCATTTCATTACTGTATAATTGGATCTAGGGACGTTTAAACATGGTTCCGGAATACAGTTAAGTACGGTGGTTTATTTACAGTTTAACGTTGGAATTTAGCGTCTCTTTAAACATTCAACAACAGACATTTACCTTATTCATATTATAAGAATTATTTTGCTATCCTACACCTCTGCCAAGCTTATTACATTAAACTTAAAATGGTATATACTGTACAGTGAGTCACAATGAAACTCATACATCAGCAAAATATTTCTTTGAACATTTACCAACAAATACATAATTTTAATTTCAAGCTGGTCTTTACCCTGTTATGAATAATACATAATTTTCTGCTACAGTATTCAAAAATAGCATAAATATATTTCATCTACAGAGGAAATTAAAAAGCTTTTCTCAAACATACACAAAAGGAGATCACAGGGAAACTCATACACCCTGTGGTGTAGGTCCTTGAAACTCGGAATAACACACAATCGCCTACAAACTCAGTATTTTGTTGGATATCCCTAGGCTCGTCTAACATCTCTCAAACGTCCAGGCATGGATCGTACCAATTTTTCGCAGTATGATGGACTTATTTTCTCTCATTGTTCGCGTTAAGCAGTTTTCAGGTCATCTTTGTTGGAAATGTTATGTTTCCTTATTGCTACTTTTTTTTTTTGCTATGGGCTTTACGTCGCACCGACACAGAAAGGTCTTATGGCGACGATGGGATAGGAAAGGCCTAGGAGTTGGAAGGAAGCGGCCGTGGCCTTAATTAAGGTACAGCCCCAGCATTTGCCTGGTGTGAAAATGGGAAACCACGGAAAACCATTTTCAGGGCTGCCGATAGTGGGATTCGAACCTACTATCTCCCGGATGCAAGCTCACAGCCGCGCGCCTCTACGCGCACGGCCAACTCGCCCGGTTTTTTTTTTTTTTTGCTAGTTGTTTTACGTCGCATCGACACAGATAGGTCTTACGGCGACGATGGGACAGGAAAGGGCTAGGAGTGGGAAGGAAGCGGCCGTGGCCTTAATTAAGGTACAGCCCTAGCATTTGCCTGGTGTGAAAATGGGAAACCACGGAAAACCATTTTCAGGGCTGCCGACAGTGGGGTTCGAACCTACTATCTCCCGAATACTGGATACTGGCCGCACTTAAGCGACTGCAGCTATCGAGCTCGGTATTGCTACTTCTAAGGGATACTACAAGTTCTCTATAGCATTTAGATTTGGTGACTGAGGAGGTATTTCCTGCATCTTTGGACAGTTATACAGGAGCCACATTCTCACTATGTGAGCTTTGTGCTTTGGGTCGTTATCTTGATAAGTTAATACTTGTATTGGTCATGTATTCCAAGTTTTTGAGCTCTAGCAGACAAATTGTTTTTCAGTATGTTCAAATACACATCTTTATCCATTATCCCATCAATGAAAGTCAACTTCCCTACGCCACTAGCTGCTATACACGCCTAAACATTAACACCTCCTCCACCGTATTTAACACCTGGACGCTTATTGGTAGGTTTTAGCTCTTCATTCGGTGTTCTCCAGACATAACTTTCCCATTTGATCCATAGAGGTTTAATTTGCTTTTATCTACAAATATTACCGTTTTCCAGACGTAAAAATCTTCTCCCATGTGCTCTCTAACAAACTGTAGTATCTTCTTCTTGTTCAGTTTGTTGACCAATGGCTTTTCCTGCTTACTCTTCCATGCCTATTACTTTTTCTGATAATGCGCCTAATTTTTTCTGGATAGCATCCTTCCCTGTATGTTCCTCAACCATCAGAGCAAGTTTTGGAGCACTAATCACTGGATTCTTCTTAACCTCTCGTACTATCCAACGTTCATCTGTGGAATTAAAATATTATTTTCCGACTTACTTTGCCCTCATTTTCAATCTGGTTGGTACTTTTGTATCTCTCTATAACACATTGTACATTTGAATGACTTTTGTTTACAATTTTACCAATTTATCTTAATTTTCCTGTTTTAAAATGAAAAATCATCAACTCTGTCTCTTCTTTCAAAGACTTGCCTCTCTGACGGCTCATTATTACACTACAACGTGTTTTTACTTCGCAACGCTTGACAATAGACTGAACTTGTCTCTTGCGTTTTGTATTGCACTTGACAGTCAAACGTACGGTGACCATCGAGGTTTGTATGAGGTTCCTTGTCGCGTCGAACAGCAGCATAATGCCAACGAATCAAACATACTTGTGTTAATTTATGGACAAGAAAACTAACAAGTAGTGGCTCAGGCCTGATAATACATGATACACAGGTCATTGCACATAAAAATATGACAAATATAGTCACCCAACATTCTGTCCATAATGATACAAATAAATTACGATCGTGTATGAGTTTTATTGTGACTCACTGTATATTATATTGGTGTGTGGCCTCCGAAGAAGTCTGGTGCAGGTCTTTCGAGTTGGCACTGTATAGACGACCTGCGTGTCTATGAGTATGGAGCCCTACCTAGGATGAATTCTAATGCTGAAGACAGCCCACGTACCCAGCGCCCGAGCCATTGGAATTAACCAATCAAGGCTAAAATCTCCGACCCGGCCGGGAATCCAACCGGGACCTCTTGGACCAAAGACCGTTTAACCATGGAGCCCGACTCATAAATTGGTAATATCGTTTGCTAAGGCCAGGCCTTTCTCTAGTGGCATATAACGCTTAGGTAGGTCTAATTACTCCACCAAGGCGAAGTGGAGTTCTGCACAGCACAGCGCCACTAGTAACATACATGACGTAATCGCTGTAAACTATAGTCAGTCGAAGAGAACAAACAGTACGCAAGTCCACAAGCATAGGTAAATAGTGGCATGCTTTACAAACCCTGTAAATATTTCATGACCTATCAAGATGATGTTGTTGTTGTTTGAGTCATCAGTCCATAGACTGGTTTGATGCAGCGTTCCATAACACCCTATCATGTGCTAACCTTTTCATTTCTACATAACTCCTGCATCCTACATCTGCTCTAATCTGCTCGTCATATTCATACCTTGGTCTACCCCTACCGTTTTTACCCCCCTGCACTTCCCTCAAAAACCATCCGCACAAGTCCTGGATATCTTAAGATGTGTCCTATCATTCTATCTCTTCTTCTCGTCAAATTTAGCCACAACGATCTCCTCTCACCAATTCGATTCAGTACCTCTTCATTCGTGATTCCATCTATCCATCTCACCTTCAGCATTCTTCTGTAACACCACATTTCAAAAGCTTCTATTCTCTTTCTTAGCGAGTTATCGTCCATGTTTCACTTCTATACATTGCCACGCTTCAAACGAAAGTCTTCAAAACATTTTTCTCATTCCTATATCAATATTCGAAGTGAGTAAATTTCTTTTCTTAAGAAAGGCCTCCCTAGCTTGTGCTAGCCTACATATTATGTCCTCCTTACTTCTGCCATCGTTAGTTATTTTACTACACAAGTAACAATATTCATCCACTTTCTTTAATACTTCATTTCCTAATCTAATATTTCCTGCATCACCTGATTTCGTACGACTGCACTCGATTACCTTTATTTTGGACAACCGAGCTCGATAGCTGCAGTCGCTTAAGTGAGGCCAGTATCCAGTATTCGGGAGATAGTGGGTTCGAACCCCACTGTCGGCAGCCCTGAAGATGGTTTTCCGTGGTTTCCCATTTTCACACCAGGCAAATGCTGGGGCTGTACCTTAATTAAGGCCACGGCCGCTTTCTTCCCAGTCCTAGCCCTTTCCTCTCCCATCGTCGCTATAAGACATATCTGTGTCGGTGCGACGTAAAGCCAATAATAATAATAATAATATAATAATAATAATAATAATAATAATATTTTGGACTTATTTATTTTCATGTTGTACTCCTCACACAAGACTCCGTCCATACCATTCAGTAACTTCTACAGATCTGGAGTCTCAGATGAAATAACAATATCATCGCAGTTTTCAGTGTTTTGATTTCCTCTCCTTGGATTGTGATTCCCTTTCCAAATTCTTCATAGATTTCCTTTACTGACTGTTCTATATAGACATTATAAAGAAGAGGGACAAATTGCAGCCTTGCCTCACCCCTTTCTGGATTGCTGCTTCTTTTTCATAGGCCTCGATTCTTATCACAGCTGACTGATTTTTATACAGATTGTAGATAATTTTTCTTTCTAGGTACCTTCAGAATCTCAAATAGCTTGGTCCAATCAACATTATCAAATGCCTTTTATAGATATACGAACGCCATGTACGTGGGCTTGTCCTTCTTAATTCGATCTTCTAAGATAAGACGTAAAGTCATGATTGATTCAAGTGTTCCTATATTTCTTCTGATTCCAAATTGATCTTCTCCAAATTCAGTTTCAACTTTCTTTCCATTTTTCTGTAAATAATACGTTTTAGAATTTTGCAAGCGTCAGATACTAAACTAATGCTGCGGTAGTTTTCACACTTGTCAACACCAGCTTCCTTGGGAATAGGTATAACAACATTCTACCGTAATAACCTTTCCATGCTGGTTTCTCCTAAAGCAGTCAGTAATTCAGACGGAATATCATCAATTCCAGGTGCTTTGCTCGTATTGAGGTCTCTCAAAGCTCTGTCGAATTCTGACCTCAAAATTGGGTCACCCATTTCATTAATGTCAACAGCCTCTTCTTGTTCCAGAACCATATCATCTAAGTCGTTATCTTGATACAAGTGTCGGATATGTTCCTGCCATCTTCCTGACTTTCCTTCTTTCCCTAGAAGTGGTTTTCCATCTGAGCTCTTAATATTCATACACCTAGTTTTCCTTCCTCCAAGGGTTCCCTTGATTTTCCTGTATGCATCATCTACCTTTCCTAGGCCCATACCACTTTCAACATCCTAGCACTTCTCCTTCAGCCATTCTTCCTTAGCTGCCCTGCATTTCCTATCCACTTCATTCTTTAATAGCCTGTATTCTTTTCTGTCCTCTTCATTTTTTGCATTCTTGTATTTTCGTCGTTCATCGAGCAGGTCTAGTATCTCTTGAGTTATCCATTGATTCTTAATTGATCTTTCCTTTCTTCCTAACATCTCTTCAGCAGCCCTACTGACCTCATTCTTCATTAGTGTCCATTTTCTTCTACTATGTTTTCTTCAGCCTTTCCATTTAGTCCTTGTGCAACATGTTCCTTGAAACAATCCTTTACACTCTTTTATTTCAATTTGTCTAGATCTCATGTCACTGGATTCCTTCCCTTCTTCAATTTCTTCAACTTCAGATGACATTTCATGACCAACAAGTTGTGATCAGAGTCCACGTCAGCTCCTGGGAAAGTTTTGCAATCCAACACCAGGTTTCTGAATCTTTGCCTAATCATAATGAAGTCTGTTTGATACCTGCCAGTGTCTCCAGGTCTCGTCCATGTGTACAGTCGTCGTTTGTGGTGTTTGAACTAAGTATTAGCAAGGACTAAATTATGATTGGTGAAGAATTCAATCAGCCGACTTTTAGATTCTCGCCGCCTTTTACACATTGTATTAAATCTTCTATCTCTTCATGTATTTTTTCGATTTTCATCATCCGCTGAACTAGTAGCCATGTAGAACTGCACTATTGTAGTGGGCATTGGTTTGGTGTCTATCTTGAAAACAATAATCCTTTCACTATGCTGATCGTAGTAGCTTACCCGCTGCCCTATTTATTATTAGCTTTTATCTGTAAGTAGTAATAATTCATAGGTAGTTTTTTCGTCTTTTACTATCGTATGAATAAATGTCTGATTCTTGGTCTCTTCTTAAATTACACGAATATAGGCTAATACAAACATACAAAAATGACTATTCACTGATTCTATATTACGCAAAGAAATGGAACATGACAAAGAACAAATTAAATACGGAACTGTGATCTAAATAAAAAAAAGCGCAACACAATTTGGAATCGTGTAATTCCGGCAGTGAAGATCCTCAGTGACTAGGTGTTCATTCGTTTTCTACACAACTGTAACATATTTGTGTAGTACACTGCAGACAAACCGGTGATTTGCACACACACACACACACACACTCTCTCTCTCTCTCTCTCTCTCTCTCTCTCTTGCCACAAGTTGGGCACACATGACATGGTGGGGTTTTTTTTTCCTAGTTTTTCTTATTGCCTTGGGCCAAGTCTTGTAAGATTCTGCTTAATCGTGTTCCGCTTCGCTTGTTGTGTCCGTTTCCGAATCAGCTGTTGCCGTATCTTCTCCAGATTCATCGCTGGTGCTCTCATAAAATGAAAATCCACAAGCCGGTTTCCAGTCATTCGACCGGATCAGGAATGGAATGAATAAAGCCCACATCTAGCGGCGAGGATAGGAATTGTGCCGGCTGCCGAAACCGTTCTCACTCCCCTGGGGCAATGATTAACGACCGACGGATGAAATGGTATTTGAGAGTGTTGCTGGAACGAAAGATGGCAGGGAAAATCGGAGTACGCAGAGAAAAACCTGCCTCGCCTCCACTTTGTCCAGCACAAATCTCACATGGAGTGACCGGGATTTGTATTATTATTATTATTATTATTATTATTATTATTATTATTATTATTAACAAATACATCGAAATTGGGAAATATCCTGGTGGCTATGGTCACTTACAGTAGTGTGATAATAAGGTAAAGTTAAGACATCATTATCCAACAACAGCTACAAAAACAAGGCAAAAGCACAAAAACAAAAGTAAAGAAGCTCCACGGAAATAATGTGTTACAAGAAATATGACTAGTTTAACATTCTTATGGATATACAGTAGGGGCTGCCTGGCCGAGGCGGTAAAGGCGTGCTCAGTTCGCCCGGAAGGACGTGGGTTCGAATCCCCCTCAGGAAGTCGTAAAATTTAAGAAACTAGATTTCCACTTCCGGAGGTGCAAATGGCCCTACACCAAAAATGAGAACCAGGTTAATTCCTGGGGGCAAAGGCGGCCGGGTGTAGAGCTAACCACTCTACCCCATTACGTGCCGAGGTTAACTATGGTGGAAGCCCTTACCTTCCACCCCTCCAAGGGCCTTCATGGCCTGTACGGAGGTGACTTTGCTTTGCTTTGCTTTATGGATATACAGTGCGTAACATTACAAGTGATAATAAAGTACAGTTAAAACATAACGGAACCAAGCGGTTAGAACGACGGAGGCTCGGACTGGTACTCTGGAATCCTGGGATAATTTATATAATTAGACTTATTATAATTATTATTCTTCCAGCATTCATCCCGTTTCCAGTACATTTATTGTATTCCTTTCACCTTCAGAACGGCTGTTACCATGATCACTGATATAGATTCAACAATTTCTTTTGTCAATATTTTCAGCGTTGACAGAGAAACGTGACAGACATATTTTACCTTTTATCCTGTTTCCGATTAGTTCGATGGGATTTAGGTCCGGATGATAAGCTGGTAATCTCAGGGGTGTGAAGCCAGCATATCTTGTCAATGCAGTGTTATTTTTGGTCAACATTGCTTTACAAGAAGTTCTGCTTTTGTCGTTTCTTGGTCAAAAAGGTATATATTCCTGCATTGTTATCTCGGAGCCATGTACTATCCGCGAAGTTTTTAGTGATACTTCGGCTCCCTAGTGCAGAATCGGCAGACTTCGGTTATCTTCGAGATACGGATTGATACCAACAGTGAATCGATTATGTATCACCGTGAGACTTTTGGTGGTGTAATCGCAAAACTTCGAATACTATTGTTATTTTTTACAATAAAGCAAAGAAATATAAGTTAAAAGTGAAATTTTGAAGCCTATTGTAATGGCTGAGGAAAATCCAAGCATAGTACATCACATGAATACCTTAGAACTCCTACTTGGAAAAGAACTTCACGGTCTATACACAGTCAGGACAGAAATATAAAGCAAACGTAGAACACCGCTGTGATACGGAAAAAATAAAATAAACAGTTGCTCTTCCTCCACAGTAAGTCGATTGAACGATCTGCCGCATATACGGGAAAAAAGGTTTCCCCAACAATTACGAGAATCACAGCATTTCCTGCCTAACCACGCACACTTAGTGAAAAGGAAAGGTATATAAATCACACATGCCTCACTGCGAATTAAATTTCGATGCTTTTTCTTAGAGTGCTAAAAGAAATGAAATAGATTCAGACACAGCTAAGAAAACAATAAGTTCACTTACAAAGTAACTAAAGAGACGGCACGTAATATAATGCATGTTCAGTCCGTCAGCGATGCCGCTGGTGGGATCCTCAACAGCTCTGCCATCAGCTGACATAGATGACCTAGGCATCACTGAAGAGGCGTACTAGGGAAATGAGGAGTGAGGTAGTTTCCCGTTGCTTTCCTCACCGAACCAGAGTTGCTATTACATATCAGTCTGCCAAGCCCACTGAAATGCATGCACCAACCGACCCTATGAGCAACACTTTTACACCATTCATAGCAGGGACTGGCTGCATAAGGATTGGCATTACTAGCATCGCTCATACCTCAGTCACTTTCATATTGTCAAAGCCAAGGATAAGACAGAGACAGATCTATGAAAGTAACAAAATTGCTCTAGCCTATACCAGAAGACATAGTGCATTGTAAACACTAGGTCCTGCCAGCAAAGGCATACGTAATATAATGACTATTCATAATACACTGAAAATACCAAATATTAAGATTTTGTTGCTAGAAAAACAACTAAGAGATTCGAACTTAGAGTCAAATATTTAAGTGAGCCGACATTAAGCAGAAAGCAAAAGGTGATTATTGACACCATGCAAAAAAAAATTAAAAAAATAAAGTCAACTAGTAAACAAGAAAGGAATGAGATATGACAATGAATTCCTTTCAGAAAGTCTTTTATTCAACATTAAAACTCCTAAGGGTTATAGACACTGTCTAAGGCATGGCATGTTTCCCCTTTCTTGGGAGGCTCATCTGCAAAAATTAGTTAAAGGTCTTAAGTGCACATACCAAAAAAACCAAAACCAAACCCCACGGCACTTAACGCCCTTGAAAGAGCCTTGGCCTGCCCAGCGACCGCTGCTCAGCCTGAAGGCCTGCAGATTACGACGGGTCGTGTGGTCAGCACGACGCAGCCTCTCGGCCGTTCTTGCAAATTTAATTTCTGTTGTGCTTAGTAGTGACATACGGTACGGTACCGGTATCGTAATTAGGATACGTCTGAAAGTAGTTTAAAAATTACTGTAGTGTACTGTACAGTAGTATACGAGTAATATCCTATTAGAATTTAGTGTGCTTATTTTATTATTGTAAAATATTTGTGTAGTACTGGTGTAGTAGAGGTATCCGTAGAAACTCTTACTAAAATATTGTTGAAATTAGGATAGGCTTAATTGCAGTTTGGAATTGTGTAGTTCTTGTGTATTACTTTCGATATTCAGTAATTAACAGCAGCTTTAATCCTGTTAGGGGTTGTAGGATTAAAAAAAATAGAGCACGACTAAGTAGTATTGTAGTGTAGTCGTATATTAATTACCTTTTTGTTGTGTACTATCCCAGACAATATATCCCTCCGTTCATTTATTTTTTTTGCAAATAAGTTATTTTATTTTTTAATTTAAAATTTTCCCCCCGTAAAGAATGGCTAAGGAGCGCGAGTGTACTTATTGTGAGTGTGGTAAGGCATTGAGGGGTATGAGGGAGGAGTTGGAAAGTTTGAGGGAGATAATTAGGATTCTCACAGAAGACAGGAAGGAAGATAGGACTCCCTCAAACAATGTACAGGTTACAGTAGGTGTACAAGAGGGAGGGGAAGGAAAGGGAGGAGTTGTAGAAGACAGGTGGTTTAATGTTCTAAGGGGAAGGAGATTGCAGGCCAAGGGCTCTATTCAGGATCAGAATTCAGGACAGGTGTCTGTGCGAAATCGGTACGAGTCACTCCAGGTAGAACAACAGAGGGAAGATGAGGGACAGGGAACTGTTGCTGAGATGCGTGGAAGTAGAAGGAAGGGAAAAGGTAGGAAAGGGAAATGTAGAGTAGAGGATAGGAAAAGACAGGTGGAACAGGGTCATGGGAAGGAAAAAAGGGAGGAGGAAGTAGCTTCTGCAGCTATCAGGAAAGATAGGGCTGACCAGGAGGGGAGGGGATCAAATGAGGTGGGTAGGGCTGAGGCTCTGGTCATGGGGGATTCCATCGTTAGACACGTGGGGAAAGTGTGTGGAGGAAAGGGAACCAGGGTAGAATGTTATCCAGGAATTAGGTTGAGGCAGATGTTGAGGAAAGTAGAAGAGAGGGAGGAGGGGAAGGAGAAGGTGGTAGTGTTTCACGTTGGTACCAACAACGTAAGGCAAGCTGATATAAGTACCAACATAGTTGGAGATGTGTGGGATCTGGTAAATGCAGCACGGGTGAAGTTTAAGAAAGCGGAGATTGTTATTAGTGGAATACTGTGTAGGAGGGACTCTGACTGGAGGGTGATTGGGGATTTAAATGAGACTATGGAGTGGGTATGTGGGAAACTGGGAGTGAAATTTCTAGATCCTAATGGGTGGGTAGGAGATAGGGATCTGCGCTCGGATGGCCTTCATTTAAACCGCAGTGGTACGTATAAGTTAGGAAATTTGTTTGGAAGGGTAATAGGGACGTACATTCAGGGAAACGGGATGGCCTAGGGAGCGGTGATAAGGGAACCGGGAACTGGAAATCAAGTAGGGATGACATAAAATTGTTAGTGTTGAACTGTAGAAGTATTGTAAAGAAAGGAATAGAATTAAGTAATTTAATAGATATATATTTACCAGATATTGTAATAGGAGTTGAATCATGGCTGAGAAATGATATAATGGATGCAGAAATTTTCTCACGGCACTGGAGTGTGTATCGTAGAGATAGGATAGGAAAGGTGGGAGGGGGAGTTTTCATTCTGGTGAAAGAAGAATTTGTAAGCCACGAAAAAGTTAAAGATGAGACACATGAAATTCTAGGTGTAAGGCTCATTTCTAAAGATAATAGGCAACTTGATATATTTGGAGTGTACAGATCGGGAAAGGGTAGCACTGATGCGGATTCGGAATTATTTGATAGGATAGTCAGCTATGTGGGAAACGACATGGAAAGAAATGTGATTGTAGCGGGAGATCTGAATTTGCCAGATGTCAATTGGGAAGGAAATGCGAACGACAGGAAGCATGACCAACAAATGGCAAATAAGTTAATATGGGAAGGACAGCTGATTCAGAAAGTGATGGAACCAACCAGAGGGAAAAATATTTTGGATGTGGTGCTGATAAAACCAGATGAGCTCTATAGGGAAACTGAAGTAATAGATGGTATTAGTGATCATGAAGCTGTTTTTGTGGTAGTTAAAAATAAATGTGATAGAAAGGAAGGTCTTAAAAGTAGGACTGTTAGGCAGTACCATATGGCTGATAAATCAGGTATGAGGCAGTTTCTAAAAAGTAACTATGATCGGTGGAGAACGGTACATAAAAATGTAAACAGACTCTGGGATGGGTTTAAAGAAATTGTTGAGGAATGCGAAAACAGGTTTGTATCTTTAAGGGTGGTAAGGAATGGTAAAGACCCACCTTATTATAATAGAGAAATAAAGAGACTAAGAAGGAGGTGCAGACTGGAAAGAAATAGAGTTAGAAATGGCTGTGGAAGTAAGGAGAAATTGAAGGAACTTACTAGAACATTGAATCTAGCAAAGAAGGCAACTAAGGATAACATGATGGCAAGCATAATTGGCAGTCATACAAATTTTAGTGAAAAATGGAAGGGTATGTATAGGTATTTTAAGGCAGAAACAGGTTCCAAGAAGGACATTCCAGGAATAATTAATGAACAAGGGGAGTGTGTATGTGAGGATCTTCAAAAGGCAGAAGTATTCAGTCAGCAGTATGTAAAGATTGTTGGTTACAAGGATAATGTCGAGATAGAGGAAGAGACTAAGGCCAAAGAAGTAATAAAATTTGCATATGATAACAATGACATTTACAATAAGATACAAAAGTTGAAAACTAGAAAAGCGGCTGGAATTGGTCAGATTTCTGGGGATATACTAAAGACAATGGGTTGGGATATAGTACCATATCTGAAGTACTTATTTGATTATTGTTTGGCCGAAGGAGCTATACCAGATGAATGGAGAGTTGCTATAGTAGTCCCTGTGTATAAAGGAAAGGGTGATAGACATAAAGCTGAAAATTACAGGCCAGTAAGTTTGACATGCATTGTATGTAAGCATTGGGAAGGCATTCTTTCTGATTATATTAGACATGTTTGAGAAATTAATAACTGGTTCGATAGAAGGCAATTCGGTTTTAGGAAAGGTTATTCCACTGAAGCTCAACTTGTAGGATTCCAGCAAGATATAGCAGATATCTTGGATTCTGGAGGTCAAATGGACTGTATCGCGATTGACATGTCTAAAGCATTTGATAGGGTGGATCATGGGAGACTACTGGCAAAAATGAGTGCAATTGGACTAGACAAAAGAGTGACTGAATGGGCTGCTATATTTCTAGAAAATAGATCTCAGAGAGTTAGAGTAGGTGAAGCTTTATCTGACCCTGTAATAGTTGAGAGGGGAGTTCCTCAGGGCAGTGTTATCGGACCTTTATGTTTTCTTATATATATAAATGATATGAGTAAAGGAGTGGAATTGGATGTAAGGCTTTTTGCGGATGATGTTATTCTCTATAGAGTGATAAATAAGTTACAAGATTGTGAGCAACTGCAACGTGACCTCGAAAATATTGTGAGATGGACAGCAGGCAATGGTATGTTGATAAACGGGCTAAAAGTCAGGTTGTGAGTTTCACAAATAGGAAAAGTCCTCTCAGTTTTAATTACTGCGTTGATGGGGTGAAAGTTCCTTTTGGGGATCATTGTAAGTATCTAGGTGTTAATATAAGGAAAGATCTTCACTGGGGTAATCACATAAATGGGATTGTAAATAAAGGGTACCGATCTCTACACATGTTTATGAGGGTGTTTAGGGGTTGTAGTAAGGATGTAAAGGAGAGTGCATATAAGTCTCTGGTAAGACCCCAACTAGAGTATGGTTCCAGTGTATGGGACCCTCACCAGGATTACCTGATTCAAGAACTGGAAAAAATCCAAAGAAAAGCAGCTCGATTTGTTCTGGGTGATTTCCGACAAAAGAGTAGCGTTACAAAAATGTTGCAATGTTTGGGTTGGGAAGAATTGAGAGAAAGGAGAAGAGCTGCTCGACTAAGTGGTATGTTCCGAGCTGTCAGCGGAGAGATGGCGTGGAATGACATTAGTAGACGAATAGGTTTGAATGGCGTCTATAAAAGTAGGAAAGATCACAATATGAAGATAAAGTTGGAATTCAAGAGGACAAACTGGGGCAAATATTCATTTATAGGAAGGGGAGTTAGGGATTGGAATAACTTACCAAGGGAAATGTTCAATAAATTTCCAATTTCTTTGAATTTATTTCGGAAAAGGCTAGGAAAGCAACAGATAGGGAATCTGCCACCTGGGCGACTGCCCTAAATGCAGATCAGTATTGATTGATTGATTGATTGATTGATTTATTGATTGATTGATTGATTGGGCTTTCGAGACCAGGGCCGCCATCTCATTGTCAGATAGCTCCTCAATTCTAATTACGTAGGCTGAGTGGACCTCGAACCAGCCCTCAGGTCGAGAGAAGAATCGCTGACCTGGCCGGAAATCGAACCCGGGGCGTCCGGGTGAGGGGCAGGCACACTACCCCTACACCACGGGGCCGGCTCGCCCATACCATTAGTACTACTGAGAACTATTTCTGAGATGAGAAGGGTGAAAACAATCGCACGGTTATTCTCATATTTGACGAAGTAAAAATAAGAGGAGGTTCAGTTTAATACCAACTCATTAAAAGTTGCTGATTCATAAATTTAGGAGAACGCACCCAAAAACACGGAAAAAATAAACTCTTAAATCATTTCAACTGGTTGCTATGTATGCAAGTCCAAATTCTATATCTGGTGATATTTTGTCACGAATTTTAATCCAGGTGGTCTTACAACTGGATCAAATTGGCGCAAGAATTATTGGTTTCACCTGAGTAGGAAGTCAGTCAAATAAGATGTGGAGATGTTTAGGGATAAATGGAAAAGAAGGGAAGGTCATGTGCTCTGTTTCTAATCTTTTTGATTCTAGTAGGAGATTTTTGGGCCTTTTCAGGTGCTGTACATATAATTAAGTGCATCAGAAATAATTTCCACGACAAAAGGCAAGTATATTACAATAATGTTGTGGACTTTAAATTCTATCGACAGGTTTTTGAAATGGATAACTGCCATAAATTCGCAGTTTTGAAAGTTTGACACAAGCTAACGTCTGTACATGTAGACTACACTTCATTTCAGCGCATGAACTTGAGACTTGCTTTTCAGTTAATTAGAAATTCTCTTGCAAATTGCATGACGTTTTTTTTATAGAGATGAACTCAGAGGGATTTGAAGACAGTGAACAGACAGAAACATTCGCTAGGGAATTAAATATCCTAGAGCAGGGGCTCTTTATAAAGATGTAATAGGGCATCAAACCTTAATAAAATGGAGAGACAAGAACTCTTGAATTCCTGAGAGTAACAATTGAGGGCACCATACAGGGGTTCGAGTCTTTATGGAATAATGGGTTTTGATATGTGCCCAAAGCCAAATTTAATTAGTTCCACTAGAGTGGCACTTTGGTATACTAAGCTCATTTAGTTGTGACGACCACCCTTCAACAATAGATTTTCTGGTTTTTCACATGTTGCAGTATATTCATATCCCAACAAAACTTGCCCTGTGGTAAGGTAGTGAGCCAAAATTTGAACTGACATTGACATCATTCGTCAATAAAATGGCTATGAAGTCAGAAGAGACAAATAATTCGGTAATAGAATAAAGCACAAAATAAAAAAAGACAAGCACTAGACTTCACTGAGAACCTGGATGACCTGTTACCGGACTCGGAGAACAACTTAGGCCTACTTAACAGTGATAGCCACGGTCTTGCTATGGAGTGTAATTTATTATCTAGGATATATAGTACGCAACGTACCCGAGATCGCAAAATGTTATAAATGGATCAGCCTGCTTCACGGAAAGCCCAAAAAACAAATACTTGCCGCAGCCCTCACATTTATTAGGATCTATAGTAATAAATACAGTATTGACACACTTTCCACAACCATCCTTTGTAATGTGTTCGGGCAAGTTGAAAGAGTAGTAGAACAAAAACGTTCCTGTGAACGTAATCTATGGGGCGATATATTTTACGAGTGTTTGAATAGTTTGCACAGTATCACTATTAATTCCAAAGAATTAGGATGCTGCGAAGACCATGTTGTGGACATTATCCCTAAACTTGTATTACATTATATGAAGCGTCGATTTTATTTTGTAACAAGACAGATGAGAAAGGAACTGAAACCTTTTAAGACCACAAAGTTCACCCGGAAGCAATCTAAACTAACTGACAACTGACTTCCGGATTTGTATGCAAAAGCATATTATTTTACATGCAATAATTGTCTTTTATTCGTATGGTAACTTGAAGGCTCAAGCGCACTTACTGCTGGAAGAGCGGCCTAGCGGAGGAACCGAGGAACTAGGAGAGAGATCACACATTCATTGTGTTCCGGACAGTGTTGATGACTGTAGTCCAATTCTTTTCGACTGTCTCCTGAAAATTACCTCAAAAGTTTCAAACCGATAATTTTTATTTCTTCTTTTACAGGGATGTCAGCAATTGTTACCGTATATGGTTTGGTCAGTTATCCAGTGGTAACAAGACCAATTTCTGATAATTCACTTTTGCGTTGGCGGCTTTGCGGCTCATTCATATACAGATATTATTCTTATCAGCTGATCTGCTTGGGATAGGTTCCGTAATAAAAGTGTTATGTCGTCGGCATATGCTCGGACGGTAAATATCTTTTGCAGATTTGGTACATCCTTTACGAGGTGATGGACAGCTTGAATGAATGGTTCTACACTTAAGGTAAAGAAGATCATATATAGGGTACATCGCTGTCGCACTGACTTTCGTATTGAAATAGGTTTGGAGAAATGACCATTTAGTGGGAGTATTCTGGAATGAGCATGACTGTATAGATTTCTAATGATACTACATGTTGACTGTGGAATACTAAACTTGTCTAGAATCTTGAACAAATAAACATGGTAAACTCTATCAAAGGCCTTTTCGAAGTCAAGATTAAGTATTGCTGCGTCATTATGGGGGTAGTGTTCACATAATAATATAGCATCTCTAATTGCTTGGAGATTAAACGTGATTTTCTTGTTCGGCATGCCACACGTCTGCTCTAGCTGAATGTTGTTTTCCAGAAACAGCCGGAACCTGTTGGCGATAATTTTCATAAATAATTTGTAGTCTGTGTTTAGTAAGGTTATAGGACGATAGTCTGATAAATTTCGGGATACTGACATTTTTAGAATGAGAATTATTATGTGTTCGCTGAATCCAGTTGATTCTTCTGAGTTATTTAATAGAATTTTCATTAAATCTAGGAGCATGTCTTTAGAGACGGACCAGTATTTCTCTAGAAGTTGTAGGGGAGGCCGTCTGGGCCGGAAGCTGATCCGTCACTTGTATTACGCAGGGCCTTAAGAAATCCTTCTTTGGTGAATGCACGCGCCAGCTGCTGTTTTACTTCTTCAGGCAAACGTTAATCTAAGTAGGATTGTATTTTGTTTTGGTCAGGTATAGATACCTCACCTTTACTAGGTCCTAGATGTTTTCTGGAAGTATGTTTCGGCTTCATAAATGCAGTCTCTTGTAGTGGTTAGAATCCCATTGTCGTCTGTAATTAGCGAATGTACTTATTTTAGCGTTATTCTTTTTAGAGGCGAGGTGGTAGAGTTGTGCTTTCTCTTCGTGTACGACTGATGTTGCACGGGAGCGCTGCAGTCTTCATCACTACTGCATGATGATCGCTGAATGGTGCAACATTGACAGTTAATGCTCCGATGTGATTCGCTGATTCTTTATTTACATAAAATCGGTTGATACATGAAGCATCCATACCACTGGAGAAAGCGTATTCCGCTCTGTTGCTATGAATAACTTCCCACACATCACAAATTCTAAGCTCTCGATGTACTCGCCCTAGTGTCGGGCAGGGATGAAATTCACCTGTCTGTTCTTTTGCGTTTAATACACAGTGGAAATCACTTCCTAGAATAATGTTATCATAATTGTGACGCAGAAAATAAGGCAATTCCTTCTTAATAAAATCTTCCCGTTCTTGATGTCTGTGTGTTCCTGAGTGTATATAGGTATTAATAATCAGTGCATTGTCTTCGGTGACATTCACTGAGTTTGATAGATATTCCTGCTCTATAGATTATGGCGGTTCCTTTTAAATTTTCTCCTGCATTGACTATATACTTGTATTGAGATCCAAGGAATGCTAAGTTCGCGACGTAAACCTCTTGCAAGAAAACTACGTCTAAATCATAACTTTTACTAAATTCTTTCAGCAATACCTGTTTGCTCTGACTTCGTATGCAGTTCACATTCAGAGTACCGTAGCAGCTAACTACTGACATCACAGCTAACGTTACCAAGAAAAATAAATTACGGGCTTTCATACTCATTTGGCGATATCGGAGAGCATGTAAAAATACTTCAGATTTTCTCTGCGGAAGACATTTAGGCTACTTAATTTTGTTACTTTCTTCTTGTCATTCAGCTCAAACTGTCTTTTCAATCTTGGATCTCTTTGACTAACTGCATGGTTGGATTTTGACGGGGTGGTTTCAGTTTCCATTAAACTACCTTCTTCACCGCCGTCTTTATTTGTGTATTTTGGGGAATGTGTCTGTAATGACTTTTAACTGGCTATTATTTTGGGAGGTCGATTAATTTAGTGACTGTTCCACTGGGAAATCTCTAGCGTAAACAGCTTCTGTTGTCTCCTCAAGGTGGCTTGTGCTGGCTTGTCTACTCGTGTCTCTTCCTCTTCTGTGCTCATTTTTGTTTACATGTGATTCTGGTGTAGCAGCTGATCGTGTTTCCATCTCTGGAAAATCTAGGGTGTGTCTTTTGATATGAGAGGTACGCGTTGCGTCAGTAACTTCCCCGAGGCTGAAGTCAAGGTCGCCCGGGTTGGCTTGTCGGGTGTAGCAGGTCTTTGTACTGGTATACGTCGCGTTGGGCATTCACTACGGTAATGGCCTCTCTTACTGCAATTGGCAGAGGTTGGTGGTTGGTTATCATAAATCACTAATGCCTTGTTTCCTGCTATGCCTGTGTAGGAAAGGATATGTTTTTAAGCATGATACGTTCTGCACGTATACCGTTGTTCACCTTATATCGAAAATTGGAACTCCACGCTTCATCACTTACTGAAAGTATAGTCCCGTATTTACGCAAAACGTCTGAAATGTGTCCATGAGATATTTCAGTGGGGTGATTGAAAACTCTCAGAAGTCTAATCCCTAGGCCGGCCGAATCAACAGTTATTTTGCTACGATAGCCATTACTATGGACAAAATATTGCTCACCTGCATAGCTCTTGAGAAGATGATCAACTGTCTCTTGGCTCCTGAACTTAATGAAGACTTGTCGGGAAATACCGTTGAGCTGCAATGTTTCAATGCTTTATCCAGTGTCAAATTTTCAAAAATCCACTCGTGGATTTTGTAGGGGGTTTGTCTGAAACATCTCGTTCTGTAAATGTGATGATGATTGTATTTTTCGTTTCAACTATCATCTTTCCGTAATTTCTTTAGTTACCTAGGCGTATAGTACGCGCAACACTTAAATCAAACAGCCTTTTGCTACTTCACTGTAAGGCTCCACAGTTGTACACATTTGCTCGAGATACGTATTGCTCGTGCTAAGGCTTAGGCGGAACGCTTCACCAGCACAGTAGAAGCTACGCGATCTAGTTGACAACCGAACTGAGACGGACTACACTGTATTTCCGTTCACAGAGCCTACGTCACCACGCTAGCTCAAATTATCCCGCGGATCCACTCCGCTCGGTGGGCTTCAATGGCGGCTGGCGCATTAGATCATAGGGTCACGTGCCCTCCCAATAAATATTAATATTTTAATTTATACTTCTCAGTACATTATGCACAGGAGGATACACGTTATAAACTCACGAGGAAGGTGACTACTACTTCTATAGCTGGGGCTGTACCTTAATTAAGGCCACGGCCGCTTCCTTCCAACTCCTAGGCCTTTCCTATCCCATCGTCGCCATAAGACCTATCTGTGTCGGTGCGACGTAAAGCCCCTAGCAAAAAAAAAAAAAAAACTACTTCTATACTGCGAAATCTGGCTCCAAAATAAAGCGTTAAAATCGTATATATCAGCTCCCGGTCACAACACCCATGAGACCGTAGAGTAGACGTTTAAAGTAGATGGTCTCCAAATTTTGCCGCTAGCTATGTTTCTTGGGAAAGAGGCCTGCTGTAATGTGAGGGTTTCGGTCACAAGCAAACTGTGACTGAGAAGGGTAGCAGATAGTTCTCTGAAAAAATATACATATGTATAGGAAACTACACAGTTCACTGACATGTATTTCCGAACGTGCTATTGTTGAAAATAATACACAATAATAACACAAATTTTACACACTCTGGCACTTTCATAATCTGGCTGTCTGGTAACAAATATGCCTAACTAAGGTACGAATAATCACCGCTGTGATTGAAAAATCAAAATAAACTGGGTTGGCATAAAAGAAAAATCTAACACTTGAAATGAACTTAAATTAAAGTATTCAAAGACAGCATGCATTGATTGAAAGAAATATCCCATATTTACATTATATACAACAAACAAATATTCAATTAATTAGTCGAACCCATAATTACGTTAATGTAAATTAGTTCGTCCGTCTGTCTTAAATAAATCATGGATTCGGGATAACATCCCCAAATATATCAAATTTGTGTACTCATAACTGTGTAGAATTCCATTTTCTCGTGGCGAAGGAGAAGCCTCATGGTCCCATATTGGTTTACTCGTGCATCATGTCACACTTTATAATATTAACAAAACAAAACACTTCTGGGCGATCACCCATTATTAACACCTTAGTAAAGAATTTACAATGATTTATACAAAAACACGTATAGGTGCCTAACGCCCTTGCTGGCGAGTTGTAGTGTTTACAGTGCACTATGTCTCCTGGTATGGGCTATATCAAATTTGTTACTTTCATTGACCTCTCTCAGTCTCATCCTTGGCTTTGACAATATGAAAGTGACTGAGGTATGAGTGATGCTAGTGATACCATACCTTATGCAGACAGTCCCTGTTATGAATGGTGTGAAAATATCGCTCATAGGATTGGTTGGTGCATGCATTTCAGTGGGCTTGGCAGACTGATATGTAATAGCAATGGCTGGCTCGGCGAGGAAAGCAACGGTAAACTACCTCACTCCTCATTTCTCTAGTACGCCTATTCAGTGATGCCTAGGCTATTTATGACAGTTTTGGCGAAGCTGCAGAGGATCAAACCAGCCTTCTGGCTGAATACCCAACATACATACATACATACATACATACATACATACATACATACATACATACATACATACATACATACATACATACATACATACATACATACATACATACATACATACATACACATAGGTGCCTGAAGACCCATTACACTTTCACTATTATATTCTTTACTTGAGCCCGAACCACAAGTCGTGACACTTACGACGATGTGTCACTTTATTCGACCCGGCGCGTATCGCGTTAGTCAACCGGCACTTCCTGACGTATTTCTAGGCCGTATAGTGATCGCCTCGCTCCTACAGTTCCCTGCTCGGATAATTTTATCACCGTCTATCTTGAATTATTTACTTCAGGCTCCGCACACTGCCTTCAAAAAGTACTATTGGCGTTCCGTTGATCATTAAATTTCAATCACATGAATATTTATAAATGTATTAATTTCACCAAACAGTTATACTGATTATTTACACTCGGTACTATGAATAATCTCACTGTTCGTATTCATTCTCACAACAACTCACGTACTTTCAGCTCTAACTGACTTCAAATGCGTCCAGAGGTACTGACTTACAGAGTCAACGTGTCAGAGTCTCAACTACGTCATACGACTGGTGGTGTGAGGTCCAACTCCTGGTTATTTATGGACGATATGGTTTCCCGCCTGGGTCATACGAGGTCATACCAGAGGGAGGGTGGTTGGTTATCCTAAATCGGCACTTGCAGGTGGATTTGGATCTCTTAGTTTATCCCACTTAAGAAACTGGTGATACACATTCACGTGTCGTATTCTGATCTCATATCGTTCGGCGATCACGAAGATATTACTTGATTTCTGTCCTCCACCTTTCGCGCGCTAAGTCGGCGTCTATGTTAGTGCGATATCGCTGACCAATAGGAATACAGCGTGGGTCTTTTCCTAGAATTCTATATTTTAATTCGTCAAACTTACAATTAATCAACATGGGGATGACATCTAAAAAATCCCATCTGTTCATTTCGGTGATTGGAATATTTTAATTATTATTATAACTGGAGATAACTGGAGTTCATATTGACTTCTGTCATGTTGGCGCATCTGCGAGTCCTTTACAAATTTTGTCATTGGCTAACACTGCAGCGGTTTGTTTAAATATCTCCCTCTGACAACGTAACAACAATATGCCTCGAGGCATGGGAAACTCTATTGCGACATATTCTCCGTATTCGTGACACACGGCCTTCGCTCTTGTTCAAAAATAAATACTCCCTCACTTCCTCGTTGTAATTAGGACTGTTGTTCCGAGTTCTAGTTTTAATCCTCTTAGCATTTGACAACGAAATATATCACCCATTATGACAGGCTTAACTCTTGGCGACAGATTGTCGTGAGCACGTCTGACAATGTTGAAATCTCTTGGTCTACACCAGAAGGACAATGTGTATATTTCAATACTCTTATATGTCTTCATTTATTTTATAATATCAAATCATGATACCTATGGGCTGTCTCATCCGGGTACAATACATCGGGAACATATCATGCGAAGGGCTTTGGGCAGCTGACATGGTGGAGAGTCAACTGGGGGAAGGAGGTTGCAGAATCTACGTTTTGCTGATGATATTGTTCTGTTGGTAAGCAGTGAAGATGAATTTGCTGAACTGTTGCAGCGGGTAGAAAGCGTAAACCTTCAGCTTTGATTGGAAGTCACACGCAACGAAACTAACATGGTGGTTGTTAGTAGAGGAACGAAGCTCCAATTTAGTGGATTTCTAGTAGGTTTAGATGTTAATTTCTTTATATTGGCTCCTTGCTGAGCAATATTGGCAGCTGCGAGAATGGAGAAGTTTTGCTCTTGGAAAAGTTGCTATGGACAAACTCCGTACGATCTGGCATGATGGATCAATCAATAAAAACACAAAGAAATGTCCTATTTGTGTCTTGGTATTTTCATCTTCTTCTGTGCGCACGAATCATGGATGCTGAAGGCCAAGGACTAAAAGCGCATCAATTCATTTGAATGTGGTGATGGCGGAGGAGGATGGAGGAGCTAAGAGCTTTGCATTCCGAATTGACTTTCAATTCATGTTAGACAGTGGACCCTGCAGTTCTTTAGGTACGCTTAAATGAGAGAAGAGTGTCTTGAAAACCAAGTGTCCAACGGGAAAGTAAGTGGCATCATGACGCGTGGAGAGCTCCCAGAAGATGGATAGACCAGATCAATGACGCAACTCACGCAACGTTTTGAGTGACAGACTGGAAAACAGGAGACCGTAGACAATGGCCACTGCTAGTGAACTCTATTGAATAGCAAAGTAAACACGAGATCACTATACCCTGACACGAGTTACGCGACTGAGAAGGAGAAGATTGTCCTGGAGAGAAATTCAACTCGGCAGCTGATGATTTTAATAAATTGCAAATAGCTGTCGTGCGTAATAGTTATGGCGGTGGTGGCTTGATTTATGTACATCCTCATACAATTAGGTCTTCATAGCTATTGTAAGGTGCTTAGGATATCGCGGTCCGCAGCTCTGTATATTTCAAATATGATATTTTTCATCTTCTGGGCTGGTACGTATTTACAACAAAGTAGATGGAAACTGGGAGGAAACTCATAAGGAGAAAGCGTGAAAGGATATTTCCAAAATAATAGGCCGATCGGTTCAAAAGTTCTAAGCTCCCAAAAATGATTGAATTACTCCAATACTGTCAGACATTTTAGACAGTCAGTTCTTCTCCGTCAACTGTTCATATTTAACCTGGTTTACCTTGTCTGTTTCAGTCCAGTGGTCACCTGCGTGGTGGCTGTGTTGCTGCTCACCTGTTCGTGTTGTGGCCATGGAGCTCGTATCCTCGGTATCTTTCCCACGCCAGCCATGAGTCATCAACTCCCATTCCAAGTGATTATGAAAGCTCTGGCGGCCCGAGGACATCAGGTCACCGTCATCAGTCCAAATCCACTCAAGGTACAGTGTCTTATCTCAGGAAGGTCCAGTTATTTTAGCTGGGGTTAGTCGACCTAATTAATTAGTTCATTAGTCATTATCAAACTATTCTCAAGATATGCAGATAACATTTGAGAATGAAATGAAATGAAATGGCGTATGTGTTTTAGTGCTAAGAGTGTCCGAGGACAAGTTCGAGATTTGAGAATGTTGACATGTGATGAATCCGTTTCGATAGCTTCTGCTGAGTTAAAGAACAAAATTAATCAGTTACCACAGATCTGCGTTTAGGGCAGTCACCCAGATGGAAGATCACCTATCAGTTTTTAACATAATCTCTTCAAATAAAAAAATTTCAAATAATTTGGACATTTGGCGAACATCTCCTTTTGGTAAATTATTCCAATCACTAACTCCTTTTCTGTAGACGAATACAGTCCTTTCCCCAATTTGTCGACTAGAATTTCAACTTTATGTTCCTATTGTTATTTTTCCTTCTCTTAAAAGACACTCAAACTTATTCGTCTACTAACCTCATTCCACACCATCTCCCCAGTGACAGCTCGGAGGATTTCGCTAAGTCGACGAGCTCGTCTCCTTTCTCCCAAGTCTTACCAGCTCCAAATTTGTAACATTTTCGTAACGCTACTCTTTTGTCGGAAATCACACAGTCCAAAGTAAACTGCTTTTCTTCGGATGTTTTCTAGTCAAGTAATCCTGGCGAGTGTCCTATACACTGTCACCATACTCTAATTGTGGTCTTACCAGAGACTCTCCTCACATTTAAATCCTTGCTACATTCCCTAAATACCTTCACAACCGTATGAAAGGATCTGTAACATTTTATTTTCAATCCCGCGTGTGTGATTGCCCCAATTAAAATATTTCCTTATATTAAAAACTAGGTACCTACAGTCAGGTGCTGCTCCATAATAATAGCTGCAGAACCATCAGGATGAAGGATATAATACACAGCGATTAGCGATCCCATCCTTTTATTGTGTGTTGATATCGAGCCAAAGACCGATAACCATTCATATACTGGTGATCTGGCAACCCTGTTTAGATCTGTGAACGACAGAACAAAAGGAGAGCACACTTAACTACAGCTTCCTTCCGATAGGTGGCTAAGAGCCGCTCATAACGTTCTGTATGAGCTGCACGCCTTACAGCACAGCTGGCCTATTCGCGTGTTTTGGAGGAGCTGTGTAGATGAGACCATAGAGTTGGTAAATAATACACTAGAGGCAGCGCCAGCGCTACTGTCTGCGACAGAATCACTGCAGCGAGTGGAGCATCTTCAAATCTTAGCTAAATGAAAGAAAAAGCTCGCTCCGCTGTACTCACCAATGTAAATAGAGAACTTTTAAAACTGTGTGGATATTGATGTGGTTTAACAGTCTTATATATTAGCATTCTCATATCCTACAGAATACTTGTGATGCTATTGTCCAGTAGAAATAAAGCCCAAAAAGCTTAAATACAGGAGAAATGCATGATAAAAAAGACAGTGTTCACTTGCGATTGAATGACACAAAATTAATTTACTGTTCATGTTAAGTCTTCAAACAACGTACTTTAAGATTACAGCTACGTATATTTCTCTATTTTTTTTAGTAAATCGCCTACTTTAGGCCAACGACCGAAAACCTTCTCTCTCGTACGAAGCGAATGAGAGAGTTTAGGCCTAAAAGCCTTGGCGAGTTTGTGGTGCTAAGTAGACAAATAATTGCCATAGCTGTTTTTTAAACATATATTTTACTAGCTCTATGACTGAGAAGTCACAATTCTCGGAATCGTTGGCACTTCTCCCCCAAACGCGGCTGTAAATCACGCCTTCTCCGCTCTTGGACTATCACAGTCATCGAGACGACCTTGTCTTGCTGGATGGCAAAGGAAAGAAATGTTACTGCTCTGGCTTGGCGCTTTGGTGTTCGATAACACTGTGGCCGAGAATTCCTTCAAGGGTTTAAAATTACCTCCGTGCGACAATGCAGGCTGTAAAATGAATTGATCAGTAATTGAATTAGCATTCTACAAGTAGTCATGAATACGTTTATTCCATAATCGAAGTGAATTAGGAGTTAGGTAGTAATGAAAGTGGAAACAGGAGCGCTAATGCCATCAGATGATATTCCCCGTCCAGAAATCCAGCTGTCAGAGTTGTTTGCAGATCTCGGAACCTCTGTAAATATGACTGTGTCGATCCTAGGTCAACATATTTTTCGATAAGAGGAAAGGCTTTTTTTAAATATTTTTAACTGTTGTTTTTGTACAAGTCAGTTATTTATATCGATGTCCCTCGAGATCGGGGTCTTATAAATTGAGATGTATGTGTTACCGTATTTTGGTGGATCAGCAGAGGTGAAAGAAGGTGCGGGCTGGAATGGGTCTAACTACAAGGCCGGAAGATGAATTAAAATTTCAATAAAGGTTATATTTTCCAAAGTTAACAATTTTCACTTAAAAAATTTCGGATTTTTAACAAATAACAACAAGTCAAATCAGGTACAAGACCAAGAAAGCCGAGATTTAGATAGACTTTAACAATCTGGGCCACAAGCCCTAATTTTTACAATTCCTGAGCTCACAGCTCACAACCACAAATTACCAAAGGCCAGAAAACCCCTAATTACATGGAGCACTTGCTCCCACCTCGTAATGTCAAGCCTCCTAGAGGTACCTTTCAAAATACCAGAAAGAGCTGACCCGCTCTCAATCGTCCAAGCCTATCAAAGGCAATAACAGACTATTACACTTAACTGCCATCAAGGCACAACTTATAATGGAACAGGGGTATCTCGTACCCAATCTACTGGGCCTTCGCAGGAAGGAAAACAAAACGGGTTAAGTTAATGGCCCAAAATTCAAAGCTGAATGGAGGCGTGTACTAGCACTCCTATATGAAAGCTTGTTAAAACCTACGTGGCGCTAAGCCGATACACAGGGGCTATTCCCACACTATATAGGTGACTTGTATAAGAAAAATTTTAACACATTAGGAAAGATTAGAAAATCAGTTACGAAAACATAGTCACCTCAAGTCAAAATGAAGGGGAGCTCGAGAGGGTAAAGCACTTTCTTTCCCCGATTTACATTTAAAGATATATGAAGTTTTACAAAGATGGAAAAAGATTTACATGTTTTAAGTTAAAGGTTACATATTAAAGTTTTCGGACCTGCCCCGCGGGTTAAACTGCTGAGCTAGCAAGGAAAAAAGAAATAGGTTAAACGGCCATTACCTTGTTGAAGAGCTGCTGCCCGAAGAAAGAGGCGCTACCCGCCCCCTGCTATACTTCCATACACTAAGCTAGATGTTGTTGAAGTGGCCGAGAGCCAGGAAAATCAGCAGCTTTTATACCCTCGTGGAAGATTTGAGACCTTTCATGAATAATTAAGACACACCCACATGCGTTTATTGGTCGGCTAAAGTTTACACATCAAATGTGAAGAAGAAGGACACGATTGGTCCAAAATTAATTAAAGAAATTCGGGATTGGCTAAGTTCAAAACTGCGGAAAGAAAGATTTATATTGCCAACCTACAAATGAAAGAACAAATTTAGTTATAGGAAAACTTATGAGTATAAAATATCTTTAAGAAAAGTTCCTTCACTTCGCACCAGGGTGCATGATCATAGTTTTTGGTAGAGACATCTGTGAGAGAATGTTCACACTTCTTGATAATTAGTAAACAAAAACAATTCGAAATTAACACAGTGACATCTTCAGATAAACGGTTGAACTAATTCAGTTTTAAAGTTCAGAGTTTCAGCTGTAGAGGAGTACTTTAAGGCGGAAAATTCAAATGTGCGGCGTATAGGTGTACCAACCGGTACAATATGTTTACCTGTATTTTTTCTGTATATTTTCGGGACCTTCAAGGCTGATAGAACATGTAGTAACGGGTGCACACGGGCTCTGTTGGAATTTCCCGCTTTCAATACGAATTTAGATTTGTCTCTTAAAATGTGCAGAACCAGCAACGTAATTCAGTACGAGCCGCCACTGACTTACAGTCCTACAACATTGTCGAAGTCTGTTTGCAGTCGCTCACAATCTTTGAAATTATTTATTACTCTGTACAGTATAACATAATCTGCAAAAAGTCTTATCTCCGATTCCAGTTCTTCACTTATATCATTTACATGAATAAAATAGATTATCATTATCTTTTCAGGTCTAGTAAAATAATATTTGATAATATTTGCACTCATTTACCTACCCCCCCCCCTACCTCTGTGCATCAGTGGCTGGGGATCCCAAAATTGCCGTCCAATCCCGGTAGAGACATTTCGATTTTGAAGGGCGTAAGGAAGTCCTTTCGACACTCCATGTCTTACAGTGTCAGTATGTAAGAGATCTCTGGTGACACAATTGGTGTTAATCCGACAACATTAATTAAAACACAGACATTGATCACCCAAGAGACATCCTTTCTTTGCCATCTGGTAGTGCAAAATGGAACATTAAAATTGAGACACAAGCAACCTAGATAGGACCAATCAAAATACCTTCACTCAGTAGCTGCTGCCGTATTATTATTATTATTATTATTATTATTATTATTATTATTATTATTATTATTATTATTATTATTATTATTATTATTATTATTATTATTATTATTATTATTATTACGTGGAGGTTGGTAATAATAAATACACGACTGGTAGCGTTTTCTGTATGATATATTTGCTAACACGAATCAATTAACTAGACAGAGACACAATCCCGCTACCGAGCTCGATGGCTGCAGTCGCTTAAGTGCGGCCAGTATCCAGTAATCGGGAGATAGTGGGATCGAGCCCCACTGTCGGCAGCCCTGAAGATGGTTTTCCGTGGTTTCCCATTTTCACACCAGGCAAATGCTGGGGCTGTACCTTAATTAAGGCCACGGCCGCTTCCTTCCCATTCATAGGCCGTTCCTTTCCCATCGTCGCTATAAGACCTACCAGTGTCGGTGCGACGTAAAGCAAATAGCAAAAGTTATTCACTGTGACACGTACAGGTTAAAAATAATTACATTTCAACTGTCACTTGCACCCTAGGATAGTTCAAGATTAAACTCACTCTACAATTTATTCACAGTTTGCGCGCGCGTAACAGTCTCACAAGTCTGTACGTGGCACGCGGTGGTCCACATTCAGCGTCCTCAGTCACTCAGTTGCACTGTTCTACGTTTGTCGTCAGTTAACACACAATAGCACTTCCACTCATTCTTGTTTATTGAGTATGTGCTGACTATCTTGCCTTTTTAACACCAGACTTTGTGTCATTCTTGTCAAGAATCATCAGCGGTTTAGTCTTTCATTTTTATCAACTTCTCGCAGGGCGTGATTTGTGCTTTGAAGAGTTTTGTCCCTTTAAGGACAGTAGGACACCACAATTGTCAAATTCTGGTTAGAAAATCTCGACAAAACGTCTACCGGCCTTTTATTTCTGTTATCATCTTGGGTAGATCTGGTTTATTTTTTTTCTGATTTGGCCAATCAGTGTTATGACCTGTCTTCCCTTAGCCCACGGACTCTCAAACGCCCAAAATCTCACGCGTGCGAATCGAGGCGCAGACACTCCGTGCACAGTGCATCGGGCCGACTCGGCTTGACTCGGATCGTGTAGTGTGCTGAGAGTGACGAAGCGTTCGGTGATATATGGCTTGTTTATCAGTGAAATGGATAAGCGCAAGACAGCAACATAATAATCGAGCAAACTGTTTCGAAGAAAGCAAAGACTTCCGAAAGTCCATTTCAATCGAACTGGGAACTTTCGTATTTTTTTGTCAGTCGTGACGATAAAAGTTAAATGCTTAATCCGTGGGACAATAAGTATGTGATCAGTTAATCAAAAAGATCAATTTTCCCATTCAAAGGCTTTGCTCATATTCTACGAGAATTTGTCGAAGGAAGATTTTCCTAAGCTGCATCGAGAAGCAGCTAAGATTATATCTGTGTTTGGTTCCACATGCATACATGAAAGGTATTTTTTCCTGTTTTGACTTGTACGAAAACTAGATTGCCTGCGAGTAGGCCTATTTCTGATTGTAATTTAAATAAGGCTCTCAGAATTGCTGTCAGCCGGTCCCTTGTTCCAGGCATAACTGGTATCATTACAACGATAAAGGAAAAGAAGAGTTAGAGAAGATAAATTCTCTGCTCAAACCGAATTGAGAGTGCTTTAACACCGGTAACGTTGTCCCATACAACAGTCACCGCACATAAACATTTCGCAGTGAGGGAATGATCAGCGGGGAAGGTGGAGAAGGGGAAGACAGGCCGAACAGGTGAGACAGGTGTAGGGGAAGTGGAGTGGGGGTTTTTGCACTCTGGTCGACCTAGTGAAGTCGTCTCTTGCACCTTGCGCCGTGCAGTGCAAGGGCGCATGCACTCTGAGAGGCCCTGCCTTAGCCTTTCGCCGTGTCCAGGACAACTCTTTGACCTTGGTTAACTTCTCACGGGACATTTTCTACCGTTCTTGTGTAGGTACTCTTGAAAAATGCAAGCATAACTGTTTGTGCAGTCACAAAGAGTCCAGATTTTGATTCGATCTTTCCCTATTTTTGAGGGTGTGAACTGCTTCAAGGTGTATCTTCCACGGAATATGACCAAACGTTCATCTACAGTAACATTATGGTGTAGGGTGAAACGTGATGAAAGATTAGCAACCCAGGATTCAAACAAGTCCCTTACAGTAGTTTGTCTGTTCTTGTATAGGCATCATTGAACCGCAAACAACGCGAAATCTGTGAATACCTATTTCTTGACTTTATTTACTAAATATTGAAGGCCTATATTCGTCATTCCACAAGTTCATAAGACTTCACTGTTTGCTCTAAGCACACCTGCTAAGTAACCTTGTAAAACATTCAGTCGCCTCTTTCCAGGCCGCCTTGTTCACGAATTTTCCTTCTTTCTTTGTTCGTTTTACAATAATTTGAAGCATAAGAAATAACTCGTCCGCCTCTGTGGTGTAGTGGTTAGTGTGATTAGCTGCCACCCCCGGAGGCCCGGGCTCGATTCCCGGCTCTGCCACGAAATTTGAAAAGTGGTACGAGGGCTGGAACGGGCTCCACTCAGCTTCGGGAGGTGAACTGAGTAGAGGGGGTTCGATTACCACCTCAGCCATCCTGAAGTGGTTTTCCGTGGTTTACCACTTCTCCTAACTTAAGGCCACGGCCGCTTCCTTCCCTCTTCCTTGTCTATCCCTTCCAATCTTCCTATCCCCCCGTAAGGCCCCTTTTCAGCATAGCAGGTGAGGCCGCCTGGGCGAGGTACTGGCCATACTCCCCAGTTGTACCCCTCGACCCAAAGTCTCACGCTCCAGGACACTGCCCTTGAGGCGGTAGAGGTGGGATTCCTCGCTGAGTCCGAGGGAAAAACCAACCCTGGAGGGTAAAGAGATTAAGAAAGAAAGAAAGAAAGAAAGAAAGAAAGAAAGAAGAAGTAACTCAAATGAAAATCACATATCGTCGCCATAAGACCTATCTGTGTCGGTGCGACGTAAAGCCCCTAGCAAAAAAAAAAAAAAAAAAAAAAATTACACAGTATGCGCACGAAGTATCTAGTTGGCCCTGGGAATATATTCCTCATTGTTTCTCTGCCCGTACTTACTTGCCTCGATCAGCATACCAGACTTCTTTCTTGCTCTTTGATCTGCAATGAAAAAATAAAACGAATATGAAAATACACGCCCGTCCGAAACGTAAGCTAGATACACTGATATACTCGTTTCTTTTCAACACTCGAACTACAACTATAGTACATGAATGTTCTTTGACTGTAAGCGCTTGAAATTCATTCGCCTTCTTCAGATGAGTTATGTTATTAGCTGACGAACAAGCACTCTAATAATCCTGTTCGTTACTTCCGCAGGATTAACTTCACCATCGTAGCGTAACGGTTAGCATTATTAGCTACCGTTCTCAGAGTCCCGGGTTCAATTCCCGGTACTGCCAAAAGTTAAGAATGGCAGGAGGTCTGGTATGAGATAAAATGGTACATGCAACTCCCCTGCATTGGGGGTGTGTCTGAAAAGAGCTGCACCACCTCGGGATGAGGGCACAAGTTCACTTACAGTACTTCAACATCGTCATCAGACTGATCTTCATAAACGTCAAACAACACGTAATCTTCGTCACTTTCACATCTGCCAATCGCTTCCTCACTTCACGGACTTGATTTGTGAGTTTACTACAGCTTCCCATGTCAGCACTCGCTGACTGCTTCAGAGAGCCGTCTTGCTTCAGTAGAGAGAAATCAACACATTCTGTTGGATAAAATTACAAACACCACTTTTAGTAAGCATATATCACGGTACACAGCACCAGATGGCAGTTCTAAGAGATTAACAAGAGCAAAGTAACACTCGAGATCTACGTTCACCCCCTCGGTAACTGATTGGATAATTATGTATGTCGAAAATAACCAAATATGTGAAATGAAAATCAGTTTCGGACGTGAAGAAATAATGATTAATAAATAAAAGTCAAGGAAGAAAAATAATTAATATTATCTATATTTTTAGGTGGAATACAGCACTTGGATATAACGAGTGGAGTCATCATTGACCCGATGGTAGTACGAGGGTTCATGAACATAAAATATCAATACGGCAGCTTTACTGAATTATAAGAAAAACCAACAACCGAACGTCCCTGGCGAATTTTGATGTGATATTTAACATGCAGATAATTAAAGATGAAATCCGATAGGCATTCCTGGATTTTATAACCGGGATTGATAGCATTCTCCAAATAATAATAATAATAATAATAATAATAATAATAATAATAATAATAATAATAATAATAATAATAATAATAATAATAATAATAATAATACCGAGTGAGTTGGCCGTGCGGTTAAGGGCGTGCAGCTGTGAATTTGCATCTGGGAGATATTGGGTTCGAACCCCACTGTCGGCAGCCCTGAAGGTGGTTTTCCGTGCTTTCCCATTTTCACACCAGGCAAATGTTGGGGCTGTACCTTAATTAAGGCCACAGCCGTTTCCATCCCTGCCCTAACTCTTTCGTATCCCATCTTCGCCATAAGACCCTTCTGTGTCGGTGGGACGTAAAGCAAAATTAATAATAATAATAATAATAATAATAATAATAATAATAATAATAATAATAATAATAATAATAATAATAATGAGCTTGAGAGCTGCAGTCGCTTAAGTGCGGCCAGTATCCAGTATTCGGGAGATAGTGGGTTCGAACCCCACTGTCGGCAGCACTGAAGATGGTTTCCCGTGGTTTCCCATTTCCACACCAGGCAAATGCTGGGGCTGTACCTTAATTAGGGCCACGACCGCTTCCTTCCCACTCATAGCCCTTTTCTACACCGTAGTCGCTATACGACCTATCTGTGTCGGTGCGACATAGAATAACTTGTTGTAATACCCTGCGTGTCAACTTTGACTTTCTGATGAACTCGACTGGGTGACGGAGAAAATATATAAGTTATAAAATATATCAATAATCAACTAGTTAGTAAATTTTTAATAAGCTTAAATGTAAATTTTTAAGGTAGAATTTTGAATTTATTTACTGGAACTATGTTGGGTAATCTATGGATTTTTAAGTTATTTTATCAGGTAAACACCAAATATTTCACCAGAGGTCCTACCGCCCTTGAAAAATCCTATTTGCTCCTCCAAATTTGAACTCGTGGGCTTGGAATCTAGTGATCGACACTCTATCACTGATTCACGGAGGAATGAGCATGCATTTATGATAAAGAATGTATCACATTCAAAACCTATGAAACTGGTGGTGGTAGTGATGATGATTATTGTTGTAAGGGGAAATTCAACGAGTTAAAAATTTACCAGATCTGTAAGAATGTAGTTAGGTTCCTTTAAATTAATCAAACATCAGCAAAAATACTCGTCACACTAGGGTCCATTAGGCCTAGCATTGACTATAATTCGAAATCAACGTAATACATACGTAAATAGATAATTAAATGGAATACATAAATGAAAACAGAAAGAGAAAGAGAAAAGGAAGAACGCTCGATAGTATGGTTTCTGGAAAGATTTGTTTTTCATGACTTGTGTGTTGTTTTATGATTTCTGGTTTATTTTCTTTCAGACTCCTGTTGCAAACTACACTGACGTCGATCTGTCGTTTTGCTACGATCTTGTCAATAGTTCTGTTGACTATAACACCATGCACTTGATAGAACCACTTTCATCAATGAGATTTTACCACGAAGCATACCTGAAAATTATAGACCTACAGCTTAGTTCTCCCCAGATGCAAGCTTTCATGAAGTAAGTATGAATAAACTCTTATAGTATAACATCGCTTAAGAATGGAGACCTCGTATGTAATAAAAGGCTTACTTTAGGGGAGAGAGAAAATAAAACCTGTCCTATATGACTGAAAATGGAAAACAATATTTTATACTAAAAATTTCCGTAGCAGGAGATAAGGATGAGCGCCTGAGGTCTAGACAAGTAAGAGACAACAAAATATAAGTTGTTATGGAAATGAAAATCTACAGGCTGTTTCAAGTCTTTCGAATGGGTCAGGAATGGATTGAGTGAAGCCCTCATCTAGCGGTGAGGATAATAATAATAATAATAATAATAATAATAATAATAATAATAATAATAATAAAAATAATAATAAGAAGAAGAAGAATTTTATTTATTTATTTATTTATTTATTTATTTATTTATTTATTTATTTATTTATTTATTTATTTATTTATAACTTATGTAAAATACATTTACAAATTTGTAGTAGGCTATTATATTTTTTCTCTGCAATTATGTACACCTGCACAGCACTTAATATGCTTATCTTCTGGTGAAGTTGTTCCATATCTTTTTACATTGCTGCAATTCTTACTGTTTACAACATTAATAGGGTTTATACATTTGCATTTGGCATAATTATCAGGGTCATTTTGTCCTGTGGTGTGGGTTTCTTCCAGAAAGTATCATTCAAAACAGAAAAGTATCTACTACATTATTCATATATGAGCAGATATTTAAATTGTAATTTTATTTTCTATGATCCATAATTTCGCGTGTTCTTTCACTTGATATTTTGTTTTCAAATGTGTCAATTCTGAGGGAAACTTGCTCAAAAATTTAGGAACTACAACTTGTAGTGTTCCGTATCCATATTTGTTTTAGTACCTGATGATCTGAAAATAACTTCTATGCCTCAGTCTTGTTCCTTGTGTATGTCCATTTACAATTCTATATTGTGGCTTCCATTAATTTTCTTTAATTATGTTGTACATATAAAGGTGTTTAACTCTCAAGAACCTTTCCTTTTTGTTACATCGTTGTTAATATATCCTCGCTTAAGCTCATTATTCCTGTGTTTTCGTACCAGAAGAATGCTTTGACAACATGATTTTGCAACATTTATACCATGTTTAAGTCTGTACTAGAAGCCAATCCCCATAAACCTACACCATATGATATAACTGTTTCAATAAGTGAATGAGAAATCATTTTTAAGCTATCATGAGGTATTATATACTTAACCATTTGCATTTTGAACAAGCTTAGCCTCAGCCTTTCACATAACTTACTAATATGTTGCTTTAATGAAAAATATTTATATATTATCATACGTAGGTACTTTTTGTTATCAACATCCTCTATTACATAGTCATAATTGCATGGTTTTTGTTCACCATCATGAATACACTGAACTGAATGGCCTGCTATTCTAATATTCTCTGCAATTTTGGGGTAGTAATGCACAATTCTTATGTTTCTGAAATGTTAATTATTAGACCCTTATTATGGTATCATTCTTGAAAATATTTTATTATTATTATTGATATATACAGTCGTATCAGCACACGCGTTTTTTAAAACATAACCGGTTTTCGGACACTAAGGTCCATCATCAGTGTTAATATTTAAATTTAATTTCACATAAGTGTGTCGTCAAAATGAGTTAAAAATGAGTTTAAATTTGTAGCCCTGTTGACATCAACTGTAAAATGAGAAAAAAAGAAACCAAGTGTTAAAATTATGAAATCAATACATGTAAACTTACAATCTTGTTGTAAAAATTATGGACATACCATGTTAAGGCTGGCTTTCCTTCGTTCTCAGGCTGTTGGTCGAGTACTAACGAGCGTTCAGCTTTAACTACGGAACCGCACTGCAAGCACATGATGTTACGTCACCTCAAGGTTACGTAGTGAGCACCTGATGTTTACGTCAACTCAAGATTGTAAACAAGATGTTGCTTGCGGCTGTTTCATTTAAAATTTTATCTGGTTCCCTAGTCTGCGCTAAAAATATCTCAATGTTTTCACGTGTATTTAATTCAAATCCATAATTACCTTTAAAAATTAACTTCATGTCTTTTTCGATCCCTAAAAAGCTATGGTTATTGTTATAAATGTGTTCCGCAAAGGCTGAATACTTGTTGTACTTTATTGCCTTAAAATGTTCTTGATATCTTTGATTTAAGGTTCGCCCGGTTCTACCTATATAAAACTTTTTACAGTCGTTACAAGTGAGCCTGTATACTCCCGAATTAGTATATATATCTTTTTTATTGACACTGTGTGCATTATATATATGTTCTGATATTTTATTTCTGGTTCGGAAAGCTGTTTTTAGTTGAAATTTCTTAAATATATTCGCGATTTTAAAAACTTGACTTCCAAAATATGTAAATGTCACAAATTTATTATGTTCATGGATTTTCTTTCTTTTCTCATGGTTTTTCTTTTTTTCTCCATTTTCTTTCTTACGTATAATATTGTCTATCATTTCTGGGTTGTAGCCATTTGCTTTAGCAATTTGTTTTATTATTCTAATTTCTTTCAGTTTGTTTTCATTACTCAAGGGAAGTTTTAGTAATCTACTAATGTAGCTGTTGTAAGCTGATTGTTTGTGGGTTCCTGGGTGGTTGGAATCTTTATTGATGGTAGTGATGGCCTGTGTGGGTTTCCTAAAAATATCGAAATCTATCCTATTGTTGGTTTTTGTTAATGTGAGGTCCAAGAAATTTAACTTTTTATCGATTTCTTTCTCCATAGTGAATTTAATGTTGCTGTCAAGCAAATTCAAACAACCCAGAAATGTTTCGGGAGTAATGAGGTCTCCATTTAAAAATACCACCGTGTCGTCAACAAAACGGACCCATAATTTTATTTCTTTCTGATATGTGTTCAAAATGGTTTTCTCAAGATTATTTAAATAAATATTGGCTAAGAAACCTGATAGTGGGCTGCCCATTGGTAAACCTGTGTTTTGCTGGTAGTACTTCCCGTTGAATGTAAAGTAATTATTTTCTAATATTAGAGTTAATAAGTTTATCGTTTCATTAATTTCTATGTGACTTAGTCTATCTTGATTCTTTAAGTTTTCTTCTATTAAGTTTATGGTCTCTTTAATAGGAATATTGGAATACATGTTGGTCACGTCATATGATACCATTACAGTTTCTTCGTTTATTTCTGTTGATTGTATTTTGGAAATAGCTTCCAGAGAATTCGATATTGAATTACTATTTTCTAGTGTAATGTGGTTTTGTAAGTGTTTAAGTAAATATTTTGATAATTGAAATGTGGGGCTGTTACGACAATTAATTATAGGTCTAACAGGGTAATTCTCTTTGTGAATTTTTGGGAGAGACTTTAAAGTTGGGCATCTTGGGTTCATCAGGACTAATTTTTGTTTCTCTTTTTCATTTATTATGAACTGTGTGTCCTTTAGAGTTTCTTTTATTTTTGTGTTTAAGTTCTTGGTGGGGTCCTTCTTTATTTCCTTTATGCCATTTGTTTCTATGAAATCAATTGTTTTTTGGATGTAGTCGTCTTTATTTATGATAACTGTGACGTTACCCTTATCTGCTTTAGTTACAATCAAGTTATTATTTTTGATTTTAGTTTTTAGATTAGTTATTACTTTTTGTTGTGTACTACTTTCTTTATTTTCTGTAATAGGTTTGTTTTTGATGTTTTCAATTTGATTTGCTACTAAGTGTCTTACAGTTTCTTTTTTATTGTCAGGGACTTTTTGGATAGCTGATTCAGTTTCTGTTATTAGTTGTTTTAATGCGGCATTGTTAATGTTTTGTTTAAAACTGTGTTTGTAACCTAGTTTTAATAGGTTGGTTTCATTTTGGGTTAAAGGTGTGTCCGAAATGTTGACAACAGGTTCACAAAATTCGTGTTCAGTTAAATTATTGGAATCATCACGTGTATATTTGTTCTTAAGTTTATTTAATTTATTCTGAATTGTTTTTCGTTTTTTCTCAAGTCTAATTCTTATGTATTCGTGAATGTGTGTTGCGAGACATGTCCATTCCAGTTTATTGAATGTGTTCATAAGTTGAAGTTGACGTTGAAACGCTTCTTCATTTAACTGGTCCTTCTTTGCATGTAGACTCTTGATTTCACTTTTTAACCATGTTGTCCGCGCTATTTTGACAGCTCGTTGGCAAGATATTGATGTGTTATTGCTTTTCAGATTAACAAAATTCGGTGTTAAGCTTTGCTTTAAGCATTCGTGATTGAACTTAATGTCCTCATTGATGGTTAAAATTTTCAATTTTATGTTCCTAAATTTAAAGGCTTTGGATGTTTCTCGACCTATGAATGACGAATTATAATCATTATAAAATATCAAAGCCATTTTGACAGTGCTGATATAATTATTTTATTATTATTATTGATATATACAGTCGTATCAGCACACGCGTTTTTTAAAACATAACCGGTTTTCGGACACTAAGGTCCATCATCAGTGTTAATATTTAAATTTAATTTCACATAAGTGTGTCGTCAAAATGAGTTAAAAATGAGTTTAAATTTGTAGCCCTGTTGACATCAACTGTAAAATGAGAAAAAAAGAAACCAAGTGTTAAAATTATGAAATCAATACATGTAAACTTACAATCTTGTTGTAAAAATTATGGACATACCATGTTAAGGCTGGCTTTCCTTCGTTCTCAGGCTGTTGGTCGAGTACTAACGAGCGTTCAGCTTTAACTACGGAACCGCACTGCAAGCACATGATGTTACGTCACCTCAAGGTTACGTAGTGAGCACCTGATGTTTACGTCAACTCAAGATTGTAAACAAGATGTTGCTTGCGGCTGTTTCATTTAAAATTTTATCTGGTTCCCTAGTCTGCGCTAAAAATATCTCAATGTTTTCACGTGTATTTAATTCAAATCCATAATTACCTTTAAAAATTAACTTCATGTCTTTTTCGATCCCTAAAAAGCTATGGTTATTGTTATAAATGTGTTCCGCAAAGGCTGAATACTTGTTGTACTTTATTGCCTTAAAATGTTCTTGATATCTTTGATTTAAGGTTCGCCCGGTTCTACCTATATAAAACTTTTTACAGTCGTTACAAGTGAGCCTGTATACTCCCGAATTAGTATATATATCTTTTTTATTGACACTGTGTGCATTATATATATGTTCTGATATTTTATTTCTGGTTCGGAAAGCTGTTTTTAGTTGAAATTTCTTAAATATATTCGCGATTTTAAAAACTTGACTTCCAAAATATGTAAATGTCACAAATTTATTATGTTCATGGATTTTCTTTCTTTTCTCATGGTTTTTCTTTTTTTCTCCATTTTCTTTCTTACGTATAATATTGTCTATCATTTCTGGGTTGTAGCCATTTGCTTTAGCAATTTGTTTTATTATTCTAATTTCTTTCAGTTTGTTTTCATTACTCAAGGGAAGTTTTAGTAATCTACTAATGTAGCTGTTGTAAGCTGATTGTTTGTGGGTTCCTGGGTGGTTGGAATCTTTATTGATGGTAGTGATGGCCTGTGTGGGTTTCCTAAAAATATCGAAATCTATCCTATTGTTGGTTTTTGTTAATGTGAGGTCCAAGAAATTTAACTTTTTATCGATTTCTTTCTCCATAGTGAATTTAATGTTGCTGTCAAGCAAATTCAAACAACCCAGAAATGTTTCGGGAGTAATGAGGTCTCCATTTAAAAATACCACCGTGTCGTCAACAAAACGGACCCATAATTTTATTTCTTTCTGATATGTGTTCAAAATGGTTTTCTCAAGATTATTTAAATAAATATTGGCTAAGAAACCTGATAGTGGGCTGCCCATTGGTAAACCTGTGTTTTGCTGGTAGTACTTCCCGTTGAATGTAAAGTAATTATTTTCTAATATTAGAGTTAATAAGTTTATCGTTTCATTAATTTCTATGTGACTTAGTCTATCTTGATTCTTTAAGTTTTCTTCTATTAAGTTTATGGTCTCTTTAATAGGAATATTGGAATACATGTTGGTCACGTCATATGATACCATTACAGTTTCTTCGTTTATTTCTGTTGATTGTATTTTGGAAATAGCTTCCAGAGAATTCGATATTGAATTACTATTTTCTAGTGTAATGTGGTTTTGTAAGTGTTTAAGTAAATATTTTGATAATTGAAATGTGGGGCTGTTACGACAATTAATTATAGGTCTAACAGGGTAATTCTCTTTGTGAATTTTTGGGAGAGACTTTAAAGTTGGGCATCTTGGGTTCATCAGGACTAATTTTTGTTTCTCTTTTTCATTTATTATGAACTGTGTGTCCTTTAGAGTTTCTTTTATTTTTGTGTTTAAGTTCTTGGTGGGGTCCTTCTTTATTTCCTTTATGCCATTTGTTTCTATGAAATCAATTGTTTTTTGGATGTAGTCGTCTTTATTTATGATAACTGTGACGTTACCCTTATCTGCTTTAGTTACAATCAAGTTATTATTTTTGATTTTAGTTTTTAGATTAGTTATTACTTTTTGTTGTGTACTACTTTCTTTATTTTCTGTAATAGGTTTGTTTTTGATGTTTTCAATTTGATTTGCTACTAAGTGTCTTACAGTTTCTTTTTTATTGTCAGGGACTTTTTGGATAGCTGATTCAGTTTCTGTTATTAGTTGTTTTAATGCGGCATTGTTAATGTTTTGTTTAAAACTGTGTTTGTAACCTAGTTTTAATAGGTTGGTTTCATTTTGGGTTAAAGGTGTGTCCGAAATGTTGACAACAGGTTCACAAAATTCGTGTTCAGTTAAATTATTGGAATCATCACGTGTATATTTGTTCTTAAGTTTATTTAATTTATTCTGAATTGTTTTTCGTTTTTTCTCAAGTCTAATTCTTATGTATTCGTGAATGTGTGTTGCGAGACATGTCCATTCCAGTTTATTGAATGTGTTCATAAGTTGAAGTTGACGTTGAAACGCTTCTTCATTTAACTGGTCCTTCTTTGCATGTAGACTCTTGATTTCACTTTTTAACCATGTTGTCCGCGCTATTTTGACAGCTCGTTGGCAAGATATTGATGTGTTATTGCTTTTCAGATTAACAAAATTCGGTGTTAAGCTTTGCTTTAAGCATTCGTGATTGAACTTAATGTCCTCATTGATGGTTAAAATTTTCAATTTTATGTTCCTAAATTTAAAGGCTTTGGATGTTTCTCGACCTATGAATGACGAATTATAATCATTATAAAATATCAAAGCCATTTTGACAGTGCTGATATAATTATTTTATTATTATTATTGATATATACAGTCGTATCAGCACACGCGTTTTTTTAAAACATAACCGGTTTTCGGACACTAAGGTCCATCATCAGTGTTAATATTTAAATTTAATTTCACATAAGTGTGTCGTCAAAATGAGTTAAAAATGAGTTTAAATTTGTAGCCCTGTTGACATCAACTGTAAAATGAGAAAAAAAGAAACCAAGTGTTAAAATTATGAAATCAATACATGTAAACTTACAATCTTGTTGTAAAAATTATGGACATACCATGTTAAGGCTGGCTTTCCTTCGTTCTCAGGCTGTTGGTCGAGTACTAACGAGCGTTCAGCTTTAACTACGGAACCGCACTGCAAGCACATGATGTTACGTCACCTCAAGGTTACGTAGTGAGCACCTGATGTTTACGTCAACTCAAGATTGTAAACAAGATGTTGCTTGCGGCTGTTTCATTTAAAATTTTATCTGGTTCCCTAGTCTGCGCTAAAAATATCTCAATGTTTTCACGTGTATTTAATTCAAATCCATAATTACCTTTAAAAATTAACTTCATGTCTTTTTCGATCCCTAAAAAGCTATGGTTATTGTTATAAATGTGTTCCGCAAAGGCTGAATACTTGTTGTACTTTATTGCCTTAAAATGTTCTTGATATCTTTGATTTAAGGTTCGCCCGGTTCTACCTATATAAAACTTTTTACAGTCGTTACAAGTGAGCCTGTATACTCCCGAATTAGTATATATATCTTTTTTATTGACACTGTGTGCATTATATATATGTTCTGATATTTTATTTCTGGTTCGGAAAGCTGTTTTTAGTTGAAATTTCTTAAATATATTCGCGATTTTAAAAACTTGACTTCCAAAATATGTAAATGTCACAAATTTATTATGTTCATGGATTTTCTTTCTTTTCTCATGGTTTTTCTTTTTTTCTCCATTTTCTTTCTTACGTATAATATTGTCTATCATTTCTGGGTTGTAGCCATTTGCTTTAGCAATTTGTTTTATTATTCTAATTTCTTTCAGTTTGTTTTCATTACTCAAGGGAAGTTTTAGTAATCTACTAATGTAGCTGTTGTAAGCTGATTGTTTGTGGGTTCCTGGGTGGTTGGAATCTTTATTGATGGTAGTGATGGCCTGTGTGGGTTTCCTAAAAATATCGAAATCTATCCTATTGTTGGTTTTTGTTAATGTGAGGTCCAAGAAATTTAACTTTTTATCGATTTCTTTCTCCATAGTGAATTTAATGTTGCTGTCAAGCAAATTCAAACAACCCAGAAATGTTTCGGGAGTAATGAGGTCTCCATTTAAAAATACCACCGTGTCGTCAACAAAACGGACCCATAATTTTATTTCTTTCTGATATGTGTTCAAAATGGTTTTCTCAAGATTATTTAAATAAATATTGGCTAAGAAACCTGATAGTGGGCTGCCCATTGGTAAACCTGTGTTTTGCTGGTAGTACTTCCCGTTGAATGTAAAGTAATTATTTTCTAATATTAGAGTTAATAAGTTTATCGTTTCATTAATTTCTATGTGACTTAGTCTATCTTGATTCTTTAAGTTTTCTTCTATGATGATGGACCTTAGTGTCCGAAAACCGGTTATGTTTTAAAAAACGCGTGTGCTGATACGACTGTATATATCAATAATAATAATAAAATAATTATATCAGCACTGTCAAAATGGCTTTGATATTTTATAATGATTATAATTCTTGAAAATAGTTGTACTCCATTTGTAAATGCTTCTCTCCCACTTTTGGATTTTTATGTATTGATAAAATTAGTTTATCATCTGCATTCATGATATATTTACAGTTTTTAAACCATGAACTGATATTATTGACAAAATAATATACAAAATGGGTCCTAGGATACTTCCTTGTGGCGCACCTCTTTTAATAGAAGTTATTTTTCCATATGTATTATCAATTTTACCCTATACGTTCGGCCAGTCAAATAACTTGCAAAAACTTTTAGTGGTGTTCCCCTTAGCCCAATTTTGATTTAGGCTGCTATTATATTATCATGCGAAATTGAATCAAATGCCTTTGAGAAATCAATAAACAAAGCTAAAATGTGCATGCCTTTATTTAGCTCCCCATTGATCAGATTTGAGAATTCCTCGAGAAGATTACTTGTACTATTGGGTTTTTGATAAGAAAATTGCTGTTCATCAATAATTTAAAATTTTTCTAGATACGAGATTAGGTGATCAGCAATATATCTTTCAATTACTTTCCATCTTTTTTGAAGAATAGATATCTGTCTATAGTTTAAATACTGTAAATGTGAACCTTGCTTGTAAATAGGTTCCACTATAGCAGTGTTCAGATCCTTCAGGAGAAAAACCGTCTCTATTAATTTATTGATTAGCTTCTGAATTATTGGTGATATCATGTCTATATTATCTTTCAGGTGCTTAACTATTAATTTATCCATGACTGGTAATTCACTTTTGTCCATTCATTCAATTAAGTTTGCTACATCTACTGTTCTTGCTAGTGGTAGGTAAAATAGTAAAAGTCTTTCTGTATTAAGGTACGGTCTTCGTCGTATCCCACATTCATGTGCTACCTTTTCTAGCTGTTCTGAAAATGCTTTTGAAAATCTATATTTTCTAGTGATTCTTGCCTTCCTAAATAATGTCTTACTGTTTCTTCTACTGTCAATTTCTTTTGGTCTTTAGCACATCATTTAATACTTTCCAAGTTTTCTTAATGTCCCCTCTACAAATTTCAAGTTGCAATCTGTAATACTTTCTTTTTTCTTTATTAATATCAGATATTATATCATTCTTCATTCTTTTATATAAACTTCCTAAATTTCCCTTATTTCCTAGATTTAAATTTGATGCATTTTTTCATCTTTTGAAAAGTCTGTCCCTTTCTTGGATTTTTTCTGTTCTGTTACTTTCCTTTGCTTCTGAATTTTTGTATCTTTCGTCTTGTTAGTTGCCTTGTTGACTGCACTGCAGATCTGAACTCATATTCTCATTTATTTCTTTTCCTATAATTTATATTTCTGTTCTTCGCATGGATTATCCTACCCTTTCCTGTATGTTATCTATAACTTTTCCACTTGTGATCAGAAACTTTTGTCTGAATTACAGTAGAATCACTTAAATTTTTCCCATTCCTAATCAATGCATGGTCAATTCGGGATTGTGTGTTTTCCATTTTCCCTTGTGAACTTGTTAGTGCAATGAACTAAATGATTATCCGCTACCACATTATTGTACAAGGATGTGACTCTGCTGTCTTTCAGAATATCTATGTTCATGTCCCCAATAATTATTAAGATTCTGGCTTTCATACTTTGTAAATGAAGATCTAATTCCTCAAATAAATATTTTGGATTATAGTCAGGTAGTCTGCATACTGCCATAATGATTCCATTTAGTGTTCCATTAATCCAAACTTCCCCTGATAAATTTTCAGACTGATTTGTTATACATTTCTTCTCTTTAAATGTGAAAACTCCCTTGAAAAAAATGCCTATTCCTCCACCCCTAGAAACATTTCTTATTGAATATCCTTCTAACTCCTACTCCTGAATTTCCATTTGATTATTTACATTTAATTCACTGAATATTAGCACATCTACCAGTAGCAAGCTGTGTCTTAATATTATATCCACCTGATCCCAATATTTTCTAATAGATCTTATATTCATATGAAGTACACACATTTCACTTTCTGGTTCCTTTGTCATCTGTAGACATTCATCAAAATTATTGTAGACCTTTGAATCAAGTAATAAACTATAACTATCAATGTGACTAACATCCATAACTAATTTTAAGATAGACTAGAGTAATACTAAATGTTGATACTTTTAGCCAGTTACTGGACTTTTTCAAGGTATGTTTTTGAAAGGATTCTTACCAGAATTGTTTCCTCTTGCTTTCTTGTGAACAGATTTCCCTGCTTCACCCACATGTATTTCCAACCTTTGATGTCCGCCTGGCTCCAAGCCTCCCAGGGAAGATAATTATTATTTCATTTTATTTTATTGGAAGTTGTTTAACGTCGCTTCGACAGAGACAGGTCTTGTGGCGACGATAGGATAGGAAGGAGCTAGGAGTGGGAAGGAAGCGGCCGTGGTCTTAATTAAGGTACAGCCCCAGCATTTGCCTGGTGTGAAATTAGGGATTGGCTGAATACAAACCTGGCGGAAAGAAAAGATCAATATTGCCAATCCACAAATGAACGAACGTAATTTAGTAAAGAACCAACTTATGCCTACAAAATTTCTTCAAAAAAGTTCCTTCACTTCGCACCAGGGTGCATGATCATAGTCTTGTAGTGACATCTGTTGTAGAAAGTCCAAACTTCTTAATAAATGGTAAACAAAACACGTAGAATTTTATACAGTACTGGAAACTTCACAATCACAAAATTAAGCAGGTGACATCTTCTGAGGAAAAGTTTAAGTAGGTCTAGTTCCAAGTTCGGTGTTTCTCCTGTAGAGGAGTTCTTATTGGCGCAAGTTTTAAATGAGCGTCGTAGGGGTGTACCTCCCGGTACAATTATTATTATTATTATTATTATTATTATTATTATTATTATTATTATTATTACACTGACTGACACAGCAAATGCAACACCAAGGAGGAGTGGTTCGAAAGGGATGAAAGTTGGGGAAAAAACAGAGTCGGCACGGAAGAATAATTGATGTTTATTTCAAACCGATATGCAGGTTACACAATGCGCACGGCATCGACTCAGTAGGATGTAGGACCACCGCGAGCGGCGATGCACGCAGAAACACGTCGAGGTACAGAGTCAATAAGAGTGCGGATGGTGTCCTGAGGGATGGTTCTCCATTCTCTGTCAACCATTTGCCACAGTTGGTCGTCCGTACGAGGCTGGGGCAGAGTTTGCAAACGGCGTCCAATGAGATCCCACACGTGTTCGATTGGTGAGAGATCCGGAGAGTACGCTGGCCACGGAAGCATCTGGACACCTCGTAGAGCCTGTTGGGAGATGCGAGCAGTGTGTGGGCGGGCATTATCCTGCTGAAACAGAGCATTGGGCAGCCCCTGAAGGTACGGGAGTGCCACCGGCCGCAGCACATGCTGCACGTAGCGGTGGGCATTTAACGTGCCTTGAATACGCACTAGAGGTGACGTGGAATCATACGCAATAGCGCCCCAAACCATGATGCCGCGTTGTCTAGCGGTAGGGCGCTCCACAGTTACTGCCGGATTTGACCTTTCTCCACGCCGACGCCACACTCGTCTGCGGTGACTATCACTGACAGAACAGAAGCGTGACTCATCGGAGAACACGACGTTCCGCCATTCCCTCCCTCATCCAAGTCGCTCTAGCCCGGCACCATGCCAGGCGTGCACGTCTATGCTGTGGAGTCAATGGTAGTCTTCTGAGCGGACGCCGGGAGTGCAGGGAGTGCAGGCCTCCTTCAACCAATCGACGGGAAATTGTTCTGGTCGATATTGGAACAGCCAGGGTGTCTTGCACATGCGGAAGAATGGCGGTTGACGTGGCGTGCGGGGCTGCCACCGCTTGGCGGCGGATGCGCCGATCCTCGCGTGCTGACGTCACTCGGGCTGCGCCTGGACCCCTCGCACGTGCCACATGTCCCTGCGCCAACCATCTTCGCCACAGGCGCTGCACCGTGGACACATCCCTATGGGTATCGGCTGCGATTTGACGAAGCGACCAACCTGCCCTTCTCAGCCCGATCACCATACCGTCTGTCTGCTGGAAATGCCTCCGTTGACGGCGGCCTGGCATTCTTAGCTATACACGTGTCCTGTGGCACACGACAACACGTTCTACAATGACTGTCGGATGAGAAATCACGGTACGAAGTGGGCCATTCGCCAACGCCGTGTCCCATTTATCGTTCGCTACGTGCGCAGCACAGCGGCGCATTTCACATCATGCGCATACCTCAGTGACGTCAGTCTACCCTGCAATTGGCATAAAGTTCTGACCACTCCTTCTTGGTGTTGCATTTGCTCTGTCAGTCAGTGTATTATTTTTATCAACAAATATCAGTGGTTATTTTAATCGTGCGACCCGATGTTACCTGACCAAGTTTTACCTCATCCATCTAATTATCCTCCAAATTATACTTGAACATTATATATAGGCATCTAACTACCTCCTTCAATAACCGATTTATTTATGCCAATTCACACATAGTTTATTTCTGAATTACTTAGTTTTATGAGTTTAACTTTAGGTGACAGTAGTTAACACAACATTATGAACTCAATTATTTGACAAATTAAGTTATTTGAACTTCGATAGATTAAATTCAATTATTTTAATATCTCAACATTATTATTATTATTATTATTATTATTATTATTATTATTATTATTATTATTATTATTATTATTATTATTATTATTATTATTATTATTACTGGTACACGATCTCACCCAGATTGTACATCAAAGCAAAGTTCATCCTTCGCCTCGAAGATCCTATATTATTTACAATCAAACTAGGAGAACAACATGGCTGCTGAATATACATTTACAAAATTACAAATTCAAAATTTCATTTGTGCACTTATTTTGTTTTGTTAGATAGTCGATTGCGTTCCATTTCATCCGCCAGCTCTCACACACAGCCGCCTAAACCCATGGCTGTATGCTCAATAGACCGGGTTTATGGGTGATTAAATGCAAGGTAATCCAACATATTGGCACTGTATTACACACGCAATTATTTACACGAATTTTCTTGTACCACTTATTAAATTACTGACTACTTACGTACTACTAGACTGTCCATCTCTCTCTTTAACCCTGATTATCAATTCCTTCCAGCCTGTTGGATCCCGCGTTTACAGCTGGATAAGCAATTAGCGAAGTATTGTGCTGTCTCATTCTATGTCAAGCCTACTGGCACTTTCCCTTTTTCTGTTTGTACAGAAACCCCTCAGCAGGTTGTTGCCTTCGTTCATTCAGCGGACTTGCTGACCAATAGAATGCATCAGTGACCTTCACAGCTATTGCCCTCCTAAATGACGGCAAGCAATTGGAGCCCACTTCTAGTCTTTGTTTTCTTTTTTTTTATAAGTTGCCTTACGTCGCACTTGTCGTGACCTACCTGTCCTGTGAGACGATCTCGTAGGTTGGTCACCAGGCACTTGGATGTTGAAATATTACCTGACCTGCCGAGCGGAATGTAGGGAGGTAAATTGTAGGTGTGACTCGTCCCGCAACTCCCGAAATAAAAGATGAAATTATTTACCTGTCCTTTATTACTGAGGACAACTACAACTACTATGTACAGTATATTTACAAGTCTGAATGTAATGATCTGTAGAGAGAGCGAGCTTGTTCCACGCGCCTACTGTTCTACTACGCGTCTATCTGAATCTTGCCCTACGGCACTTGGGCTATGCTCGAACAGAATCTCGTTCTGACAAGTACGAACTACTGGCTGGAAGAAGGCCCCGCGCCATCTTGGCCAGGGGTTATATCTCCGCTCCTAAACTCAAAGTTCTATCCCTACCTCCTACCAAGGGGTTGGGTCTTACGGGCATTACCAATCCGATCACCTTGTCACTAGCGCCCTCAAGTGGCTATTCTCAATGGTTGTCACAGTAAGTGCTGCTACCTAGGCACTACTGTCTTTTGTCTTACTTTGTCCTCATCTTTCCTTGTTTCCTAAGTGCATCTGTACTGACCCTGATTGGCCTTGCATTCGGCTTTGTTCCTTTGTCGGTTATCCAGCGGGCCGCCTGGCTCGCCGGCATACTAGCTCTGTTTGTCGATACACAGTAAATAACTTGTTGTGATCAACAAGTCTCCGCTCTTAGTCAACTCTTGTGTAAGTGCACTTCGCAAGCTCTCTCCACTACATGTAACTTCTTGAAATGTTTCCCTTTTCTTACAGTAACTAAATCTGCCTATAATTATTATTCAATTACCTTAATGCTGCAAGGTGTCTCATGTCAATGACTATCATTATTCTAACACTAATTAATCTCCTCTGACACCTTGAGCTCGAGACTCGGCTGCGAATCCCGGCTGCCTTCCACCTGGCAGTCCGCCGGTTCGAGTCCGTGGGAGGTCGGTACACGACACACTGACACAGACAGGTCTTATGACGATGGTGGGACAGGAGGAAAGGGCTAGGAGAGAAAAGGAAGCGGCCGTGGCCTTAATTAAGGTACAGATCCAACATTTGCCTGGTGTGAAAATAGGGTGCCACAGAAAACCTTCTTCAGGGCTACCGACAGTGGGGTTCGAACCCACTTCCTCCTGAATACTGGATAATGGCCACACTCCTAATCTTTTACTACCCCATCGTCGCCATAAAACCTGTGTGTCAGTGCGACATAAAATAACGTATAAAATAATAAGAACAATAGAATCAGTGGTCCGCCTCTGCGGTGTAGTGGTTAGTGTGATTAGCTGCCACCCCCAGCGGCCCGGGTTCGATTCCCGGCTCTGCCACGAAATTTCAAAAGTGGTACGAGGGCTGGAACGGGGTCCACTCAGCCTCGGGTTGTCAACTGAGTAGAGGGGGTTCGATTCCCTCCTCAGCCATCCTGGAAGTGGTTTTGCGTGGTTTCCCAATTCTCCTCCAGGCAAATGCCGAGATGGTACCTTACTTAAGGCCACGGCCGCTTCCTTCCCTCTTCCTTGTCTATCCCTTCCAAACTTCCCATCCCCCACAAGGCTCCTGTTCAGCATAACAGGTGAGGCCTCCTGGGCGAGGTACTGGTCATCCTCCCCAGTTGTATCCCCAGACCCAGAGTCCGAAGCTGCAGGACACTGCCCTTGAGGCGGTATAGGTGGGATCCCTCGCTGAGGGAAAAACCGATCCTAGAGTGTAAACAGATTACTAACGAACGAACGAGAATCAGTTGGGGACGAACGCAACGTTGGAAGAACTCTGTTCTTACTGATCTAATGATAAATGGGGTAGAATTAAACTAAGCTACATAGCTATTCGTAGTTGCAAATACAAAATTGTGGAGATGCTTAGTTCATATACAGAGGCTTGCAGATTGAAAGCATAATAACCTATATGTATTATTAAACTGGTACTTACATTAATTGTGTTTTATGATTGCAGGTCCAAACCCAAATTCGACCTGGTGTTCATAGAGAAATTGTTTTTCCCAGCATACAACGGTCTGGCTCACTTCGTTGGCTCGCCACCAGTTATCTCAATCATTTCTTTTGGTGGTAAAACAACTGCTTATACCGCAATAGGAAACCCTCATCATCCCGCTGTCATTCCGGATGTCATGACTTCGTACTCTGATCACATGACCTTTTGGGAGCGACTCTACAATATATACGTGTATGTCATGTATCACTACCTGTGGTACCAGGAATTCATCCCCAAACAAGAGGTACTAGTGAGAAAACACTTCGGATCTGGACCACCTCCTCTTTACGAGGCCGACTACAACGACAGTTTACTACTTGTCAACAACCACTGGAGTCTCAGCTATGTCAAACCACTGCTTCCTAACGTGGTGGAGGTCACGGGACTGCATGTTAAAACTAAAGCTGATCCTCTTCCGAAGGTGAGAAATCTGTTCTACATAATCTTAATGATTGTTAACATAGAGTTGAGTCATTATGTTTGTTCTTACTCCTAGGGAAGGTAATGAATTGGCGTATGGCTTCTAGTGCCAGGAGTGTCCGAGGACAAGTTCGGTTCGCCAGATGCAGGTCTTTCGATTTGACACCCATGGGCGACCTGCGCGTGGTTATGAGGATGAAATGACGACGAAGACAACATATACACCCAGTCCCCGAATCAGCGGAATTAACCAATTGTGATTAAAATTCCCGATCCTGTCGGGAATCGAACCCGGGACCCCTGTGACCAAAGGCCGGCACGCTAACCATTTAGCCATGGATCCGGAATTAGGGGAGGTGATTTTAACCCATAGGACTATTTATCCACCGTTCTATTCCTAGAACATCAAAGTTATAGTCCTAAATTTGTATTAAAATTACTTACATCGCAAGAAATTTTATTATTGTCGTATTGCGTTAGGGACTGCCTGGCCGAGGCGATAAAAGTAATCGTTCCTCAGTACTGTACTAAAACATTATCTGAAAACAAATAAAGTAAGAAACACACCGAAAAATTGAGTTTCATTTATCCCAGAAACTCTTTGTAAACCACGTTTGTGCTTTTGCGTTTTGGGGCTAAGATGACCATGCGACATAGAACTGTACATGTGATAAACAGTCTTCTGTCAAGTAGAAAAGAAAAACATGTTTCTTTATTTTTAAAAGAGATTCCAAATACCTATTTCCAGTCTGTAACATCTTAAGTTTTGAGATGTAAGTACCCCGTGAAAATAATTCAACCCCTTTATCTGTCCTTCCCCCAACCCCACCGCACCTAAGTGGATTTTCTGAAACAAAGAATTTTTTCTTTGTTTTTAAAGGAGATTCCAAAAACCAATTTCCACGTCTGTAACATGTTACGTTTTTTATACATACTGTATAGCGGTACTCATTTTAAAAATTCACCCGCTTTTGCAATTCTAAGTGGATTTTTCGAAAATAAAATGTACTTGTTTATTTGTTTTTAAAGGATATTCCAAAAACATCTGTAACATCTTCAGTTTTTGGGATATAAGTATCCTCATAAAAATAATACAACATCTTCTTCACTTCCTTCCACCCATCTCCCACTTAGGTGGACTTTCCAGAAACAATGCATATACGTTTCTTTATTTTTTAAGGAAATTCAAAATACGAAATTTCACGTCTGTAACATCTTCAGTTTCTTAGATATAAGTATCCTCATAAACAGAATTTAACTCATTTACTTATTTTGACCTCCCCTTTCGCCCCCCCCCCCACTCAAGTCCAATTTCTTTATTTTCAAAGGAGATTCGAAATACCAGTTTTCACGTCTGTAACATCCTTAGCTTTATAGATATAAGTGCACTAATCATTAAGCCGGAGAATTAGAAATCAAAAGGCTAATTAAGGCAGATTGATTAAAGTGAACTAGAAAAATACTATTTATTATATTGAATATAAATGACGACGGTTTAACGAGAACTGAATTTAAAATAGGAAATGAATTTAACAAAAAGTTGAATGACTCTACTTCGCGAAAACTTGCAATATTTTTAACTCGCTTGCTCACCATGTAGTCTTGTTCTGCTGGTCCTTGGAAAGCTTCCATCCTTGTAGCTGGAACATCACTGGTCGTCTTTGAGATCTCTTCATCTGCAGCTAAGTACCATTCCTGCCTTGCAAATTGCATCAACCACTAATTGGAAGATGGCTTCGACACTAACACTCCCTATTATGCTCTATCCCATATATTGGAGATGAGCCCTAAGTCATAGTTAGAAAAACCTCCTTGGGTTATGTGGAGAGGATACACAATTAATAATCCTTCCAACTTTACTGAAAATGTGCCCTGAAGTTTCATTTCTATCTAGTTTAATACTACCTATTGTCTTAGACTGGTACAAACCGGTCTAGTAGCCGAGCTGTACGTACTTCCTGATGAGAGTGGCTATACACCCCTCATTCAGAAATTCCTAAGTACCACGTCGTGGTAACGAAATAATTAATGTAGAAGTGATAAACTATCACACTAGTCCACTATGGTACAACAACCATAAGACAAGTTCTCAGACCTACAGCGAAATACAAGATCGAAGAATCAAGAAGATTAATAATAACGAATGCAGAATCAAGAAGAATGAAGCCAAGAGCTCCAACACGCCCTTTTATAACCTTCTCTGGCTCTAATTACAGGTCGCTACACGTGGTCCAATCAGTTGACACGTCTCTCCCCACTCCAGATATTAGAGTTGATGGGTCTTAACCATGATATCAACTGTTCTTCTATTAGCCCTTTCACTCAGTATCCATGGCAACATGACGCTCCTTTGAAAATATAGGCGGTGATCAGTTTGAATTATTCTGGTCGAAATACGGTAGCTGTCGTTATAACGCTTGAACACGTGCTCGCTTTTCCCAGAATTTGGTGTCTAAATTTGTCCTTCCTTCTTCCTCGGTGATGTGGCAAGATAGAGGAAATCTACTGCAAGTTAAATTTAAACGAATGTCGCAAGAATCTAAGTGAATACTAGGATATTCAGCCCTCGTTTACAAGTCGTAGTTACAAAGTAATGAAATGATAGTGAGCAAATGATCAACCATGAATTATAATACAATTACATACCAAGATAAATATCATGATGTTAAATTCCTGAATTAATTACATATAATAAAATTAACATAATTACACTGTGACGTCTGGAACGTTACACAGTCCTTGAAGGACCTTGGCCTACCATGCGACCGCTGCTCAGCCCGAAGGCCTGTAGATTACGAGGTGTCGTGTGGTCAGCACGACGAATACTCTCGGCCGTTCTGCTTGGTTTTCTAGACAGGGTAACGTAACATAACAAAACCTAAATTTCTGCCAGCTATATACTGCCTTGACTATTGTTCTCTCTCAATCTTTCTCTCACACATCCACCACATCATCATCGTAGCAAATATACTGTGTTATGATGGCTTTGCAGTGATATTACCTGTACCAATTTAGCTGTTCGCAGCATGTGATTATTGGTTGCCACCCGGATTGCAGAGATCAAGAGTTGCAACATCCCGCTGACCACTTTACACCAAGTACGGGTGCTCCAATTTCTGTCAGGTAGTGCAGAAATATCGGTGCAGACGTTAATTACTGCGGCTCACTTTGCGTTTATCAGGAGGGGGAAAGCATTAAAGGATACGTACATTATACAAAAACGCATTGGCTTACATTAGATGAATATCCTCAACAACCTCAAAAACAAAACATAGGGAAGTGTACCCACTGACCCTCGTTAGCTGACCATTCTGTAGAAATTTTTAATACCCGTGTCTAGATAGTTATCTTTTTCACTTGTCTGGCCTGATTCATCCTGTTACTATAATAGAGCATACTGTATAGCCAATGACTCAACGCTCAGTGTTGGGTCGGCGAAAATAACATGAAACTCTGAGGGGGGCTTCGGGCAGATAGCTCTTTTACGAGGGCGATGGATCCTCAGTGAAGGAAATGACACTGAAATCTGTCAGGTAGCATCTGTACTCCACCTTAGGTGTGGCTACCAAAGACACCTGTTCCCCTATCAGGGGTGGCCTAATTACAGCTCCTGAGGCTATCAATTTCAGTCCCAACACTGGACGGACACGAGTCCGCCCCAACAAATATGCTTTTCATCTCATGGAATGGATCGCACAATCAAATCTACATCACCCCAGAGGGACAACGTCCGTCGATCAAGACCGATGCAGGCAGACAGTCGGATTCTGTCGGATAGGGAATCTGCCACCTGGGCGACTGCCCTAAATGCAGATCAGTAATGATTGAATTAAAAAGTTTTGCAGGCGTGAGATACTAAACTAAAGGTGCCATAGTTTTCACTCTTGTTAGGACCTGCTTTCTTGGGAATAAGTATAACGACATTATATGCAAAATCATATGGCAATTCTCCTTCATCATACATCTAACACACTGAATGGAACAACCTCGCCGTCCTGGTTTCTCCTAAGACAGTCAGTAATTCTGAGGATATATCATCAATTACATGTCCCCTGTTCCCATTTACAGTAGGTCTCTCAAAGTTTTGTCGAGTTCACCTCAAAATTGGGTCTCTTGCATCATTAGTATCAACAGCCTCTTGTTCCAGAACCTTCTCATGTACTTCTTTCCCGTGATACAACTCTTGAAGCTATGCTCATTTAATAACTGGCAATGAATGCCGTTAAATATCCGGGGAAACCAAAGGCTTTCGTCTTGAAAATTCCTCATGCCAGATGTTGTCGAACAGACGTGATATAATAAAGGAAAGGGAATAGTATATATCTATTGTTAAAGTTTTTCGTGATGCGGGTCCGTCCAAGCTTGATTATAAATTTTTATCTTTAAGTCATCAACTTAAAGATTGGCGCCCTTAGCTTGCATGGTTGCATTTCTCGTTCAATGATAGTTCTCCGAAAGGGGAAGCCACATAATGCCGCTCCAACGTAGGGCGAGAAAATCATTAAGTACGGAGCAGTTATTGACAGTAACGATATCAGAATTCGTATTATGGGTAAAATTTGGATATCCACGTTGCATTAGGAGTGTTTGATTGTGGGGAGGGTCATGACTGATCAGACGAAAGAGGAGAGGATGTTGCGCAGTGGACGGGCAATAAAAGGCAATAACGTATTGAGTTCAGAGGAAGAGTTGTGTAGTCTAGTAGAGGAAATTGAAGATAGAAGTGTAAGTAGTATGGAGAGTGAAGGCAAGCAGAAAGAAGTCAGTATGGAGTCAGATGATAGTAGGATGGGGAGCGAAGCGGAAGTAAACACTAACAATGAAAGTAATAATAATGATCAGTTAATGGGAATGATGCAGTTAATGTTGAGTAAGATAGAGGAGAGTAAATCTGAAATAAAAATGAATTGGAACAAACTAAATCTGAGCTTAAAAGTGAATTAGAACAAACTAACACTAAAATTGAGAATATTAAATATGAACTTAAAGAACAGTTAGAGCAAACTAAAGCTGAATTAAGCAGGGAGATGAGAGAAAATAAGGAGGAAGCGAATCGGAGAATGGACGAACACAGTAGGCAGTTACGCGATCTGGTGGTAAAAATGAACATTTTAATAAGCGATTAGAGGACCAGAAAAGTGAATGTGAACGGCAAGGGAAAGAGGTAGAAGAAAAGTTTGCGGAGCAGAGAAGTAAATTCCTGGAATCAATGGGGAAGGAAAACAACTCTACTAGGGAGGAAGTAATGAGGCAGGTTACTAGTATTGATAAGAGAGTTGGGACTCAAAAAGGAGAAATACGGGTATTCAAAGACCACGTCCAACAAGAGATTGACACAGTAAAGCTTAGAATAGAAGATGAGACCCGGGCAAGTGAAGAAAGGTTTGCGATAGCTAAAGAGAATAAGATTGAAATTAGGACACTGAAAGAGAAGCAGGTTAATTTGGAGAGCGAAATTGATAGGAGAGACAAAGATGTAGAATGCCGGATGGAGAAAGCAGAAAATCAGTTAAAACAGGTGGCAAAGGATAAACAGGTTTTCACGGGAAAGCAATGTCTAGGAAATAGCTACATTAGGGAAATTGAACTACCTAAATTTAATGGGAAACAAACGAACCCGCTAGATTTCCTTAAGATGATAGAAAAACGGTTTGAAAAGCGTCTAGAGGAAGGGTCTATGGACTGGGAAGACGTTATGGAAAATATTGACCATGCTTTTGTAGGAGAAACTCGGTCTTGGTTCATGGTATATAGGCAAACGATGACGAACCTGAAAGAATTCAGAAATAAGTTTAGAGAGAAATTCTGGAATGAAGCGATACAAGCTCGGGAGAGAGAAAGGGTGGTATTTGGGAGGTACAAACAGCATGAGGGAGTCACTATGACCGAGTACTTCCTGGCCCATGTCATGATTTGTCAGAACTTAGATGGTATAACCGAGGGGTCTGATGTAGTAAGACTACTTTTGAGACATTTTCCGGACAGGGTGAGAGAAGCGGCCTGCATGCAAAGAGTTGGTACTATTCAGGAGATGGAGAACCTAATAGTCAGTTTTGATGCTTTAGGTAACCTTAGGAGTAGAACGGAGAATATACAGAGCTTTAGTCATCACAACGGAATGAGACATAACGGAAGAACACAGAATCACGAAGCTCGCAATCAGTTCAGACCTCAGCATAACAGTAGGAGCGGAGCACCTGAATATAGGACAGGAAATTCCCAACGGGGGCCAGAGCAATGTACTAATGAGTCCAACGTCAATACACAAAGGGAACCTTTAAACTAACTAGAGGCTGTAATCTTAGGTCAGAATTCCAGCCTAGTACGAAGGTAGCGAAGTGTCTTGTCATGAAAGTGTTACCATATGACCTAGATGTTAGAGACGATTTGTTGTATGAACCCGAGCAGAATAATGGAGATTCAAGTAATAAAGTAGTCAATCCCGTTGTTAAATTGAAAGTTTGGGGGGCGTGGGTTAAAGTTTTGATTGATTCTGGTAGCCAAATATCATGTATTAGTTCTCAGTAGTATGAGTCATTAGTGAAACAGGGTATTCAGTTGGAGGAAATGCCTGTTAAGTCTACTTTCATCATTACGGCTGTTGGAAAGAAGTCTAAGCAAATTTGTAAACAAGTAGCTGTTCCGATCTGTATTAATAATTTTATTAGCGTTCAGATATGTTTGGTAATTCCGCATTTGATATTTGATCTTATCTTGGGATATGACTGGTTAACGTTAAAATTGGCTCAGTTAAATTACTATGATGCAGTGCTAAATTTGAGGTGGAATAATGAGGATATCAAGGTCAAGTTTGAGGAGGAAATTCAGCGGAAAACGGAAGGTAGTACAGTGTGGAGAATGAGAGAGGTTTCTAAAGTTAATGAAGAGGCTAGTGAGGGCCTGAAGTTGTGCAAGTTGTGGATTAATGAGGATAAAATATGTGGCTTGAAAGAAGCCGTAAGTAGAAATCAATTAAATGAAGTCCAGAAGGACAAATTATTTGAAGTGTTATGTGAACACATGGAGATTTTTTCTGAGAAACCTGGTGTTACCCATCTGTACGAGCATTCTTTTTCTGTGATGGATAAGAGTCCATTCAGCGGACCGCGGTATCCGATACCACACAAATATGCCATAGCCGTAGAGGATCAAATTCAAGCTATGTTAGCAGACGATGTGAATGAATTATCAAACAGTCAATAGTTAATCCCTTAATTGTCGTACCTAAGTCTGATGGATCAATACGTCTGTGTATTGAATGCGAGAGCGTAGTGAATGGTTCATATAACATTAGTAGTTTACGGAGATACCTGTCGTGTGAGGTGGCTGAACCGGATTGTGAGATATAGGTCAGTAACTCGGGGAAGTTGCTACCTGTTATGTCAGACTACGAGCGGAATGAGTTTACCTCTCAATTGTGGTGGTATTTCCTAGTTGTGTTCGTAAACAAGGGAGGTGTTTGTGTGTAGTGGTAGATTTACGCTCGTTCATGCCGATAGATCATCTGTTTTCTGTATGTGAGGCCATGAAATGTTATATCTTATCTGTTTTCTGAGATGTTACCGAAGGCTAATTAAAGCTGACGATGGCAAATAATTAATTTTCCCGTATGTGCATTTCTAATTTGCAATAATTTTACCGTGAGCTTAAATCGCGTGTGTATTCGTGTGAAGTGTATTGCATCCTGCTTCAAGATAAGGTTGAAACATTCGAGAGAGTGATTAAGGTGTAAATTGATTGTATCATTTGTTTTCCATGGTTTTAATGTAAAAGATGGGAAGAGAACGTGTTACTGCTATCTAGCAAAGAATGTCGGAAAGATGGAGAGTAAAAGGACTAATAGACACTCGGGAGAGTTTGTAATCTGAATTGTATATATATTATGTTATATTCTCAAAGATAATCTTGTTTTTAAAAAAATGGAAAGTTGCTCATGTTGGGCATAACTTAGTATCTAAACCTCAAGATGAACTGAAATAACAGACATTCGCAATGGTAAGCAGTCTAAGAGAGATATGGAAACAGTGAGATATAATTAATTGTATGAAAATAATGTCGCTCGTAATGGGCAGGTAATAGAGGTATTTCAAGTCAATGTGGGAGTAAGAGTGTGAGTTCTCAACTCATGTGATATTTGTTAAGAACTCATGGGGGGCGTATGTAACGTTCCAGACGTCACAGTGTAATTATGTTAATTTTATTATATGTAATTAATTCAGGAATTTAACGTCATGATATTTATCTTGGTATGTAATTGTATTATAATTCATGGTTGATCATTTGCTCACTATCATTTCATTACTTTGTAACTACGACTTGTAAACGAGGGCTGAATATCCTAGTATTCACTTAGATTCTTGCGACATTCGTTTAAATTTAACTTGCAGTAGATTTCCTCTATCTTGCCATCACCGAGGAAGAAGGAAGGACAAATTTAGACACCAAATTCTGGGAAAAGCGAGCACGTGTTCAAGCGTTATAACGACAGCTACCGTATTTCGACCAGAATAATTCAAACTGATCACCGCCTATATTTTCAAAGGAGCGTCATGTTGCCATGGATACTGAGTGAAAGGGCTAATAGAAGAACAGTTGATATCATGGTTAAGACCCATCAACTCTAATATCTGGAGTGGGGAGAGACGTGTCAACTGATTGGACCACGTGTAGCGACCTGTAATTAGAGCCAGAGAAGGTTATAAAAGGGCGTGTTGGAGCTCTTGGCTTCATTCTTCTTGATTCTGCATTCGTTATTATTAATCTTCTTGATTCTTCGATCTTGTATTTCGCTGTAGGTCTGAGAACTTGTCTTATGGTTGTTGTACCATAGTGGACTAGTGTGATAGTTTATCACTTCTACATTAATTATTTCGTTACCACGACGTGGTACTTAGTAATTTCTGAATGAGGGGTGTATAGCCACTCTCATCAGGAAGTACGTACAGCTCGGCTACTAGACCGGTTTGTACCAGTCTAAGACAATAGGTAGTATTAAACTAGATAGAAATGAAACTTCAGGGCACATTTTCAGTAAAGTTGGAAGGATTATTAATTGTGTATCCTCTCCACATAACCCAAGGAGGTTTTTCTAACTATGACTTAGGGCTCATCTCCAATATATGGGATAGAGCATAATAGGGAGTGTTAGTGTCGAAGCCATCTTCCAATTAGTGGTTGATGCAATTTGCAAGGCAGGAATGGTACTTAGCTGCAGATGAAGAGATCTCAAAGACGACCAGTGATGTTCCAGCTACAAGGATGGAAGCTTTCCAAGGACCAGCAGAACAAGACTACATGGTGAGCAAGCGAGTTAAAAATATTGCAAGTTTTCGCGAAGTAGAGTCATTCAACTTTTTGTTAAATTCATTTCCTATTTTAAATTCAGTTCTCGTTAAACCGTCGTCATTTATATTCAATATAATAAATAGTATTTTTCTAGTTCACTTTAATCAATCTGCCTTAATTAGCCTTTTGATTTCTAATTCTCCGGCTTAATGATTAGTGATAAGAGTCCGTCCAAGCTTGATTATAAATTTTTATCTTTAAGTCATCAACTTAAAGATTGGCGCCCTTAGCTTGCATGGTTGCATTTCTCGTTCAATGATTGTTCTCCGAAAGGGGAAGTCACAACTGCAGTGCCATGGGGTTTGGTATGTTACGTTACACGTTCAATTCCCGTTTGTTTGCGGAAGATTGTTTCATGGTTGAAAGTTTGCATTATGGACACGAATTTCCCCAATTGTTTATACTTATTTGTGACTCCTTACATTTTTTCCTGATGAAACCGTAAGAGTTAATTCACTGAGATTGAATATGAAAATGAAAACCTACAACGTGTTTTCCAGTCATTGACCGGGTCAGGGATGTAATGAATGAAGCATGGGGTCGCCACTCACATAGTGATATATTAATGACTGATAGATGCTATGAAATGAGAATGGAGAGTGTTGCTGAAATGAAAGATGACAGGGAAAACCGGAGTACCCGGAGAAAAAACTGTCCTGCCTCCGCTTTGTCCAGCACAAATCTCACATGGAGTCACCAGGATTTGAACCACGGTATCCAGCGGTGAGAGGCGGACGCGCTGCCGTCTCAGCCACGGAGGCTCCTGGATATTGAATAATATGTAGTTTATTATCTATATGAGTTAATTCCTTTATAACGTTTATCAGTCTCCTTTCTGATGAGTTTAATTAACTTGGGTGACTGAAGCATATATTTAAAACTGAGAAGTTATGGTCTTCTTCCGGAATATTAGCTTGTTTTGACCTAGCAGGTATGTTGACGTTTCAACTGCTGTGCTATCCGCCTCTGTAGCGTAACGACTAACACTATTAGCTGCCGTCCTCGGTGGCCCGGGTTAGATTTTCGGTACTCACAGAAATTTAAGAATGGTAGGAGGGTGGTTGAGAAGGTACACGCAGCTCACGTCCATTGGGGGTGTGCCTGAAAAGAGCTGCACCTCCTCAGGATGAGGACACGAGTTTAATTTAGTAACTACTGTGCTCTAGCCATTGTCAAAATGAAACGATATGGGTATAGTAGACGTTCAGAAGGCTAGGTGTTCTCATAGGTATCGTCGTTCTGTACTCTCAGTATGACCCGGTGTCGTTAACTTCAGCCGTCTTGCGACGAGGGGGTGTCGTTAACTTCAGCCGTCTTGCGACGAGCGGTAGTCATCTTACTCTGCTAAAATATTAATCTTCTTTTGTAGTTCCTCTTATTCCGTTATGGAACAGTTATCATGTTTCATTATCTCAATACATTCTCGGTACATACCGTCATAATGCTGCGGGTGACTGCCAGAACCGTGGTTTGCTCAAATCATATAGTGACGAAAGAGGTGTTGTGTTCTGCCACTGCCGATTTCTTAGTTGGATTAGGCGACATAACCCTTATGTTCTTATAGTCTGAAGTTATTGCTGCAGTTCGTATTATCCATAAAAATGAAATGCGGTACGCACCTACAGTAGGTTAAAAAGAGGAGCCCAGCGTAATCACTAGGATATTTCTTTGTGGTTGTTTGGCGGTGTTGATGTTGAAGTACTTCCAAAACCTTGCTAGTGTTTCCCATTTTCTTTTCTGTTTCCTCGCGGATTCTGGAGGAGACTCATCAACGTTGTTGATCTCTATCTTATTGTACAGATTATCTTGTAAAGCCGAGAAGACATGCTCCACTTCACACTGATTTAGAGCTGGTTGACACAACTTTTGGCTTCCTCAAACTATGTTATTATCATCGCCCTTGTCTGTTTAGGGCGATGGCTGGAATTCTTTTTGCAAGCGATGAATGTGTGATTGATTGTGTAGGCTAGATGGTGGGCGTCCCTCCTCACAAGCACGCTCAGAAATGGATGTTTTCTCATCACATTTTTCTCCATTCAGAACTGGATTTTTTGGGCTGTATGCAGTTCAGATGCTGGAGAAACTTGAGTACCTTATTTAATTGTGTGGTCGTAGGAACATTCCATCCTCTTAATGAAACCATCTGGTAGGCTTGTGTATCAGTGTCTTCCGTGTGAACTTCTCAAATTTCTCCATGCAGACGCTGGCGACAGTTTGAAGGGGTTAGCCATGGTCACTTGTCAGTTTACTCATAAAGTTTGTTGCCTATAAACAAGAGCTGAAGAGAACCAATACGGGTCGGAAATATGTATCAGCTAGATGAGAAATCGTAGCCTCGAGCTGAAAATTGTAAACAAAGTGACCGTCTTGTTAGTTATTAGTATCTGTCCCTGTTTCTGAACAGAAATTCTGGGCATAAGGTAACTCATTTACTATGATTTCATCTAGGACATCAAGAATTTCCTCGATGGTGCCGAGCATGGAGTTGTTTACTTCAGTCTTGGATCTCTGGTAAGGAGCGAAAAATTGCCCAAAGAGAAGCTGAATCACATCGTGCAGGCCTTCTCCGAGATACCACAGCGCGTTCTGTGGAAATGGGAGGCGGATGTCTTGCCAGGACTGTCCAGCAACGTCATGCAAGCTAAATGGATGCCACAACAGGATATATTGCGTAAGATACTTGAAGTTATAACGTGATATAATTGTTGTATATATTTAGCGATAAATTGAAACTCTGGGAAACAGCATATATGAGCCTACACTAATTTCATTTGTTTAGGTGTGAACGGTTGGCTTACTCTCTGTAAGTCAATAGTAGGTGCAGGCGATGAGCGATGTCAACTGACAAGTGTTGATATTTTTCTGTGATATTAGACCGTACTGATATATTAAGTATGTCAATGTTTCAAGCAGTCTACGGTAGCCTATGTCAAGACGAAATTATACGAGCTCAGTCATTCTTTTTGTTCGCAGCATTGAGCCGGACACAGACTACATTGCTTGCTCACAAGCCGCGAGGCCCGATACTGGACGGACTGTAGCTTGCGCAAGTGGCAATTGGCGACAACGCACTAGATAGGAGAGGCATACAAAAGTAATGGCCTAATTACTGTAGTATACAGCAGGAGTCTGTTTTGTGGAAAAAGACTGTTACCTATGGAAATGGTTTCGTGACCCTTGCGTAGGTGGCACCTGAAAGTTTTGGCTAAATTTGACCCGAAGTAGAGACAGAATTAGACACATCTTAAAACACTCAGAACTTGTTTACTTTTGAGTGAAGTGTAGACAGTAAGAACGTAGGGGTAGACCAAGGTACGAATATGAACAAACATGTTAAAGCAAGTGTAAGATGTAGTAGTTACATAGGCCAATCCTGAGTCTAGTGTGACACCCAGATACTTGGCACAGTTCGATCATGTGATTACCTCTTCAGAGAAGTTCAGAACTTGTAACAATCTACCATCTCTCTTCGTGAAGAGCATAGCCTGATTCTTCAGTTTTCGACCCGTCGCTCTTGGGTGGAGACAGCAGTCTGGAGGTTCTGTTCGACTCTGAGTGCCTGCCACGAGTCTGTGTCTTCAGTATATAAATATAATTTCTCATTCGGAGGATTACTAATGGTGAAGGTGAAATTCAAGAAGAGCGTGTGTAACACAATCCGACCCTGCGGAACTCCGGCTGTGATGGAGCTTGCAGCTGATAAGTCCTTATTTCGTTGGAAGCTCTTGTTGTTTGTGTCATCAGGCTGTAGACTGGCTTGAGACAGCCTTCCATTACAGCTTATCCAGTGCTAACCTTGTCATTTCTACGTAAATACTACGTCCTACATCTACTCTAACCTGCTTGTCATATTATATCTTGGTCTATCGTCTACATTTCCCTCAAAATCTAACCAAAGAGGTCCTGGGTGTCTTAAGATGTGTCCTGTCATTGTCTCTTCTTCTGGTCAAATTCGGCCAAATCGAATTCTTCTCACCAATTCGACTCAGTACCTCTTCATCTTTGATTCAATCTACCAATCTCACCCTCAGCATTCTTCTGTAACACCACATTTCAAAAGCGTGTATTCTCTTTCTTTCTGAGCTAGTTATCATTTACATTTCACTCTCATAAATTGAGACGCTCAGACGAAAGTCATCAAAAACATCTTTCTAATTCGTGTATTAATGTCGGAAGTGAGCATTCTTTTTTTTCTTAAGAAAGTCGTTGCCTGCTTGTGCTAGTCTAAATTTTAGGTCCTCCTTGCCGGGCTGAGTGGCTCAGACGGTTAAGGCGCTGGCCTTTTGACTCCAACGTGGCAGGTTCGATCCTGACTCAGTCCGGTGGTATTTGAAGGTGCTCAAATACGTCAGCCTCGTGTCGGTAGATTTACTGGCACGTAAAAGAACTCCCTCGGGACTAAATTCCGGCACCTCGGCGTCTCTGAAGACCGAAAAAGTAGTTAGTGGGACGTAAAGCAAATAACATTATTATTATTATTATTATTATTATATTATTATTATTATTATTATTATTATTATTATTATTATTATTATTATTATTATTATTATTATTATTTTTGCTAGTTGCTTTATGTCGCACCGACACAGATAGGTCTTATGGCGACGATGGGATAGGAAAGGCCTAGGAGTTGGAAGGAAGTGGCCGTGGCCTTAATTAAGGTACAGCCACAGCATTTGCCTGGTGTGAAAATGGGAAACCACCGAAAACCATCTTCAGGGCTGCCGACAGTGGGGCTCGAACCCACGATCTCCCGGATGCAAGCTCACAGCTGCGCGCCTCTACGCGCACGGCCAACTCGCCCGGTTTTTATTATTATTATTATTATTATTATTATTATTATTATTATTATTATTATTATTATTATTATTATTATTAGTCCTCCTTACATCAGACATAGGGGCTGCCTGGCCGAGGCGGTAAAGGCGTGCTCGGTTCGCCCGGAAGGACGTGGGTTCGAATCCCCGTCAGGAAGTCGTAATATTTAAGAAACGAGATTTTCACTTCCGGAGGTGCGTATGGCCCTGAGGTTCACTCAGCCTACACCAAAAATGAGTACCAGGTTAATTCCTGGGAGTAAAGGTGGCAGGGCTGAGAACTAACCACTCTACCCCATCACGTGCCGAGGTTAACAGTGGTGGAACCCTTTACCTTCCGCTCCTCCAAGGGCCTTCATGGCCGGTACGGAGGTGACTTTGCTTCTTTGCTTTTACATCAGACATAAGATAGATTGCTACATTCGTCCCCATGTAACAATATTCATAAATTTCCTTTAACTCTTCGTTTCCTAATCTAATATTTCCTGCCTCACCTGACTTCGTTCGACTGCACTACATGTTTCGTTTTGGACTTATTTATTTTCAATGCCTTTGCTGGTGAAACGTAGTATTTACATTGCACTATGTATTCTGGTATGGGCTAGAATAAATTTGTTACTTTCATTGACTTGTCTCAGCCTCATCCTTGTTTCCGAGGTATACCTTATGCAGCTAGTCCCTGTTATGGGTGGTGTGAAAATATCGCCCATAGGGTCGGTTGGGGGAGGCATTTCAGTGGACTTGACAGACATATATGTAATAGCAACTTCTTGTCCTGTGAGGAAAGCAACGGGAAACTATCTCACCCATCATTTCTCTAGAATGCCTTTTCGGTAACACCTAGGCTATCTATGACAGCTGTTGGTGGAGCGGTGGAGGATCAAGCTAGCCTTCGGGCGAAATACTACGCATACATACATACTCTTTCTCCAACACTCTGCCCATACTTTTCAGGAATTTCTCCAGATCTTCTGCAGACTCGGATAAAAGAACGATATCATCGGTAAACCTCAGAGTTTTCATTGCCTTTCCTTGCATTGTGATTCCCTTTCAAAGTTTCTCTTTGGTTCCCTTTACTGCCTGTTCAATATAAACATTGAGAAAGAGACGGCCGAACGCCAGCCTTGCCCCACTCCTTTCTGGATTGCTGCTTCTTTTTTTCATCCTTCGATTGTTATTAGAGCAGACTTATATGTGTACACATTGTGTAACAGATAAGGAATCTGCCACCTGGGCGACTGCCCTAAATGCAGATCAGTAGTGACTGAATTGAAAAATTTTGCAGGCGTGAGATATAAAACTAAAGGTGACATAGTTTTCACTCTTGTTAGGACCTGCTTTCTTGGGAATAAGTATAACGACATTCTGTCTAAAATCATATGGCAATTCTCCTCTGTCATACATCTAACACACTAAATGGAACAACCTCGCCGTCCTGGTTTCTCCTAAGACAGTCAGTAATTCAGAGGATATAGCATCAATTACATGTCCCTTGTTCCCATTTAGGTTTCTCAAAGTTTTGTCGAGTTCACCTCAAAATTGGGTCTCTTACATCATCAGCATCAACAGCCACTTATTCCAGAACCTTCTCATGTACTTCTTTCCCGTGATACAACTCTTGACGCTATGCTCATTTAATAACTGGCAATGAATGCCGTTAAATATCCGGGGAAACCAAGGGCTTTCGTCTTGAAAATGAGTTCCTCATGCCAGATGTTGTCGAACAGACGTGATATAATAAAGGAAAGGGAATAGTATATATCTGTTGTTAAAGTTTTTCGTGATGTCCGCAATCAGTCTGGTGGGTGGTGAAGTGGCCTTTCCTGAAGCCGAATTGTTTATTTGCCTCCAGGTTTAAGCCATCGATAACAGTCTGTAGTTTGGAGAGGAGAGTGGTCTCGAACAGTTTCAAAATGGCCGAGAAAAGATTAATAATAAACTTTTTAGGCTATGCACAAGTTTTCGAGACTTGTGTGCCATGGTCAATAAGTGGTCTCCAGACGTTTCACGAAAGACTGTGGTTGGCTTTCTCCTAATGTCAGCAGCGAATCGAGTCTGAGATTATTATTATTATTATTATTATTATTATTATTATTATTATTATTAAAATCGCTATTAGTGTCACTTAATAGCACGCTATTAACAGTAAAATTTATTATTCCTATACTTAACATTCTCGAAAAATGACGCAGAGGAAGGGGTAAGCGCGCCGGTGTCGAAACCTGATTCCCCGCTCAGAAGTGGGATCTATACCGTTAAATTTGGGCTTATTTGGACATTTATTGGCACGTGTGCTCAATTTGAGAACCTCTGCCTGTGTTTGAATTTATGTGTTCTTCATTTCGAGTGTTTTGATAAATGTGTATCCTGGTGGTTTTTTAAGGAATTTCGTATTATTATATTGGATTTCTTTTGTAGTGAATTGTTTTATTTTATTATTTCACCGTTGGACGCCACGAGGAGGTGGTCCGTTTAAGACTATTGTTGAAATATTGTGCCAAGAAAGATCAATTTAATTTCTGGTATTCATGCAGAAAGTTATAGTACTATATATATATATATATACTTAAATTTAGGTACTTAAAACTTATGATAATAATTTTGATTGCAAAAGGTGTGGTCAAGATTATTAGTCTATTAATAAACGGTGATATTAATTTGGCCTGGCAGGGATTTGATGAGTGGTAGAGTGGTTATCTCGGAATCATAGTTGTTCATTATTGATTGATTATGGCAAATAGGTTCGATGCGTTTATATGACAGTGAGGGAAGGTACGATGTAACAGTTGTGACCGTTATGTTGAATGTCTTTAAGTTATAGAAGAATGTACGATTTTTATTGTGAAGTCAAAATTGTACAGGTTGGTCACATTTTAAAGTCCTAGATGGTAAATAACGTAGGATTTTAAAACATTCCTATTTTATGGGGTTCAAATGAGTGTTAGATTCGAAAATAAATAATAATTCCTCAAAAACTGTTTGACGTGTATTTTATAGGCTAGCCGAGAGTGGACACTCCAAATTTGAAAACTTTGAAAGATAACATTCAATTTAAAAGCGTAACAAAGCACGGGTATCTTCCTTGTACTGTATAGAAGAAAAGTGGAAAATAAACCTTTGAACCAATACATCTACATAACTCTAATTTGGTAAAATATGTATTTATTTGTACCTAAATGTGGAATCTAAATTTGGTAAAAATTGAATGAAAGCTGACGACGTTTCAAAATTCCGTCATAACTTCCCGTTATGTTTTATGAAACGTTATTAATATCTGCTTTAGTAATGACAACACTCATTCTTAAGGGGTCAATAATCAATCATGTATGAATTAAATATTCCTAGTATAATTTCACGATAGTTATTTCATTCAAATCACGGCCAATATACATTTTTGTCTTATTTCCATGAGAACGCGAAAAAACTAATAGAATGATCGCTACAGTGTTATGAATTATGGCAGTCCACGACACATATTATAATTCAGCACGACGAGGGCGTCCATATTGCCTTTAAAATATGTGCATTATGTGTAACTTTATACAGGCAAAGAACAAATAAATCTTTCCGTCAACACCACAGTTGTGCGTTAGTAAAACCACAGCCGACTTGATGCGTCGCTCTAGCTAGGTGGGCAGCAAAAGATTTAGTCGGCCATGGTTAAACCAGCATTTGCAGCATAATACCTTTCCGTTTCACTACCTACAGCGCAAGTAGTACTTACACGTTCCCCATTGTCTCCTATTGCGTCGAGTACGGAGAAAATTAACAATGCGTTTCAGTTAAGTTAGTAGAATATGTTTTCAACTCAAATTTAATTACGTTACTTGTGTGAACCAATCTGTCTACGCAATGTTCAATGTAACATATTGATCTTCCTTCAGTTTATCCCGGTAACTTCTGGGGTCACTGTAGCCGTCGTAGTTCATACTGAGATTTGGCTATTGGCCGTGCGGTTAGGGTCGCGTAGCTGTCAGATTTCAGACGGGGGATGGTAGATTTGAATACCAGCCCTGACCGTGTTTTTCCGTTGTTTCCCAATTTCGCACCAGGCTAATGCTGGGGCTCTACCTTAATTAAGACCACGACAACTACCTTCCCAATCCTAGCTGTTTCACATCCTTGTGTTGCCAAAAGCTTCGGACGTCTTAGCGCGACGTTAACTCACCAGCAAAAATCTCTTTGGTCAACGTTTCAGGCTGGGTTCCCGTCTTGATACTAAGTTACATTTTTGGAGAAAATTCCGACCTGGGACTCGATCTTCGGTAATCTGGATTAACGGTCAGCAATAAAGTCGTTGCGCTAATAATGCCCCTCGGAAATATAACTAATTTACGTATATAAATCCAGGCCCTAATGGTCACTTAACAGCGCAACTATGGGCAACACTTCTAACAAATATTTCTTTTCAACCTTTTCGTTGACTTCATTCGATATTAAAAGCGAGCATGTAATTCTTTGCGAATGTCAATATCTTAATCCTAGCCACGGGACTTTCACATTTTAATGTGGAATCGAACTGCAGGGACGTGGCTTTCAATTTAAAAATCATCTGCATTCACCGGGATTCGACTAACGGCTGCCTTGGTGAGGGCCAATGGGAAGTTTAATTGTGACGCACTACATAGATATAGTAGCAGAATGCTTCAAGATGAATGCAGTTTACTTTATGAAATTGTTATATTTGTCAACAGCACATCCAAATATCCGCGTATTCATCACTCAAGGCGGACTTCAGAGTTTCCAAGAGGCAGCATACCATGGCGTTCCTCTCATCGGAATGCCGTTCTTAGGAGATCAAAAGTACAACGTTGGAAAATTTGTGTCTGCTAAAATCGGCGTCGGCCTGCCACTGAACGATCTGACTAAAGAGACATTGCTGGAAGCCCTGGGGAAAGTAATCAATGACTCAAGGTGAGTAGCTTGTCAGAAAATATCAGTTTATTTCTAGTCGAGTTGTAACTAGTGTTATTAGTTATGAGCTTGTATATTAGAAATAACACTCTTTGCCTAATATCGCGTATCTCTTATTGGATATGAAATATGCTACATATAAGTGTGTGTGCCATTTCTGTCATGCAGGACGCCTATAGGTCGTCTACTAGAAAATGACTCCGGAGGCCAAAAGTCGGTATTAATATTGAAGTGAAATCGGATATTTTGACAATCTTGGGTGGGTAAGTTCATTAAGAGATCATTGCTTCAGGAAATGTGAAAATATATGCATACGCAGACGACATGGTACTGGTGTCTCGTGAAATATAAAACCTTCAAGAAGCATTCAATAAACTTACATCATGGGCTACACATAATGGATTGCAACTAAATGAGAAGAAAACAGTGACAATGACTTTCAGGAAAGGTGACAAGCCAGCAGCCAGTGATATAATATTCTACAGACGAGAACATCTAACAGTTGTCTCACAGTTTAAGTATCTTGGATTAACAGTACAGAAAAACGGAAACACGTTCAGCTACCACATCAAGGAAAAAGTGGCAATAGCCATATCTGCCATGAACAGCATTCAGAACATACAGAAAATGCCATTGGAAACTGCGTTGAAAGTGTTTAAGCGAAAGATCTCACCGATATTAACCTACAGCCTGTCACTAATTAGGGACCAACTGCAAAATAAAGACATCAAAGAAATTGGAGGTAAAAGCTAGATTTCTCAAAAAAGCATTGGGAGTCTCTAAGTTTACCCCATCACGCTTGGTCTACCTGCTTGCCAGAGAACCCTTGTATATTGAAGATCTAAGGCTTGAATTATCATTGGCCACATCAGGAGAATACTTCAGGACAAAAGGAAAGATATATGGCTAGATTCCTTCTCCAGAGACGCGATGATCAACAGGGAATGGATAACGGCTAACTATGGACTGAGGCACACCATGACTAGCTTTGCGGTCCATGGTTTTCACTACAAAATCTGCAAGAGATACCTACTATGATCCAAGTGAACTTTGCAAGTGTAAAATCTGTGGCGACCAATGTGATAGATACCATGTGATAAAATGCAAAAGCAGACACATCTCGCTGACAAAATTCTTTAATATTCAAGTGCTATATAAACTATAGAACTGCCATTACGTCTATAACTGTATTATTATATGGCCATTGGCTGCATTAAATATTATTATTATCAAGAAACATTGGTAACAGTGGTGTATTGACGGTGCTTCTCTCATGTTCGGTTGTTACGGATGATTACAGGTACGTATTAGAAGCAAAAACTGTGATTCACTCTGGACCCATTGTATTATTCATAGAGAATCACACGCATCGAACTATCTGAGTCTTAATGATTAGCTGAGATAGAGAAAAAAAAATTTTTGTGGTAGAATGACTGAGAGCATTAGGCAGTAACCTGTAATTTATCAAGAGCTTAGAATGTGCTGAGAATGTAGCATATAAAAACTCAGTAGTTGAAGGTCAAGTTTCTCAAAGAATAAATAAAAAAGTGGGAGCAAAATGCACAAGTAACACGTATTACAGTCCGCAATGGTACTTTCGTGGTAATGTTTTGATTCGTAAGCTTGAAGAGTGCCGAGGTTTTATTTTTCTGAAGGAGAAGGAATAGACTGTTAACTAGAAGAACATTTTGTGAATACTTATGTTATATGTTTAGCCGGCCCCACGGTCTAGGGATAGTGTGCCTGCCTCTTACGCGGAGTACCCGGGTTCGATTTACGGCCAGGTCATGGATTATTTATCTGGATCTGAAGGTTATTTAGAGGTCCACTCACCCTACGTGATTACAATTGAGGAACTATCTGATGGTCAGAAAATTGCTCCGGTCTAGAAAGCCAGAAAACGGCCGAGACGATTCATTGTGCTGACCACACGACACAGACCTTCAGGCTGAACAGCAGTCGCTTGTTAGTCCATGGCACTTTGGGGCTGTTGCGCCATGTGGCTTGGTTTGGTTTTGTGTTATACGTTTGGAGGATTGAAGAACCATCATCACAAACTAGACGATTTCTTCAACAAGTGAGCCGTGTTCGGACTTGGAATATTAGGTCCTTATTTCGTCGAGGGTGCTGCTGAGAATCCAAAAATAGTGGACCAAGCAGTCTACAGAGACCTCATTATCATCCCATTCTTGCGAGATTTGGGTCGGTTTTGTGGCGCCAGAAACTTACCCCTCGAACGACAACGGATGCAGCAAGATGGAACTACAGTCCACATTACGAGCGGGAGTGATTTATCCTTCTTCAAACACACTTTGGAGATCGCGTAATTTATTTTGGAACTTCCTGTTTCTCAGGTCTCATGGCCCCAGACGCCTGCACATGGGGTATGTTGAAATAATCAGTATTTCAAGACACATAACCTACCTACAAATATGAGGGCTGTAAATAAAATAGTACAGACACTCGCAGGAATTGGGAACGCGCAAATAGTTTATGAAAGCGGGCGGGTGGCGCTGCTGTCGATGTGTAGTGTACATTTGAAGGTCATCGAGCTGTGTGGCATTGAAGTGAAGAGTGTCGATTTCACCGATCTAAAGCATATTTTCAAAATCTGATCAGCGTTCGTGGATTAACATCGAGGTTTAAAGTGGCAAAAGTGCATAGAGTGTTATCGAGGATTACGTGAAGCTTGTTGCGACAGTGCATCACCTGGGACAAGACGTTTCGTGCGGGTCGGAATTCGACTGCGGATTTGCACCGCACAGGTCGGCCTTCCATTCCTAAGATCAGATTGTCACTGTGAGTGACCTCGTTTCCGTAGACCATCGATGGACTGTAGAGGCATCTGTACTCCGCGCAGTAGGGCGATCCGTCGCTGCTATCAGCAAAGAACGTCTTGCCAACAGTCCCCAACGGTTTCCCGACAGCTGGCAATAGGTATTAGATTTTGCTGGTGACTACAGTGATGGGATGTAATGCAGTCGTACTTGTTAGTTCATCAAATACTGCGTGCTATCAATATTACCACTACTTTATCCCCGAATTACGCCGGAAGATAACGTCCTTGAGTTCTTGCATCAAACTTTGTTCACCAACATCTTCAGAAATGTTATAAAGAATGGGTGGCACATGGTGGTACTTCTGTTCTACTTACGACGCTTTGGTATGCCGAATGAGGCCATTGTTGGCTGATACACTGAAAGCCTCGATATCGATCTTGACATCACCTGTACGCTCCACCCACTTTATTAACACGCGAGAGGTCGCGCACGCGGCAGTTTTCCACACTTGTTAAATGTTTGTTAATAACGTCGTTGCTAGCCGCTGTATGGCTTAGGACACTCGTTTCATACCTACCCTCCCTCTCTATCGCCTGACGTTGGTTATCGTCAGTGTATTGCCTGCTGCTTTTCTGGAGTAGTTTAAGTTCTCTCTCTTTCACTCTCGCATCTGCCGCGGCAAATTGCCTTCGTGCGACCCCTCGCGTAGTTCATTCTTACATGACTGCATTTCCAAGAAAGTTTCTTAAGTAAAGTTCATGAAGTTTATGGTGGCTTTCAGTGAAGTGTGATGCTGTAGTTTTATCTAAAATTGTAACCAAATCATTCATTGAAATGTAAAATGCATACGTTGAGGCAATTTGCTCACGCGCGACCTATCGCGCTCTTAAAAAACTCACGTAATTTTACCAGATTTTGCAAACAAAAATTCATTAATTGTTTTACATTGAGAAAATACTTTTACTAGGTAATTATGTAAATACTAGTTGTAAGGCAGTTCAACAGGGTACGTATTTATATTTTTATCACAGCATTCACTGCAAAAGGAAAATAGCAGCTCATTAAAATATTAAGCGTGAGCAATTTGCCTTCGCGCCACCTGGGTTTAGCTCTTGTGGCTGCACTATCCGTCACGAACGTTGTGGTACCACAGGACATCTGGTCATTAACTTAACGACGCTTTGGTTTACCGAATGAGACCATTGTTGGCTGGGGCATACATATATTGAAAGCCTCGATATCGAACTTAAGACCTCACCTCTACGCTTCACCCACTTAATTAAATCAATTAAAGTAGTTTAGCTGCTTCTTCTTTGTCTCCAAGGACTGGTAAATTTCTATTGTGTGATATTCTTTGTTGGTTGGGCAACCTCAATCATTTGAGGAAGAATCAACAACAATAATACTAAGCAATTAAATAACTTTTTAGGTGTCGTTTGTTTTGCAAAATACGGTAGTACCGGTATATGTTAATTGAATGACTTTTTCTGTTTCAGCTACCGTGAAAATATGAAAACGTTCTCTGCGGTGTACCGGGAGGAGGTTGGACCTTCGCTGGATCGAGCCATCTGGTGGATAGAGTATGTAATTAGACATAACGGTGCTCGTCACTTGAGATCGGCAGCGCTTGATCTTGCTTGGTACCAGTATCTACTTTTAGACGTCATCGCAGTCCTGGGTTTAGCTCTTGTAGCTGCACTCTCAGTCACATACGTTGTGCTCAAGAAAACCATCACTCTCTCTAAAAGATATTTCTTTACGTCAAAACTGAAGAAAAGTTAAAATGTATTTTCATTATAATAAAAAGCTCTGTTTCTTTTAAGTGATGTACTCGAATATGTACAGGTTCGAAAATTATATGGGACTTTTAAAATAAATACAGTAATTTATACACGATTATTTACGTCATTAAAATAAAAACGACTCGTAACATTGTCACATTTTTATTTACCCATATCTGATAAACATGATTTTCTCAGTCTAGGTGTCAGAATGTCAATGAAATCATATTTAATATTATGATGACGAACATTTAAAGGAGTATTATTTGACTAGTCTTTTAAATATAGGATAATGATTCTTGGCCCTGCCGGGCTGAGTGGCTATGATGGTTGAGGCGCTGGCCTTCTGACCCCAACTTGGCAGGTTCAATCCTGGCTCAGTCCGGTGGTATTTGAAGTGCTCAAATACGTCAGCCTCGTGTCGGTAGATTTACTGACACGTAAAAGAACTCCTGCAGGGCAAAATTCCGGCATCTCGGCGTCTCCGAAATCATTCAGTAGTAGTTACTGGGACGTAAACAACAATAGCATTATTATTATTCCGAAAATATCGTGGAACGCAGATGTGTAAGGTGGTGACTGCGTGAATGGGCGGACAAGAAAATGACCAGTACACATGTACCTAACTTCTAATGTGTTCTGGAAATATGTTCTTTCTTATTGATGTCACCCGGCTTGGTTCTAGAACTGTGGCTACGTGACCATAGTCAGTGTATTTCCAAGAATTCTTTCCTGAGTGGAACCTCTATAAAATTTTCCAAGCAATAACAAGTTGCCTTATCTGTTTAGTTAGTGAACACACACATTGCACCAACTTGCTTCAGCAATGGGAGCTGTCTCCACTAACTCAAATGAATTTATGAACCACTCAATTATTATTATTATTAATATTATTATTATTATCACCATCATCATCTTACTATTTTCACTATCACTGATATCAATGTATCACTGCACTGGAGTCTTGTGTTCTGTTACATTAGCTTCCCTTATAATATGTGAGACTGAAAACCCTGTAAAGTTCTGGGGTCTTTACCCTGGGGATCTCAGATCGAATCCCCATTCGATCCGTTCACTCCTGTCTCATACTGAAGGGTGCGTAGCGAGTTCTTGTCTAGCGACAAATAAAAGGAATAACACAATATTTGATTAAGACTGACTGTCTATAGAGCAACTTCAACTAATGGCTCCTTCTGTAAATGGAGCAATGTAGACTCCGTTCTGAATACCCAAGTACTGGAGAAACAAACTGCGGCTGTTCAGGAATTCTATAACACCTTCCGATAGCATATTGAAGCTTACAGGTAAGGGGCAATTCAATTCATCGCGCGTACAGACGGATTGTTACCTTCTGCAGGTTTGTGACGGGGAAAGGTTGATTGAGTGACAAGTCACGTAGCCGTTTTGTTTCAATACCAGCGGTTTGCTCTAGAGCATTAATTTCATCTAAATGAACCATACTATAAAACAAAAAAAAATAAAATAAGAGTAACTAAATAATTCAGGCTCATAAGAAGCAAGATTAAATAAAAAGTAAAATTAAAAAAGATGATCTCACCTGTAAAGGTTTTACTCTTGTAGATGTTGATTCGTAGGGTGCGGTTGACACACTAATAACGGATTGAAAGACCACCCGTTATTTTATAGTGCTAATGCGCTATAAGTAGCTATCCGAATCACGTCTTAAGGTCTTGTACCACCACACTAAGTAGACTGTACTAGTTTCAAGTCATGTCCCATTGCATCATATCCTGTCAGAAATTAGGCCTAGCACGTGGTACCTCCGGAAGTGGGCAACACAAATCTCTAATTACTAAATTATACTAAAAGTATATGGACAGGAAATACGTACATATAACATTAGTGATTAAGAACGCAGGTATTCGGGTAAGATAGATTTATTAATCTAAAAAACATGAATACAGCTCATACTAATCAAAATAGCAAATTAAATAAATGTAAAATCGACCGTACAAGTGATCAGAAAAAGTGATACGCACATACACATAACTGACATATTAGCAATAGTGTATACAAAAGAAACACAGGCAACGACCCGAAAATTACGATTACAGAAATTTACGTAGAAATTGGAACGTGTTACATAATTTGGATTGTTTGACTGCTTCGTTAAATCCCTAAGTTCTTTGCCCGTAGGCTCGATCTAAAACCGTCCATTAGATGCGAAGATAATACTCGGTACACTAGTAATTTTTCTAATATATATATCGAATAGTTGGACACAAATGTATAAAAAAACGCTTGTTCAGGACTGCACCTAATTTACCCATCCAAAATAACACAGACTCTAATCATAGGGGTCCGTACCCATTAGCAAAGATTCAGGGCAAAACCTGGCTTCCCTCAAATTAGCCAGCGGGCTAATGTATCCCCTTACACAACAAAGGACAACATCACAATAGAAAACAATAAATACACAGGACGTCCGCCTCTGTGGTGTAGTGGTTAGCGTGATTAGCTGCCACCCCCGGAGGTCCGGGTTCGATTTCCGGCTCTGCCACGAAAATTTGAAAAGTGGTACGAGGACTGGAACGGGGTCCACTCAGCCTCGGGAGGTCAACTGAGTAGAGGTGGGTTCGATTCCCACCTCAGCCATCCTCGAAGTGGTTTTCCGTGGTTTCCCACTTCTCCTCCAGGCGAATGCCGGGATGGTACCTAACTTAAGGCCACGGCCGCTTCCTTCCCTCTTCCTTGTCTATCCCTTCCAATCTTCCCATCCCTTCACAAGGCCTCTGTTCAGCATAGCAGGTGAGGCCGCCTGGGCGAGGTACTGGTCATTTTCCCCAGTTGTATCCCCCGACCAAGAGTCTGAAGCTCCAGGACACTGCCCTTGAGGCGGTAGAGGTGGGATCCCTCGCTGAGTCCGAGGGAAAAGGCGAACCTGGAGGGTAAACAGATGATGATGATGATGAAATACGTAGGACAATAATAAACAACACAAGGTACACATACAAAAGCATACCTATAAAATGAAACACACACAAATATGCACTGAAGTTCATAGAGGCGTCGGGTTCTATTCCGACATATTCAGGCTCCGAAGATTATGTCTCAACAAGACTCAGCACCTCCATGATTCTGCACACAGCCATGGGCGATCAGCTGTAGAGCAACAAACATTTAAATAACAGGGGGAGGTAGACAGTAGTTTGTGGAACAAGCGAAATCTCTCGTACACATACTTCCACTCGTAGAGGGCTCACAGGCACAGCTGACTTGTAGAATTTTACCTGGGAGCTTTAACAAATGGTCGTGATCTGGCCGACTCCTTTTCTGCACAATGGCAGAGAATTCTGTCTTGCAAAATTTAACGCACAGACAATACATTCTCGTGCATAATTACAGGCTGGCTTATTACCACAAACGGCCGTAGCCGTGTTGAAACGCCGGATCCCGTGAGATCTCCGAAGTTAAGCAACATTGGGCGTGGCCAGGAGTTGGATGGGTTGCCACGCGCTGTTGGTGGGGGTAAGGGAATGGAGGAGCGGAAAGGAACTGGCCACCCTACCGCACGTAAACTCCGGCTCAGGAACACCTCTGCGGAGGTTCGGACCTGCCTTCGGGCAGAATAATCCTTACCATACCTTATTACCACATACAAATCCGTACTTCCAGTAGATACTCTGGCTCGATCAACTCTCTTTCATATTTTCAACTCCGTCAACATCTCACGCCAACTCATGTAATATAATATAATATAATATAATATAATATAATATAATATAATATATCTTTGGTTCGAGTCCCCTTTACATTCCTGAACTTCCCTGCCCCATAAGTTGAAGACCCTGCTCTGTATTCAACGGTGAATATAACTCTACCGTACACTCCTCGCAGCTAAAAAATTCATGCGTCATGCATAGAAAAACAACCTGATCTAATTCAGTCTCTAATCTATTCCGTGAATTCTCGCGACGCGGACGGCGTGCAGCCTATCTGTGAAAATTCTACCCAACATCTCTATCAAAATCAACTCATACGGGAATAAAACGCTGCATAAACAAAAGGAACACGTGCCTATAACTAACCTATTTAACCCTTTGTTCCCATCTAATTAAAACATAAACACTTAGCTCGGGGCTTGAACGTGCATTGCAGCCCTGAACGTATTTAACCTTACTAAAACTGAGCAAAACAAGTGGCCCACTGGTTTACATTTCATCTATAATTAATTGATTTGAGGAACCCTATACTAGTGTTCGAATATCACTCTTGCATGCATATAAAATTAAGGACTTAACTTTGCAGCCATCTCTCCCTTAGCGACGAATCACATGACCACTATGTCATCGATCCTTAGTCCATAGTAACAGCACTCACCACGAGCTATAAGATCGTAGCCTCGAGTCTTAGTAAAGCCATGGTTGTCGTCTGCTTGATCCTGGAATCGTCTGGAATGGTGATATACTTTTGAATATCTGCTTCACCACTTGGTGTGATCGTACACAAGATTTCTACTATAGTGATAGACTACCATTGACTATATCCTACGCACAAATATTAGTCCTGATTTGTGCGTCAGTAATTTATGGGAACTAGCCCATTTGAAATCGGTCTTTCTCAGCGGTAATATCTGTACGGTACGCACACGTTACCATCGCGATCCGCGAACGCGTTTTAAATGTTTTATGCTACTGGATAGCGTTATTAGTTCTTGTGAGCTAATTTAAAGCGATCGAATAATAGTCTTAAAAAGCTCACAAGGAAAGGTATCTAGTGAGTTTGTGAACTGCCATGCCACACTTGGCGTTTCATAATAATGAATAAAAATTCAAGTGAGAACTATCACTGGTTACTGAGGTTCACAAAGCGATATGAATTAATAAGTTTCTGTAACACACAACGAATATATACGTACACGACGGGCGATTGCATTCGAAAGATACTGCGAATGAGACAACTGCGAATCAGAATGCGTACGAATGAGAATAAGGACGCTTCCCTCTCCCAGCAAGCTTATATAGCCTTGAAAAGATGCCGCTCTTGAGGTGAAATCCCGGCTAACTGAGAGTCCCTCTTTGTACGGCCCAGCAAATATCAACGGCCTCGCCTGTAAATGCGCACTCCTGTCAATTGAGCACAAGTAAATACTATTATCGACTCCTCGCATACGATAATTCTGTTCTTAATTATGCATCGAGTCAGATCTGTGGAATTTAGTTTAGTGACCGGATATTGACATAAATTCAGATGATTCCAGTTCTGGGAAAGCGAGGTTTGTCAAACTGAGACAATTGTTCTGTGGTTTCCTACGTTTAAATTTTCTACCTTCCAGGTTACGGCGGTTGGGCTTGATGTTGTAGGGATCTGCATGACTGAAGTCACGGCTTGCGGCTCAGTTCAAACTCGAGGAATCCGTTCCTTCCGGACCAATACGGGGTTCTCACGGCCTATGTTACGGGGTTACCCGTGGAATGCAGAGGTGAAAGAAGGTGCGGGCTGGAATGGGTCTAACTACAAAGCTGAGATATTGATTAAAATGGCATTAAAGGTTATATTTTCAAAAATAGCAAAACAATTTTCACATAAAACTTCCGATTTGAACAAGTAACAAGAAGTCAAATCAGGTACAATACCAGTAACAAAATTTAAGTCTAGGAACGACAAGATTGATGGTATAACAGAACTTCGGTTTCAAGCCTTCACTTTACATTTCCTGAGCTCTCAGCTCCCAAACACATATTTACCAAAGGGCATAAAACCCCTAATAACATGGAGCACTTGCTCCCACCTTCGAATATCAAGCCTCTCTGAGGCGCTTTTACCACAAATAAAAGAGCTGACCCGCTCTCAATTTTCTGAGCCTATCAAAGGCCACCACGGACTTTACTATTAACTGCCCTCAAGGCACACTTACAAAGAAACAGCGGTATCTTGTACCCAGCCTAATGGGCCTTAGTAGGAAAATAATAGGTTAAGTTAATGGCCCAAAATGCAAAACTGAATGGAGGCGTGAATATGCACTCCTACATGAAACTTCTTAAAACCTAAGAGGCACTAGGCCGATGAAGCAGGAGCCATTCCCAAACTATGGAGGTGACTCGTATACAGAATAAATTTAATACATTACGGAAGAGTAGAAGAACGGTTACAAAAACGTAGTCACCTCGAATTCATAATGAAGGGGAGCTCGAGAGGTAAAGCACTCTCTATCCCCGATTTTTAGTTAAAGTTATATGAATATTTTATATCAGAACGGTAAAAGTTACATTTTTGGACAGATAGCTTACATTAGAAAGGTTTCGGACCTTCCCCGAGGGTTAAACTGCTGAGCTAGCAAGAAAATAAAGATGTTAAACGGCCATTACCTTTGTGAAGAGCTGCTGCCCGAAGGAAGAGGCACTACCCGCCCCCTACTACACTTCTATACACTAGGCTAGATGTTGTTCGAGTGGCGTGTTCTCGAAGGAATTGGAGAAGGTATATAAACTGAGAACTCGTACACAACAAGGCTTTTTGACTCTGGGAGTTTTGACTGTGTCGGCCGAAGGCCCTGTCGCCCCGCAAACTGATAGTTAGACGGCCAGGGAGAACTCTTAATGGAGCTGGTAGCTTACATAGTGAGCTATATCATAATATGCCTCATTAGAACATTGTGGCATAATTTAATTTAACGCGTGGTAGAGTCGCAGGGAATGAAGGCAGGAACTATGGATGGCCGTGCCATAGGCCATGAGAACCCCGTATTGGTCCGGAAGGAACGAATTCCTCGAGTTTGAACTGAGCCGCAAGCCGTGACTTCAGTCATGCAGATCCCTACAACATCAAGCCCAACCGCCGTAACCTGGAGGGTAGGAAATTTAAATGTAGGGAACCACAGAACAATTGTACACAGTCTTCCGTTCCGTACACCGCCTTCAGTCCAGCTACTCGCTGGGAGGTCCGATGAAACAACAAACACACTTATTTTTTTTCGGGGGTCTCCTGAAAGTCTAACCCCCCGTGTGGCGATCAGCTCAAACCTACATCGCCCCAGACGTGATATTAAGGGGTCCATAGACGTGCAATATTATTGCGCAATATCGGGGTTTGTGCAATATAATTGGTAGTGTGTATTTAATATTGAAGAGTTGTGCAATATATTGTACGAAATCAAAAAATTTTGAAATATATTACGCAAATCGCAAAATACTGTGCCATGTATTGGCAATATTGTGCAATATCCCGTCCTGCCACCAGTTGTTATCAACACGTGTTTTTTTCGCACCGACACAGATTACGTCTTATGGCGACGGTGGGATAGGAAAGGCCTAGGAATGGGAAGGAAGCGGCCGTGGCCTTAGTTAAGGAGCAGCCCCAGCATTTGCCTGGTGTGAAAATGGGAAACCACGAAAAACCATCTTCAGGGCTGCCGACAATGGGGTTCGAACCCACTATCTCCCGGATGAAAGCTCACAGCTGCGCGCTCCTAACCGCACGGCCAACTTGCCCGGTTTATCAACAAGTGGGGGAGAACGTATCGTGATGGCAGACAAACAGGCGGTGAAAAATTTTATTTTGGAGTTTATCGGAGTGTACCATGGCCTTCCGGCTCTATGGGACGTTAAAAGCAAAGATTGAGAAAAAATTGGAAAAAAATCCGAACGGCGACAAGCATGAAGTTATTTAAGAAAATCATTTCTCTGCGGACAAACTTCCGGAAGGAAGTGAAGCGGCTTCCTGACAGAAAATAATGTTCACCAAACAAAATACTGGCATGGACTCACTATATATTGCCACGCATATTCCACGTCTATTACCGCTTTGCACAATATATTGCACAACCAACAATATTATCTCCACACGATTCTATTTATTGCACAAACCCGATTGTTGTGCAATAATATTGTACGTCTGTGGGCAGCTAACAATATATTGTACAATCCATTTTGCGCAATAATATTGCACGTCAATGGGCCCCTTTAGTTCTAAGAAGAAAGAGATAGCAGTGAGAATTGGGAAATGTGATACTACGGGAGTATTTGCCTGTCCCCATGCTCAGCATGCTACCAGGCCAGATGTGTTGATGGGTACCAATGGTGGTGTAATCGGATAATAAGGGTCAGGAGAAAACCACATAGGCGGAAAGGAGAATACCTACTTGTACATGTATAACCTGACAAACCACTTGCTCGCAACGGACTTGTATTTATAACTCGATGATGGGCTACCAGAATATCCAGGGTTTGGCTGGTGATGGACAATCCTGTTGTACTTTCCAGAAATCGCCTGGAGAAACTAGACGAAGGGAACAATAAGGGAAGGGGCGGTAGCATGTCCTCGGGCAGACTGGGAGGTTCCCCGGGGTGGCTTAGTCGTCCCTTTCAGAAAATACCGAAGAGATTGCGACAAGGTTGACAGTCGCGTAAGTACGTAAAAATATGTTTTGGCTCCTAATGTTACACAAATATTAAATAAATCTGTAGGAACGAGATAACGAGCAAACATATCCAACTGAACGTACTTGCCTCTTTCACTTGAAATAAAATATGCACATGGTTTACCTGTTTATTACAATGTAGCACGGTCCATGCCATTGCTAATAATAGGCATTTGCTGTTAACTTTAAACCTCACTGCGTTTTGTACATGTAATGTAGTGTAAAGTAGTTTTGTTGATACAAATTTCTTAAGTATATTGAGGTAAACATACACTATGCACAGTATACTACATTCTTACCGATCCTCGTGGTCAATCTCCTTCTCATAATATACAGTCTGCACATTATTCATCCATAGTGAATAATACCCAAAACAGTGAAATAAAGGTTTAAAACTGCATAGCATGATCAAGAAATCTCTATTTTGAATGCATTAATCATAATTATATAATTATATAATAATAATATAATTAATTTTACGTCCGACTAACTACTGCACTTTTATGATTTTCGAAGACGTCAAGTTGCCGGAATTTTGTCTAGCAGGGGTTCCTTTCTCTCTGTTTATTCTCACCATCCGTAAATGCGTAGTGATATAATGCAGCCAGCCGCTCGACTTCTCGTCTGCGGGAGTGTCGTGTGCATGGTGAAATACTTGTTGCAGGTTCTCTCCAGTCAGGCAGGCTCTTCAGTTGATCCACCCATCTCAATGGAGCATGTCCACTGAGCTTTCGGCCGGAGACTTTCCCTTCAGTGATCGTCTTCTCCAGTCCGCTGGATCTTCTGACAATATTACTGAAGTACCTAAGATGTTGCCGTTTCATAAATGTCGATAGTCTCATTCTGAACCCGAGCTGCTTCAAGAATGTCGTGCCGATCAAGGTGTTCCCCAATATTCTTCAGTAGCACCATCCAAAGAGTTGATCCTGCTGCGGTCCATCATCTTTAAAAAGGTTCAGGTTTTTTCTGCGTACGTGGCAATGGCATTTCTAAAATGCCTTATTAACTGCTACTGATGTGCAACAGAGCTAAATTCTTCCCGTCTCCTGTTTAACATCTATAATGAGTACATCATGAGGGACTGGGATGGCGGCATTTTAGTTGGAGACAACCAAATAAATTAACATTGATACGTAGACGTCACTGTGAAAATGAGTTAGAGTTAGAGAAGATAGACGAACATATAGACGTGTGTATGGACTTCAAATCAACGACATGAATGCCAAAGTGATGATTGTGGATCGCATTAATCAAACACCCAGCTTTGATGACTTTGAATCTGTTGTTTCTGACAATGGGCTGAGCGATGGCGAGGAGTTTACTTGCATTTGGAAAGACACCTCCATCACTGTCAGGACGAAACTTATGGTTTTGTGGACAATCACTTTTCACATTTGTCAGATCCGCCCTAATTGTCGAAATTGGTCGCACCTGCTGAGTTTTATGAAATAGGGCGCAGGTGTCCCACGGCTCCTTTACGCATTGGTAAATATAACTACTGACACGAGACCGAGAATGATATATTTGAGTACCTTCGTATATTACTAGACTGAGCCAGAATCGAACCTAGCACCTTAGTCTAAGAAAGTCACACTCCATAGAGTAAAACACTCAGGCCGTCTTGATTGTCTACTTTATATTCTCTGAATCCTTATCTTCCTGTTATTCTGCTTAACATGTCCTAAGCTTCCATTGTGATGGGCATCGTGACGCAACAATAATTTCATCTTCCGAACTGTCTTTGTAAAGACCCAAGAAGCCCACGCGTATTCCCCAATGAATATCGTGGTACTGGCACTTAAACCAAGCAACAAACACACGAAAGCAATATACAAATCATCTACAGTGAAAGAACTTTGTTTTTCCTTCCTAGAAAATTCCTCCGCAAACGGTGTTTCTTGATATTTTTTTCTTGCGTTTGAAACTAAGTATTCCAATGCTTCCTCGTCCCACTTGTCATTCAATCCACTCTCAATCAATGAGGAAATGATAGAAGAGAGTTTCTCCGAGAATACCGACCCCCTTCTTAATATCATGCCACTGTAGAATAACCGAACAGTTTCTGCGATGACGTGCATTAAGTTCTCTGAATTTGGTATCATACTGTATATGACGGCAAGTCCAGTTTCGTCAGTCATGTACGAAGTGCTCTTCTCATTTGTCAGCAATGTCATGGCCTCCCAGTAATCTTGAGCTCGTCCTCTTGAAGATAACTTTCTGAAAGCATCGTAACTTGGATCTAAAGCACTCAATAATACAGGTGTGCCTGCTGAAACTGGTAAACCCGAGTCAGCAAGTTTATCAAAACTATCGATATCAGCATTGAATCTTGGGTTTGTGAGACTGTCAACAAGTGCTCCTTGGAATGTTGTGATTATGATTATGCTCAGGAGGAGACATGAGGAGACAAATGTCCTTTCACTCAAGCTCTTAATTAAAAACAAGCGAGTAAGAGGTGCTGTTAGATAGAAATTTAACATGTCTACAAAGCTACTTGACCATTTCCGACCCACTTCTCCATTAGTATGGTTTCTGCACATGTAGTTTAGTATAGACAGGAATATCCATGAAACGATAAAGCTAGCGACGATCGCAAGCCATAATTCTAGCGAAAAACTCTTTATGATCGCCAGCCAGACTGGAATACGGCTAGATTTTGGAACAACTATACGTATGCGGCCAAAGTAGGTTGCTGGAGCGTATTCAATGCTGTCCGATGGATATAACATTGCTACCTGAGGATTGAATGCTAGATCTACTCTACGGTCAACTACATCTCTCACCGGACCAGTGAACCTTCCTTTAATAAACACCGAATACGAGGTATTGTCACGTGGTTGTATGAACCTACCACTGAAGTTCATTTTCTCCTTTACTGCGTAGTAAATGTTTGCATCTTTACCTGTGTATATTCCAGAATGCACAATTACTCCTGGACTTCTTTCCATTAGACTGACGTTTAGAGGATACATATTTAAATTATGAAGCCTTCCATTTAGCGAGTACCAATAACCTAACTTCTTCAGATCCACTTCATATACCTTATTTTTACTGAAATCGCAACCAGGTTCAAAAGGGTTGTAGGTAAGGAAACGAGTTTTGACAATTTTCAGATTCGAACGTATAAGTATTACAAAGAACACATTCAGTATTCTGAAATTTTGCCACAAATTACGAAACACATCAATCGATTCCCGAAACTCAGGACCTTCACTTGGTATTGATGATGTGATCCATACAACATAATTACCCCTCTCGCGAAGCGAGGAAAGGTCGCCATGGTGAAGAAAGCGTGATATGTAGAAGACATGCGACGAGAGTATAAGCACATCCTGCCCAAGATCTGTATTCTTCATTTTTATCATGGTCAATTTCTCTGAACTGGAATTCGATTCAGAAAGTGATGATACCAAGATGGGGATTTTTATCCTCGAGATTATCGTTGCTGATAAGTCATCTATATCTGTCTTTCTGCCCAGAAGCACCAACGAGAGGCCTTTCGCTCCTCTAAACTGCCAGGAGCACAAATACCAAGCACTTTCATCTACTACATTCTTCTTCTTGTAAGTCCTTAGAAATAGGTCGGTGAAACTGGCCTTGCAGAGGAGAAAATCGCTCGTGCCTGAACTGAAAATGAACACCCACAATAGAGTTGAATACTGCATTTTCTGCATCGGCTATTTGTAATACTGTATTACGAAGCTTTCCATTAACAATGACGATGTAGAATGAGTAGGAATTTATACATCTCACGTTACCTCAGAACTAGACTGAAAAGAGTGCCCGAAAGTTGAATATTTTATACTTTTTTATGGACTATCAGTTATTTACGATGTTTCCTAGAAAATTATATGAACCCTGTCCCTTATTCAATAATAAAAAGTTAGACTTCTTCTGAAGTTTGATAAAGGAAGGAAACCATGTAATAACGGTACACCTGTATAAAACGTTCCGCTGAGACGTATAAACGCAGTTCGATTTCGACGAGCGCTGAGAAGTGCTGGAGGGCATACTATAATTTACAAATTATCATCTAAAATGAATAGGCGCTTCAGTGTTGACTGATGTGTTTAAAATGTTTCTCTCCAAACAGAGATTATACTGTTTATTACCTATTCACAACTTTGCTACAAAATAGTAGGAATCTCAGACATATTTTCCAAGAATTTAAATGGGTTTATGGTTATGAAACACGCAGGTATAAAAGTCCATTATTCTAACTACAAGTTTGAAACTATTTGTTAAACACATACACACAAACGATGAGAGCTCTAAAATGTTATTCTTCATATACACATATAAACCAAACGAAACCCCATGGCACTAGAGATCTGACGAGCCTTGGCCTACCAAGCTACCATTCCCCGCCAGAAGGCGAGGAGGTGGTGGTGGTGATTAATGTTTAATAATATTAATAATAATAATAATAATAATAATAATAATGTTACTGGCTTTACGTTCCACTAACTACAATGTCTCGCATAATTATTCGGACAGACGTGATTTATTATATTTACCTTTGTATTGGTGATTTCATTAATAATAAATCATCGATATAAAGTAAATACACGTTTCTGTAAGGAATATGCAAACTAAACGTCCATCATTCTTCTAACGAACACTGTCAATGAAAATATAATAATTAAAAAAGAAAATCAAAACCAAAACCAATATTGCACAAAATTATTCGGACTCTTTCCTTTTACATATGATCCTAAAGGTCCAGTACCTGGTGGCCTTTCCTTTCATTTTATTTACTTCCATGAGTCGACTTGGCACGCTCTCCACTAATTTCCCGGTGTAATCGGGATATACCTTCTGCCATTTTTCTTGAAGTCGGTTTTTCAGCTGTTCTCGAGATGTGATTGTTGTTTTTCTTATTTCTTTATCAAGTATGTCCCAAATATTCTCAATCACATTCAAATCTTGTGATTAAGAGGGAGGATGGAGCACCTTTGGATAATTAAACAGTAACCACATCCGTACATTTCAGGCCATATTCTTTGGGTGGTTGTCTTGATAAAACTTAAAATGTTCACCAATCCCCATCTTTTCGGCACTCTTTTTTCATATTGTCCCTCAGTATTCTAAGGTATTGGAAGTGATCCATTTTATCCTCAGTAGAAACCAATTCACGAACTCCATTCGCCGACAAGCACCCCCACACCATTACATGTCCACCGCCATCCTTCACAGTTGCTTTTAGATTTTTCTCTTGAAGCTCAGTATTAGGACGCCGCCAAACTGTTATCCTCCCATCAGACTTAAATATGTTATACTTATTCTCATTAGCAAATATAACCTCATTTCACCATTTATTGTCGTCTCTAACGTGCTCTTTGGCAAACGGAGTTCTCTTTCTTCGATTTATTTGATTTATGAAGGGCTTCCTTCTTGCAATACGGTCGTGAAAGTTACCTCTTCTGAGCACTCTCCGTATTGTTTCGGAACACACTTTCTTTCCGGTGTCTGCAGCAATTTCCGTAGCGAGTTTTGGAGCACTTAACATGGGTTTTTTTGATGATATAACACTCTTCTCTCACAGAAAAAGTTCTTGGACGTCTCGTATGCGGTAGATGTTCAATACTACTTTCCTTCCGAAATCTCGTGATAATATCAGAGACTGTAATTTTCTTTACTCTTAACATCTCAGAAAGTTTACGACAACTTTTAGCTTAAGCATGGTGAAAAATTACTAGGAGCCGCTGTTCGATTGTGCTCTATCTTCCTCTGTGGCCCATTTTCACTTAAGTTGTACACAGCACTCTAACTCACTGAAAGTTTACGTTCACACTGTCCATGGCTCTTCTACACACGACCTCTGCACGACAAATGACATGTGTCCGAATGATTTTGTTAATAATAATAATAATAATAATAATAATCGTATGGCCTCAGCTACCGTGTACAGACATTTCAATTTGACGCCATGTGGCTGTCTGGGCGTCAATTTCGACGTTCCGTTTTACTCTGGGATTTTAATCACGTCTAATGAATTATGGCTCAGGGACTGAGTGTTTTTGTTTGTACCAACACAACACACCACATAACCAACCACCACAAAAGCACGCAATAGTGATTACATCCTTACACATAGAGTAGTAAAATAGGGCCAAATCCACACGTGCGACATAGCTCGCACCCGCGACCCCACAGGTGTGGGAAAGGCGGTAGAGTAATAATAATAATAATAATAATAATAACAAATTTCATTTTATGTAGTTGTATTGTCCTAGCTATAATACAATTTTAAAATTCTATACGGAAGACAGTTAATAAAGCAGATTAGTCTGAAAACCGGGGATGATGAATATGTCATGAACTTTCATACCCTTGAGATGATTTATCGGCTCATGTTTATAGTCTACATGGCGTTCCGGCGTGCATGTTCACTTGTCCAGGAGTCGGTGTATTTAACTCCCCACTTACACTGTCCCAATGATGTATGGCACTGGATGAATAATACTGTTTCCTTTGCCAATGAACTTATTTATTGTTACAGGCAGGGTGCAAAATCAGAAAGAAGTGGTTGAGGGGAGAAGGAACATAGGGCTTAACTACTAGTGTTTATTCCAGGCAGGATCCGGCGGAGGGAGGGGGTATAAAATTCCCCTGTAATTTATTTGCCCTTCCCCCCAGAAAAATGTAAATTTGAGATCTTTATGTTTGAAGTTTGCTGTTATAACGAGAATGATAAACATTAGAACGTTATTCCAATCAGCTGAGAAGTTTATGAGAGACTGTCGCTTCCTTAAGAAAGGCTAGACGATGCGCGATTTGTCATGACTTATTGCTTTGTTAATGGAACCTTCCTCTACCAAGGCTATGTGTTGACTGAACAGATTTGTCGGTTTGTACCCTGCTTTAGTGAATATTTGATACGAACAGGAAACACACCCTCTCCAAGAAGTACAGGAGTGGTGTAAACTCGAGCTACTTACAGCAATGACTAGGGAGGAGAACTTGAAGTAATTTACATTTCTGCCCGGGTTTCAGATGGACTTGCCAGCGTGAGACATAAACAATAGGCTGCAGGTGCGGAGTTACCACCGCTACGTTTTTTTTTATTATTTTTTTTTTTTTGCTTTACGTCGCACCGACACAGATATGTCTTATGGCGACGATGGGACGGGAAAGGCCTAGGAAGTGGAAGGAAGCGGCCGTGGCCTTAATTAAGGTACAGCCCCGGCATTTGCCTGGTGTGAAAATGGGAAACCACGGAAAACCATCTTCAGGGCTGGCGACAGTGGGGCTCGAACCCACGATCTCCCGATTACTGGATACTGGCCGCACTTAAGCGACTGCAGCTATCGAGCTCGGTCGTTGTTTTATTGCTCAAGGTCTGGCAGTCATTTGAATTATTTCTGATGTTTTTATGAAAATATGCTCAGTAAAAATCATTAATGTCAGTAATAAATTATATGTGTTCTACATTTTCCTGTTTATTTTATAATGAAATAATTCCCCCCAGGCAATTTTAGTGGGGGGAACCTTTGAGATAAAATCGTCGGTGGGGGAGAAATCCCTCCTCCCCCCCCCCCTCCCGCGATTTTGCACCCTGGAGGTAATTTGAAATGAGCTCAATCAAAGGCCCCGTCATACAGAATCACATTCCATTGTTTTTATTGCATTTCGTTGACTGGTTTGTTTGTCACGTGCAAGGTGAGTAATGACAATAGTAACGTCGAAGGTAATAACCATGTCCTCGTACAGTATGTCAGTTGACCATAACAATGTCTCATTAGTTCTCCGACATAAAGAGTTGTAGCTGATAATTGATAAAGAAAGGCGTTTATATCAGCGGCATTTCTGTGGACTAGAATAGAACATTTTTAAACAGTTCCCTTTTAAACATTCTACTGTCTGTAAAAATAGTTTGCTTATTTTTTATTTACTTTATTAATTAATTCCAACGAGCCAAAGGCTCATATACCGGAATTGTACAATACGATTTGTTTAGCGTCTAAAATTAATATAATACATTTATACATCGGCTGTAAATAAATGAATTTGTTATAATAAACGTTACTCTAACTATTTCAATATTTCTGTTACGTTACAATTGCACAAAGTCTTCCCAAAATATTCGTCTACTTAATTAGGTACTGATTCCATAGCACTTTCTTTAGTTTCATTTCGAAAGATGACAGGCTGGAAATTGATTTTAAATCTCTTGGAAGATGATTATATGATGGGATGGCTGAGAACTTAAAACTAGGGTTGCCATACTTATATGAGTGTATCTGTCATCTGTTTATCGTGTGTTATAATTATGAATGTCTAAATTTAAACTACTTTCATACCTTGTCTGTGTGTACGTCTTATAAACGTTTCTATTGAAGTATTGAGTTTTAAGAGAAGTGGTATAGCTATTGCTCATACCGGGCGACTTGGCCGTGCGGATAGATGCGCGCGGCTGTGGGCTTGCATCCGGGAGATAGTGAGTTCGAACCCCACTGTTGGCAGCCCTGAAGATGGTTTTCCGTCGTTTCCCCATTTTCACACCAGGCAAATGCTGGTACTGTACCTTAATTAAGGCCACGGCCGCTTCCATCCAACTCCTAGGCCTTCCCTATCCCATCGTCGCCATAAGACCTATCTGTGTCGGTGCGACGTAAAGCCACTAGCTATTGCTCATCTGACTTCTGCTTACAAAAGAACTCGAGAGTGCTGGTTGTTTGCAAACACAGTGCTGTAATGCGAAAATTACCTCCTTCAGCTCTTAATTTACAGCAATAGAAACTGCTAAACCGTATGAAGATCTCGGTGATAAAACTGGTCAAGTCCAAAAAGTAAAATTTTACAGAAGACAGTAAAATAATTCCAATGCTTCCAAATGTTCATGAATATCAAATCAAATTGTTCACACGTAATGTGGGATAATTATCTGGAATGTTGTGGGGTTACCAGTGTTTTGTGCTTTTGGTTTTGTACAAAGACAGTTTTTAGGATGATGGAGTTAAATGTTTCTTGACCCGAAAAGATCCAGTGCCGTTTTAGTCATACTAAAATGGTATTTTTTTGTTAATTACTTGAAAACAAAATCTTAAAACACATTTTCCTCTTAGTTTACTTTCCAAATAAGACAATTGGATAGTTAATTATTACAAATGTGGAAGTCTTATTTATATATTTGAATACGCGTATTTACATTAATTTATGTTTTAAAAAGTGAGTCCTCCTAATCAGTACTTATTTGTGACAACAAATTGTTACCTACATTTAATTTATTTCAGTACATGTTTCGGGATTCTATTCTAATCCCTTCATCAGCCTTCTTACAAAAGACTCTTAGCATTCTTTTCTTTCATTCTATTGCTATTACATGTTTACTAAAGTAATTGAAATACATTACCTTTAAAATACTGTATAATTTGCTAAGAGTATTCTTTTAGAAGGCTGATGAAGAGATTAGATTAGAATCCTGAAACATGTACTGAAATAAATAAAATGTAGATTACAATTTGTGTTTACAAATAAATATTGACTTGGAAAATATTTTTGTCAATAACGACCAATCGGTCTATAAAAATGGCCAAGATTATAAATTTTACGCATATGTGTACACACACATATTAATTTTTATTTCTGTGTTATAGGTAAAGACTGATTTAAAGGATACAAAATGGCAAATGTTAGGATTATACATCTTGCAGTTGTTATGGCCTTTAGTCTGATTAACTTCAATCATTATTTTCTTATTCTGTAGTGCTGCGTGACTTAGGTCTAATGTTTATACTATACCCTGCTGACTTTTTGGCACACATTGTTGTGAAAGCTTTAAAATTAGTTATCTTGACTGTCATTGGACTGGTAGCAATTCACATGTCAATGCACAACACGTAGGCTGAAATTGACACGTGCAACAGGTAGTTGTGGTCGTATAGTCCTCCATCACAGGTGACACATGAATAATGTTACTGCTATCTAGCAAGAGAGTTTCAGAAAAAGATTCAGACAAGTCCGGACTTGGCTGATTTTTTAATGCAAATTCGAGACACAGTGAAGTCCCTCTGATAAACGTGTCTGATAAATTGTATCAAATGTGTGACATTTATTTCTCTACCCAGTACACATGAAATGTTATTGTTTAATGTACTTGACCGGTTTTTGCACCAAGATTTTCAATTTTTTTACATACTGTACCCTCTCAAAGCCCGAGTCCCAACCAGCATTTATCTCAGGGGTTGTTACGGTCCGAATCTATCGCAATTAATAAACAATAAACAATAAATATGAAGATATTAGATCTCCAATTAAATATATGGGCGCCATCTAATCAGTACGACAGGGTTGAACAGGACACTCAACTTTAAGACTCATCATAAACTAGCACACAAAAATATATTAAATCAGATCCAAGGAAAAAATTGGAAGGCTCCGTCCTAGGAATGGGGACGGATATTTAAACGGTCACCAAGGGTCTACTATTCCACAAGAACAAGAACCTGGAACTGTTTCCTTGCAAATGCTAAAGGAGCATTTTATTTAAGTTAAAAATTGAACACACACAACAATTCGTTGACCCTTATTTTGCCGGTAATTTGGCAAATCATTCCTGAAAATTTCACATATTAATATTTTACACTTTTGACCACCCATCCACTTGGGTGGTGGAACCGTTGATTTCGACCTTCGTGAGTACAATGGCCATTTATTGTCATGGACCAATTACCTGTTGGCCAGGTGGGCGCGATCACATGAATCATGTCATTGCCTCCACCTTTATTGAGATGAGACCAACCCGGGATAATAAAAACTCTCCCCGGGTTTCTAACCAAGATATGCTATCGTTAACTGACAGAAACGACAAAGGGACCCTAGCCTAATGGTCCAGGTGTAAGGATATGCCATCACATTACAAATAATAAACTTAACTTATTATTTACAACTTGACATTACTACGTTATTTCGCCAGCTGACTTCCCTAGTATCAGTAAACATCATCATCTGAAATAATTAAAACATATTTTAAATTTTATTATTACTTGCAGAGTGAACGCTGAAAGGCATAACAGTGTATAACGATAATTCATGTATGTTTATTATTATTATTATTATTATTATTATTATTATTATTATTATTATTATTATTTTCACTTGTTGCACTGCAGTCAACTATTATTATATATTCAAAACCGCAACCTTATTTTTGTACTGCCGTTAATTTATGGGAACACCATGTCCTCCTAAGACAAATCTCAAATCCCATTGCACCTCGAAGCTGGGAATATCCATCCAATAACTGCAAGTGCTAAATTATTCCTTTTCTTCATCTGAGGTCCATTTATTCCACTGGAACTCTTCAAAACATTTAATTCACTAATTAATCCTCGGTGCGTGGACTTTTCTGCCACTCATAACACCGGAATCGGCATATTATATCGACGTAGGCCTCAGGATCATCTCTTTGTTCATCAACGTCAGTACGACTCAATTTCATCTCATGCCGGATTTCTGTCCCGCACGAATTCCAACATCAAAAATAGGCTCAAACCACTCTGGGACTTCACCATAGCGTGACCATCATATGCAAGTGCCCCTATCGCTTCTAAACAAATATTATGATTATTATGGAGTCCAAAAACGTTAAATCAACAATTAATGTTAAAATCAAATTTACTGCGCGAATTAAAGTTTTCCACGCCGCATGTTATCTCCACATTTAAATTACTTTAATTTGCAATCATTTTATAACACTTGGCCCGTGCCATTATCCACAAAGCATTATTATTGAACATTCATTTACACATTACCCATGTTCATTTATCACTCCGATACTTCTACTGATTATTATATTTCTGTCCACTGGCGAAACTTCGCGGCACAAATAATCATTGATATTTACAGACAATCCAATGGAGTTCATTCCGTCCCACAACAATTAAATTCACTGTCAACCCTCTACCTCGGGATAAACTTACAACATGCCTTAATATCTATAAAGTTTCCAATAACTGAAAACACATTTGAGCACTTCTAAAATGAATATTAATCTTATCTTTACTTGAAACGTGCTCCTATACAATCACGAACACTTTAAGCACTTGAACAAACAAATCAACCCTAATCTACTCTAGTAAGTAATCAAAATTATGATGAGTGCTTGATCTAATTATGTAAATATGTACATATTTGTCCCTTTGTCCACCTATCTCTGAATTTACACAAGCCAGCAGACGGCTCATTTCACAATCAAGTTACCATAATGAAAGAATATGATTCCCTCCCGTTAACGTTAGCAATCTGCAAATTTATATTAATGGGGTACTCATCATTGCCTCGTAGTTTGCCAAATCGGACGAGGAGCACAGGCCCCGTCCAGTTTTAGTACTGCATCCTACTGATATTCATGCCAGCTTGAAGAGGTAATCCTTGACACTTTTCAATATTACACATTTTTAAATTTTAGAAAAAATAACTTTTTACACTTGGAATATTTTCCACTCTAAATTTAACACAGTAATTTTACACAATTGGCTTTTTATCTAGCCCACTAAATATCAATATACATTCTTCATTCCTTCCCCGGGTACTAGGAACATGGGATACATCGGTATCACCTTCAACGGCCCGGCGCGCACTCGATTCCGTCCCGGCACTTCCGTGTCTGTTCGCGTTTCTCCCGTCTCACGTTCGCGTGGCCGACCAGATATAAGTTCGTTATTGACTGTTCACCGGTGAAATTACGTCGAATACCTGCGACCGTTCTCGCGTAAGATATACTATTCTCGAGATATAATCTCTCAATCCCACCCGTAGGTTTCGATTTAATGATTTCCGTAAATGTTCGAACTCCTGATAGTAGACTGTTCAAGTCTGTAACACGTACTAATTCACATCCTGGATCACTGTGCTACCTAACATAATAACACCTGAAACGCGTAGTAACAGCTCGAACAATTCTTCACGAGTAAGTACGCACACTGGCCTAGTAACAGCTCGAAAAATTCCTTATGAGTGAGTACGCACCCTGGCGTAGTAACAGCTCGAACAATTCTTCACAAGTCATTCTTCCGTCGCCAAACCCTGCATTTATATTAATCTCACCCCTCCTCCGAGTTCACGAGAGGTCATCTTAGAGTGAGTAGTTCCAATATCCTTGTAAGTTTATTTGCGGACCAGCCAGTGGCTTAAACTTGGAATCCACTGATGTAATAATATTATTATAGCCTCTATGCCAATTCTCAAGTAATTTCGTTCCCTGGTAATTAATATAATTGTGAATTTAGCTCCCGTATCCTGGGCGGGAAATTTCGCACCGTTTGTAGCGTCTCTTGCCTCCAGCCAATCAGCGAATCGCGTCCGTGACTTCTCTGAATTAGGCCAGTCAATCTTCCTCAATTAATAACTTTCAATAACTTTTATTATATGGAGGCTTCTAAATTTCACCTTATCTCGAATTTATAATCAATTTCCTTCTATAAATTTAATCCGTGGAGATACCTTTGATAGTGCTTCTTACAATACGAAGTTGACATGACTGCTTCCTCCCAGCGAATTTTACCATTGGTCCAAGCTACGCGGGACTGAGAAGTTTCATATTTTTTCTTTAAGTACCAACTGTGCGCCCAGCTCTCGGCTGATACACTTGTGTTCCCCTGACGCCATTTCCAGAAATTTTGCTGACCGTCTTTTCGTTGCTCAAACTATCACAACGCCCGGTGGCTATGGAACTTTCCATTGACTCGGTACAATTTCTGAGAAAACTAATTCTGCTGGCCATTGTATTTCCTAATCTTAGTGGAGACATCAGTCTGTGGTAGGTTTCACAATACCATTCGTACTGGCCCGTACTTACAATATATAAAGTAAGATATTCTTGCTTACGAATATGAAATATATATTCCTCAATAATTAATTACAATTGAATGACGCATCAAACACATGCAGCAGGGTGCAATACATAATATAAAGTTAAGATTAAGTTTTGGTATCTTTTAGAGCAACCTCCGTTCATCTCGATACTAACAACATTCGATAGTATATGATTTAATTACTGCGTTTCTGCAGGTAAAAGATAGTCACTGCGTATTCCAATTTCTATGAAACATTGTAAAATGACTAATTGCTCAAGAAAGTTCATATGTTGTCCTTGATTCAAAACAATATAATCATTAATGAATTAATTGCTTATTAATCACCAGTGGTGGCTGGTGCTATCTGATGCTTCTGAAGGTGGGTGTTGCTCCGAATCTTTCAATGTCACATTTTTTTATACTAGAATCTTACAGAAATAACAAGAAACTCTGGTATCATTAGGTAATGAACTACATTCTTGCACAAACTGATTTATATCCGGGACTTAAAACACAGGAAATAAGAGGCTAATTACACAGCATAACTACAATTATTCCTACGTCTCATGAATTGAAAATTTACCCTCCTGTTTTTCACTGATGCAAAATAATGGTAATATTTTGAGTGGTCCGGTATGGCGTACTCTAGTGGCGTGTAAAGAAATTACTGTTGCAAGAGTAAATAAAGCAGGAATGAAGTCTTCTCCGCAGAGTGGTGCAGTCTACCGGGGAAATTTCAAGGTATTACTCTATAGGGGGCTTCTTGATCCTGTACAACACCCAACGACCCTCTAAATTTGATTGGAAGCCGGCAAATTTTTTTGGTCCATTACGAAGCATTAGTACATCGAACGGCCAAATATGGTCGATTTTAACATAATTATTTTAGAATATAATATGTTAGGTTTATTAAACTAAAATATTAGAAGATAAAAACGAAAAATGAAGTGTAAAATTATTGGGAGTTGTACAACACTGCAACAATACCACGCTCCGTCGCTGATAATTACTATCATTACTATTTTACTCTTCATAACCTGTTAAATATGTTCAGTAGTCGATCCACTATATCCATACCATGTATATGCTATACTGTATATTATATATTTATAACTGTTAAAATCATATTTTATCATGATTGAAATTGTTTTGTTTATTTTTGTTATACTCTTAATTTAATTAGGAGCTGTCTGGTTGAGGCGGCAAAGGCGTGCTCGGTTCACCCAAAAGGACGTGGGTTCGGTTCCCAACAGGAAGTCGAAAAATGTACGAAACGATATTTCCACTTCCATAGGTGCACATGGTCCTGAGGTTCACACAGCCTACAACAAAAATGAGTACCGGGTTAATTCGTGGGGGGAAAACGGTCGGCTGTAGAGCTAAACACTCTACCCCACGATGTTCCAAGGTTGCGGATATGGTAGCCTTTATATTCCACCCCTCCAAGGACCTTCATGGCCTGTACGGAGATGACTTTTGCCTTTAGTGCAGTGAGTTATAAATAATTTATTTAATCCGTTTATACTCCAGGGCTGGTTTTTTCCCGGATTCAGCGAGAGATCCCACGCCTACCGCCTCAAGGGCAGTGTCCTGGAGCGTGAGACATTTGGTAGGGGATACAACTAGGGAGGAGGACCATAACAATGTTATTGGCTTTTATGTCCCACTAACTACTTTTCGGACTCGTCGAGGTGCCGGAATTTTGTCCCACAGGAGTCCTTTTACGTGCCAGTAAATCTACCGACACGAGCCTGACGTATTTGAGCACCTGAAAATACGATCGGATTGAGCCAGGATCGAACCTGCCAAGTTGGGGTCAGAAGGCCAGCCCCTGAATCGTATGAGCCACTCATCCCAGCTGGGGATGAGGACCAGTACCTCACCCAGGCGGCCTCACTTGACAAGCTGAACAGGTTCCTTTTGTGGTTGGGAAGATCGGAAGGAATAGGCAAGGAAGAGGAAAGGAAGCGACCGTCGCATTAGGTAAAGTACCATCCCGGCCTTTCCTGGACAAGAAGTGGGAAATCACGGAAAACCACTTCAAAGATGGCTGAGGTGGGAATCGAACCACCTTCTACTCAGTTGACCTCCCAAGGCTGGGTGGACCTAGTTCCAACCCTCGTACCACTTTTCAAAAATTTTGTGACAGAGGCAGGAATCAAACCCGGGCCTCAGGGGGTGGCAGCTAATCACACTAACCACTACACTACATAGGAGGACTATTTATGAATTACTTATTAATTATATGTAAGATTTCAAAAATGCTTCGCCAATAAAACTCAGTATTCATATCCTGTGCATTTATATTCATATATATTCTTTTAGCCGGCCCCGTGGTGTAGGGGTAGCGTGCCTGTCTCTTACCCGGAGGCCCCGGGTTCGATTCCCGGCCAGGTAAGGGATTTTTACTTGGACCTGAGGGCTGGCTCGAGGTCCATTTAGCCTACGTGATTAGAATTGAGGAGCTATCTGACGGTGAGATAGCGCCCCGGTCTAGAAAGCCAAGAATAACGGCCGAGAGGATTCGTCGTGCTGACCACACGACACCTCGTAATCTGCAGGCCTTTGGGCTGAGCAGCGGTCGCTTGGTAGGCCAAGGCCCTTCAAGGGCTGTAGTGCCATGGGGTTTGGTTTGGTTTGGTTTTATATATTCTTTTAATAATTTCAGTTAACATATGATCAAGTTGTGAACAACATCTTGTAAACAGTGTATCAAAATGGTTAGATGTAAGAGAAGGCCACCTGACCTTAATCTTGCCAGGATATGCAATGAATGAATGATTCATTCATTCATTCATTCATTCAATCAATCAATCAATCAATCAATCAATCAATCAATCAATCAATCTATCAATCAATCAATCAATCAATCAATCAATCAATCAATCAATCAATCAATTAATCAATCAATCAATCAATCCCTGTTTCTCTTACTACATATATTTTGCTTCCTACCTGCCAACAAATTATTTTAAAGTTTACACAGCTCGTCGCGTTCTAAATAGTGATGGGCTTGGTGGTTACTGTTTTAGGGGAAAATTTTGTGAGTTAACTGTATCGCTAACTTTATTATACCCATTACAATTGAATTTGGAAGGAGAACACCCAACAATAGCAGTTAATTTCAATTATTTGAAAAATTACAAAAAGTAAAACACGAAAACCATAAGACAAATGTACTCAAAACAAAACTTAAAGAAGGACAATTTAGTGGGAATAATGATATGCAGTTGTAAGAGCCTAGAATCCCAGTTATGTACTTCCCTGAAAATTTCTTCGACAATATGTTGTTTATTTATTTAAGGTCGGGTTCATAGACACCACTTATACATAAGTGGAAGCATTAAGTAATAGGGAATCAATTATTGAAAGTATTCACTTATGTAAGTCTATATTTCATAGACAACACGTTTTGAATTGCACACACATGTATACAATAAGTATTTATTGCATATACGGCAACGTTGTATATTATGTTCATGCTTCCTGGATCTTATACTTCTGGCTACTCAATGGAATGATCAATTGCATTTTGTTTATCGAAATACGCCATTTGTTGGCATTTTTTACTATTACTAAAATGTTTTATTCCTCCCCTGAAGGGGGAGGCGGGCCTCTTAGACGGTAACGCCGTCTCTGAGGCCAGGAAATTTGTTACGGTGAATTAGATGCTCGGAGAAGGTGAGGGGGTTGGCGGCCGTGGCCTATACTAGGAACTGTTCCGACATTCACCTTACTGTAAGAGAATGGAATACCAGGGAAAACAATTCTCAGGACAGCCGACGGTTGGGACCAGCCGTGAGTCCAGCCCTGTCTCGTCTCCCGAGTCAGAGGCGTAGAGCCACAGTAGAGCCGCGGCCAACCCTCCTGTCGGTTGGTCGGTGGGAGTACAGAGCTGTTGGACCACGGACCACCCGTGGCTACTTGTGGGCTGAGACCCACTGTGCATCTACCGACCGCATTTTTGAAGTTAGAAAATCGTCTATACTTATTTGGTTATCAGAATGCCTAAAAGAAAAGAAAACAACCTGGCCGCGTCTGTAGGATATTTGATGTACCTTTTGATGCGGGATGCCATGATTTCAAAAACTTCTGATGCAATCTGATAAACGGTTGATTGATTAACCTAATATAAATCGGTACAAAGCAACTGAAAAAATCAGTTGTAATACTGTAACATTTTACTTTTAGGTTCATTTATCAAATAAGTCAATATCGTTCTTTATTATTATCTAGGCCTACTGTACCCGCTCAAAGCCTGAGTCCCAACCAGCATTTATCTCAGGGAGTGTTACGGTCCGAATCTGTCGCAACTAATAAACAAATAAAAAAAATATTGAGATATAAGATCTCAAACTAAACGTAAGGGCGCATCCAATCAGTACTACAGGGTTGAACGGGACACTCTAATTTTAACTTTAAGGCTCATTATAAAACACACAAATTATATATATATTCAGATCAAAGGGAAATTATGAAGTCTCCGTCCTAGGAATGGGGACGGATATTCAAACGGTCACCAAGGGTTTACTATTCTACAAGAACAAGAACCTGGAACTGTTTCCTTGCAAATGCTAAAGGAGCATTTTATTTAAGTAAACAAAAATAGATTTTTACACACAATCAAAATCTGTTGATCCTTAATTTGCCGGTAATTTGGCAAAATTATTCCTGAAAATGATTACATAATATTTATCACTTTTGACCACTCATCCATTTGGGCGGCGGAACCGTTGATATCTGAAGGTATCAGGTTTACCTTCGCTAACACCATGACCATATTTGGTCATGGACCAATTACCTGTTGGTTAAGTGGGCGCGATCACATGGACCATGTTATCGCCTCCACTTTGATTGAGACGAGACCAACCCGGAAAACTACAAACTCTCCCCGGGTTCCTAACCAAGACATGCTAATCGTTAATTGAAGGAAACGACAAAGGGACTCTAACCTAATGGTCCAGATGTAGGGATTTGCCTTCATATTACAAATATTAACTTAAATTATTATTTACAACAACGTGACATTATTACGTTAATTCGCCAGCTGACTTCCCTAGAATCATTCATCATCACCATCCGCAATAATAAAATTAAAATAAAATTAAAAATAAAAAATATTATTATTATTATTATTATTATTATTATTATTATTATTATTATTATTATTATTATTATTAACATTATTATTAATAGTGGATATCGTGATTATCGTAACCCGTAATCATCCTCTCTATAATACTTCGATTTCTCGCTCTTATTATTCTCATCTGAAATAAAAAAAGTAGCTTCCTTTTTTTATACTTCAAATATTATTATTATTAAAGTGGTTTGAAAATTTCAATATTTTCAATTCAATTCCCACCATCATTATTGTGTTCATAAATAAAAATTTTAAAAAAAAATTTCCTCTTCTGATTCTTCAAATATTATTATTATTATTATTATTATTATTATTATTATTATTATTATTATTATTATTAATTAAAAAAATTAATTTCGCTTGTTACACGGTAGTCCACACTATATATGTTTACCGCATAACCCCTTTTACAATTCCGATTTATTTTGGCACTAATCAATCCAGACATAATTTACTTGGAATATTATTATTCTTTCGAGAATTCTTATTTTTATTTCCCATCTTTATAATTCAGTCACATACGTTCTCTCCCAAACAGAAATAACCAAGATCCGAATTCACATCGGTCGGGACATAATAGTGTTCGAACCCGCAACCTTATTTTCATACTGTCGTTAATTCATGGAGACCATATGCTCCTAAGACGATTCTCAAATCCCATAACACCTCGCAGTTGAGCAAATACCTCCAATCTCTGCAAGTGTTAAATTATTCCTTCCTTTTGCATTTTGAAGTCCATTTATTCATCGGAACTCTTCAAAACATTTTCATTAATTAACCCTCGGTGCGTGGACTCTCTTCTGCCACTCATATCACCCGTATAGAAATACAACTTCTATGTAGGCCTTAAGATCCATCTATTTCATCAACATCAGTACAATTCACTTTCATTTCGGGCCGGATTTCTGTCCCACAAAACTCCAAATCTCAACTTTTGGCTCAAATCACTCTGGGCCTCAAACATAGCGTGACCATATTTTCAAAGTGCCTATCTCGTTTCTACCAAAATTTATTTATGATTATTATGGAGTCCAAAAACGTTAAATCAAAAATTAGTGTTAAAATCGGATTCACCGCACAAATTAAAATATTCTTGCCACATATTATCTCCACATTTATATTACTTTAATTTGCAATCATTCTATCCAACTAGGCCCGTGCCTTTATTCTCAAAGATTATTATTAAACACGCCTTTACACATTACCCAATATTAATGTAATACTTCGACACTTGTACAGATTATTATTATTTTGTCCACTGGCAAACTTCGCGATATTTACAAACAAATCAATGGACTGCATTCCGTACCACAACAATTTAAATCACTTGGCAACCCTACCTCTGGATTATCTTAACAACATGCCTTAATATCTATAAGTTTTCCGATAATGGAAAAACACTTTGGAAGCACCTCTAAATGAATATGAACATTATCTTTACGTGAAACGTGCTCCGTATCATATCAAACAACTCAAGCACTTGAATGAACAAATAAACCCTAATCTACTCTATTTAATAATCAAAATTATGATGAGTGCTTGATCTAATTATGTACATTTTAGTTTGTCCCTTTGTCTATCTATCTTTGAATTTATACGAGCCGGAAACGGCTCGTTTCACAATTAAGTTACATGATAAATTAATATGATTTCCTCCCCCTAACGATAGCAATCTACAAATATCTCAAAAGGTCTGCTAAGCCGGACGAGGAGCACAGGCCCCGTCCAGTCTTAGCCCTGCATCCTAATGGTTTTCACGCCAGCTTGAAGAAGTAATCCAATGCACTTTTCACATTTACACATATTCATTTTCAAGATTTAAATTTTTAACATTTTAACAAATTTACACACACTAATATTGAACTGAAACTTTACACTTCTGGCCTTTATCTGACCCGCCTAATTCATACACATATTCTTCATTCCTTCCCCGGCACTAAGGAACTGGTGACACCTCGATATCACATTCAAACGGCCCGGCACACACTTGAATTTCCCGTCTCACATTCGCGTAGCTGACCAGGTATCAGTTTACAATCGACTATTACTAGGTGAAATACATCGAACACTCGTGACCGTTCTCACGTAACGTACTTCCTAATCTGTTGGTAGAATCTCACACTCCGTAAGTTATGCTTTACTGAGTCCTGTAACTATTTTTGAAACACTTCATACTAGTATACTGCTCAAGACTGTAATATGAGCTACATCACGTCATGAATCACTGTACTATGTAACAATATAATACTTCGAACCCTACTCCACGAGTAAGTACACACGCACCCCTGGCGTAATCACGGCTCGAATAAAATATCAGAAGTTGTCACGCACCCCAGGCGTGGTATCACCCCGAACACTTTGTCAAAAGTAGCAGTCAGTCCTTGTCCACGACCTCATATTTGTACTTGTATCCCCTCTCTTCCGAGTTCACGGGAGGTCATCTTAGGACGCGCAGCCCCGATATCTTCATACGACAATTTGCGGTTCGGCCCGTGGCTTAAATATGGGATTCAATGATGTAATTATGTTCTCAAAGGCTCCATGCCAATTCTCAACTAATATCGTTCGCTGGTAATTGATATATTTGCGAATTTAGCTACCGTATCCCAGCCTGGGATTTCACGCTATATTGTGGCGTCCCTTGCCTCCAGCCAATCAGCGAATAGCGTCCATGAATTCTCAGAATTACGCCAATCAATCTCCCTCAGTTAGTGACTTTTAATAACTTTTATTACTTGGTAAGACTTATAAATTCCACCTTATTCCGAATTTATAACTCACTTACGTTTATAAATTCAGGTTTCTCGTGTTTCTTACAATACGAAGTTGGCGTACCTGCGACTGGTCGATGAATTTTTCTATTGGTCCACATAAACCACGGGACCGGGAAAGCTCATATTTTTTTCTTCAAGTGCCAACCTCGTGTTCAACTCCCGCTAGTACATGAAGATACCCTGCCATCATTTCTAAGAAATCTGCACCCGGCTCTTTGCGCTGTTGCCGCTACCTCTTTCGCTCGAGGCGAGTAATGTGTCCCCTAACTTTTCAACAATTCTCGCCTCTCTCTTTCCCCCTTCGTCACAATTTCTGAGAATTCTAATTCTGCTGTTCATTGTGTTTGTTAATCTCAGTGGAAACAACAGTCTGGGGTAGGTTTCACCACATCCTCTCGGCCTGGTCTGTACTTATAATATATAAAATACGATCTTCTCGCTTCTGAAAATGAAATATATATTCCTCCATAAATAATTACAATTGCATGACGCTTATCACACCGCCACCAGGGCGCAATCGTCTATACTTATTTGGTTATCAGAATGCCTAAAAGAAAAGAAAACAATCTGGCCGCGTCTGTAGGATATTTGATGTACCTTTTGATGCGGGATGCCATGATTTCATAAACTTCTGATGCAATCTGATAAACGGTTGATTGATTAACCTAATATAAATCCGTACAAAGCAACTGAAAAATCAGTTGTAATACTGTAATATTTTACTTTTAGCTTCATTTATCAAATAAGTCAATATCGTTCTTTATTATTATCATCTAGGCCTACAGTCTTGGTAACTTATGACCTTGTAACATGTTTCCAATTAATTAAACCTAATAATAATGATAATTAGTAGGCATAATAATAAAATTAAAATTAATTATAGTTACCTGAAATAAAGAGGTGCCATAAAATCTCAAAGCAATTAACAGCTTCATTAATAGTGAGGGAAGTTATGTTCGCTCTGTCAGCCAAGGGAACAAAAATATTCATAGGTGTCACTTCACTAAATATGGAACCTTCTTTTAAATTGATAAATCGTTTTTAGTGCTCTTCCAGGGTAGATGATGATCCTAGGTCTTTTGGATCTGGAAATCTCGTGATCAGTGAGTGGTATTTGGCTGTTATATAAATATAGATCAGGGGTTTCTAATCTGTAAGGACTCGAGGCCCACATTGGAAACGCATGAACGCGGGCCACAACCGGCCAATTTTCATAAAATTCTGCAAATAGATCAGAGGTACCAGTATAAGATAATATGCGTAGTTCAATTGAAATCGAGGTTTAATAATTTTATTTGCTTAAAACACTATTTCACAACAGCATAAACGAGTGATATTGAATTTGGAAGGAGAACACCCAACAATAGCAGTTCATTTGAACTATTTAACAAATTACAAGAAGTTAAAAAAAACCTATAAGACAAATGTAGTGAAAACAAAACTTAAAGAAGGACTATTTATTGGGAGTAGTGTGAAGGGAACAATGATATGCAGTTGTCAGAGCCTGGAATCCCAGCAACTTACTTCCAGGAGTGTACAATGCTTTGTACAAGCCAGTACTACCAATGAGAGAAGAACGAAGAACTGAAACCGCTTCTTACACCAATTGCAATAAAATTAAAGTATTTCTATTTTATTCATTGCATGATACGGTGCACAAAATGTCTACAACGAGGTTGGCATGGAGTTCAAGAATTGGTATAGATACCACAGCCATTTTTATAATAGTTAAGATCCAGCAGTGGCATTCGTGAGTTTGGATTTCATTTTTTAATCAAAACTAATCTATTCAGACCAAGTGAATACTTAAAAACAGGAAATAATATTAAAGAATGAATTAGTTCTGACTTGAGTCTATAGCCCCTCCCCCACCATGGCACTACAGCCCTGAAGGGCTTTGGCCTACAAAGCGACCGCTGCTCAGCCCGAAACCCTGCAGATTACGAGGTGTCGTGTGGTCACCACGACGAATTTTCTCGGCCTTTATTCTTGGCTTTCTAGACCGGGGCCGCTATCTCACCGTCAGGTAGCTCCTCAATTCTAATCACGTAGGTAGAGTGGACCACGAGCCACCAACTCAGATCCAGGTAAAAATCCATAACCTGGCCGGGAAACGAACCCGGGGCCTCCGGGTAATAAGCAGGCACGTTACCCCTATACCACGGGGCCGGCTGGAGTCTATAAGGGTATAAAATTGAATACACTTTTAACGAGCTATGAAATATTTGTTAAATGTCCTTCACATTCCTTAACATACTTCCAAAGCCCTCGCGGGCCGCATGCGACCTGAACAGTTTCAGTTTTATGGGTAAAGGTTGATGCCACCCCTGGCCGACTTAACTAAACAAGCTTCTTTATAAATCGACCAGGAAGTGATTGATCATTCAAACTCTAACTGATATAAACTACCAATTCATTGTAATCATTATGGTTGTCATAACTCTTGTAACGTTGTTTTACTACCTTCGATTAACATTCCTTGCATTCCTTTTCTCCTGGAAACCAATGATATAGATTATTCCAGTAAAGAAAACATTCTTCGAGTTATCATCTTGCATAATATGCCAACCAATTGCCTCAGTACGGACACTAAGGTGAGTATAGTGGCCGACTCTGTTCTCAGGATTTTATTTCACCACCCGAATGCTCATTCACAACAACTTGCCATTGACCTATTTCTTATATACAGAATGTTCCAAAAGTTCCATCACAATTTCCTCCCCCCACCCCCACCCCGGCCGCACTTTAGAGACATTTGTGCGAAATATTATTTCAACAGCATGTATGTGTTGAGAGGAGTGTGTACAGGTAAATATCTGTGTGCACATCATCATTTTCATCCAGGAGCGATGTGAAATTCTCCGGAGGATTGCTGGCGAGATGGAAGCAAATTTATTCCGAACAGCATCTTTGAGGTTCTCGGTTGTCCGCTAAATATTGTGGGGGATCTTCTGTTTGATGTGTCCCCATAACGCATTATCATAGGATGTCAGTCAGATCGGGACCTCGGGGAGGCCATTTCAGAGGTGCCGGTAACGTTCCAATTGCGATACAAACCAGTCACGTAGCATGGCGATGTAAGTTACCTGATTCACTGGCACGGTGTCATGAGTCTCGGGGTCTTCAAAAAGGAACTTGGGACTTCTTGGTCGAATCTGGTTCTATCAAGATGGGGGTGCCAGAGCATTTCGTAACACAGGTAATGGAATACCTTGCCGATGTGTTCAGAGACTATCGCCAAAGTTACCGGCCATACAAATATTGTTATATTTTGCCAGTGTTAACTTGCTGTTACTTACTAATGGGTTAAATGTGACAGAATGTTGGGTTTATCCATCAAGGATTTCGTTTACAGGCCTACAATATAAAAGACCTTAAATATCCGCAGAGTGAGCCGATACCGAAATCTCATCTAGAAATCTTAGGGGTAGTCCTGGTGATGGTCCCACACACTGGAGCCATACTCTAACTGCGGTCTTACCAGAGACTTATACGCCCTCTTCTTTACATCCTTATTACAACCCATAAATAAACTCATAACCATGTGAAGAGATCTGTAACCACCGAACTCGATAGCTGCAGTCGCTTAAGTGCGGCCAGTATCCAGTAATCGGGAGATAGTGGGTTCGAGCCCCACTGTCGGCAGCCCTGAAAATGGTTTTCCGTGGTTTCCCATTTTCACACCAGACAAATGCAGTGGATGTACCTTAATTAAGGCCACGGCCGCTTCCTTCCAATTCCTAGGCCTTTCCTATCCCATCGTCGCCCTAAGACCTATCTGTGTCGGTGCGACGTAAAGCAAATAGAAAAAAAAAGTCTGTAACCTTTCTTAACGATATCGTTAATATGAGTACCTACCCCAATGAAAATAATTCCTTATATTAAGACACCATTGTTCCCCATGAGCTACTATCACCCCATCAACATAATAATTAAAACCGAGAGGACTTTTCCTCTTGGTAAAACTTACAACTTGACTTGTCTGCTGTTCATCTCACTACATTATTTAAGCCCCCCTGCAGTTCACGATACAAACTATGTCACTTTATCCAAAAATATCTACTTTGTGAAACTAAACTTCCTTGGTCTAGTTTTAATGATGTAATATTTCACAGTCCTTTTGTTTTATGTTCTTTTGAATGTCCGTTAAGGAACATGTTTACAGGTCGGAATATTGTTATGACTTTAACGAGTGACATTTTTATTGTCATTTGATGATACTCTTTTGAACAATTAGATAGCTACTTGTTTAGTAGCCCTTGACCCATTTGCATTAACACACACCTGACCTCACGCCCACGCAGACTTTATCGGTATATGCTGCAGTGACAAACTTCGTCCAACATTAGTCGTGTTCAAGACATACGACAATGAGGCTGGTCATCGCGCTACTAGGTTAGTCCACAGAGCCTTATCCTATTATTTCTAAGAATATTACATTTCGTAAGGAAAGTGATATATTAAGAAGTTTTAAGGGATATTTCATAATTATATTCAAGATTAATGTTATACCATAGGACATTCGTTATAAATAGGTCAGGTAACTCGTCTTGATATGCCTGTTGTAATCATATTGTTTTGCCTGCTATTTTCAATGGTTTTATGAACCTTTAATAAGAGGCGACTTATCGTATGCCGCAGCTCGCAGTCAAAATTCACCCATTCTGACATCATTATGCCGTCTGTTTGGTTAAAAAAATATATACATATGTTCGCTTTTTTATCCTGCAGTTCTAAGAGTAAAGCTTGATACTGTGTCGTAGAAGGCAACGGTACTTTTAATCGCAATTCTTCTATATAGAATGATTGTATTGTGAGTTCATAGGTTACTTTCAAAGGAGCGTTTTTGATAGGCAGAGAACTTTTTTTTAAGATACATGGCTTTGGTCTTTCTAGTGTATCTAGTTTATCCTTCGATAGATCTTCCCAGGTAATGATGGGGTCTGTTTGTACGTAGACTTTTAACTTATTAGGATCGCTCTGCCATCTGTTGAATATATTAGGAAGCTGGGGAAGATTAGAAAATCGAAGAGGATCTTGCAGGGAATAGTGTTCTTCCGTGATCAGAGGAAGTGTATGCTCTCTATCTTGACAGGTAGTAATGAAACATGGCTGTGTGCAATGGCATTACTAAATATGAAAATAATGCAGTATATATCAGAATATTAAGGAAAATCTTAATTACTTAGCAAAATGATAAGTACAGAATGTATTGCGGGTTAGGGTAAATCTTCGCCTGCAATTATTGGAATGATTATGTCTGTTTTTAGGATTAGTATTAAAAATCAAACCCCATGGCACTACAGCCCTTGAAGGGCCTTGGCCTACCAAGCGACCGCTGCTCAGCCCGAAGGCCTGCAGATTACGCGGTGCCGTATGGTCAGCACGACGAATCCTCTCGGCCGTTATTCTTGGCTTTCGAGACCGGGTAGGATTTGTATTACTTCTTAATTATGTGTCAAGGGAATTTATGTAGTATTTTTATTGTGACGTTGATTGATATTTTAAGAACTATTTTGCAGTTTAGAATAATTGCTGTGTGTTTTAATTATACGATTTAGATTATTTTGTTTTGCGTGGAGATTTGTCCTTGTACAGACCATATTATCTAGAAAGTAATTGATCCCATCATATAAATAATATAAATTATTGATAATTGTAAGTATTTACGCGTCGCCCTATAGATATGATGTACACGAATCCAACTGTCATTGTAACAGTTACCAATCAGCCTAGCGAAGCCGAAAACTGTACATTCATCAATAATATAGGTCTTTTTCGATTATTTTTACATTTCAATTCCACCCAGGGTTGTCAGATACCTGAAATCAAACTACGAGGCAGATGTGCGGTCGAGGAAATCAATGGGCTCGCATTCTACAAGTTATAAACTTAATTTCAAAATGATACGCTTGTTATTATGTTGACATCATAGTGCAGTTTCTTAATGCATGATTTAATGTTTATACACAGACTGAAACTTACCAGTACCGAGCAAGTTCGCCGCGCGGTTTGGGTCACGTAGCTATGAGCTTGTATTTGGGAGACGATGGATTCGAACACCACTGTTGGCAGCCCCAAAGTTGGTTTTCCGTGATTTCCCACTTTACACCAGTAAAATGCTGGGACTGCCTTAAGGCTACGGTCGATTCCAATCCTAGCCGTTTTCCATCCCATCGTTACCGTAAAACTTGCCTTCGTCGGTGCGACGTAAAACAAGTAGTAAACAGCTTACTTTATTTAATTATTCACACTAGTTCTTTCAGTTTCAGTATATTTTTTATTTCTCTGAAGTGCTGTTAACAGCTTTTTGTCATTCTTAGCAATTTCATAAAAATCTCTGCATGACATTGAAGAAAAATTTACAGAAATGAACAGCTCAGACCTAACCAAGTCAACAGGAAACCACATTTCTCAATTTCACACGAACATGCGGTGGGTTCTGACTACCACAGATAGTTGTCCACTATCACGCGTCTTATTCGCCACGATGGACAACCCGAGGACTGTTAACAATAAAATAAAAATATAAATATCTGCGAAACACCCAAAAACAAAGAAGTGAAGAAATCTATCCTCTTTGAAAGAAAGAGGATACGAGGTTCAAAATACGGGACAATTGCCGTCCCTGAGAGGAACTGCCCGGGACGCGGGACATTTAACACAAATACGGCACTGTCCCGTAAAATCTCTAGGGGTGCTAGATGTGTCTTAACCGGGCGAGTTGGCCGTGCGCGTAGAGGCGCGCGGCTGTGAGCTTGCATCCGGGAGATAGTAGGTTCGAATCCCACTATCAGCAGCCCTGAAAATGGTTTTCCGTGGTTTCCGATTTTCACACCAGGCAAATGCTGGGGCTGTACCTTAATTAAGGCCACGGCCGCTTCCTTCCAACTCCTAGGCCTTTCCTATCCCATCGTCGCCATAAGACCTATCTGTGTCGGTGCGACGTAAAGCCCCTAGCAAAAAAAAAAAAGATGTGTCTTACTCCCGCAGTATTTCTCTTCAGTTTGGTTGAACTGCAGGTTTACTTACAGTCGTCGTCATTTTTTAATCGTTCAGTTTTGCCGAAATTCCTTACGTAACGATATTGTTCCTTAACTGTTTGCAACCCGCTAAGTGCAGAATGTGTTGCGGGCTAGTGTGAGCCTTCACCTTCTATTATTACAGTGGGCATTTAGTTACTTGATTTTAGGATTACTCAATGTTGACTGGACTTAGAGACCTTTCAATGTCTGATGATTCACCGGCAGGTAATTCCGGAGGGAATAAAATAAAAACGAAACAAATTGGTCCATTAGAACGAACGGAAGGAGCGGACAAAGCTGTTTTAGTAAACTTTCTTAATACTCGTATATATGCCGGCCCCGCGGTGTAGGGATAGCGTGCCTGCCTCTCACCCGGAGGGCCGGGGTTCGATTCCCGGCCAGATCAGGGATTATTACCTGCATCTGAGATTTGGTTCGAGGTTCACTCAGCCTACGTGATTACAATTGAGGAGCTGTCAGACGGTGAGATGGCGGCCCCGGTCTAGAAAGCCAAGAATAACGGCCGAGAGGATCCGCGTGCTGACCACACGACACCTCGTAATCTCAAGGCCTTCGGGCTGAGCAGCGGTCGCTTGGTAGGCCATGACTCTTCAGGGCTGTTGCACCATGGTTTTTTTTTAAATATGTATAGATAGGTAGTGCTTTCGACCCATTTGAGAATGTTCAAATTTTACAACTCCCTATCATTGCTTCCGATCCATTAAATAACTCCTGGCTGACGTAAGACGAATAAGTCTGAGTGGTGTTTTTAAAAGTAAGAAAGACCACAATATGAAGTTAAAAGCTGAAATTCAAGAGGTCAAATTGGGGCAAATATTCCTTTATCGGAAGAGGAGTTTGGGATAGGCATAATTTACCAAGGGAGATGTTCGATAAATTCCCATACATACATACATACATACATACATACATACATACATACATACATACATACATACATACATACATACATCTTCATTATAGACGGTTATGCCTTTCGCGTTTCTGCAAACCTCTGTGAATTTATTAACACCGCCACAATCCTCTATTAATTATGTGGCTTCGTTTATTTCTATACCTCTTATCATTAAATCGGTAGAAACTGAGTCTAACCGTCGTCGCCTTGGTCTCGCTCTACTCCTCTTACCCTCCATAACAGAATCCATTATTCTCCTAGGTAACCTATCCTACTCCATTTGCCTAACGTGACGCCAGCGCCAAAGCCAGTTTATGCGTACAGCTTCATGCATTGAGTTCATTCCTAGCTTAGCTCTTTATTTCTTCATTCCCAGTACCCTCCTGCCATTGTTCCCCTCTGTTTGTACCAGCAATTATTCTCGCTACTTTCATGTATGTTACCTCTAACTTATGAATGAGATATCCTGAGTCCATCCAGCTTTCGCTTCCGTAAAGCAAAGTTGATCTGAAAACTGACCGATAATAATAATAATAATAATAATAATAATAATAATAATAATAATAATAATAATAATAATAATAATAATAATAATAGTAATAATAATAATAATAATAATAATAATAATAATCGTATGGCCTCAGCTACCGTGTGCAGACATTTCAATTTGACGCCATCTGGCTGTCTGCTCGTCAATTTCGACGTTCCGTTTTACTCTAGGCCCACTAGATGGCAGACCGAGTAAACCGGAACTCTCTTGGGCGTCTATGGCTGAGATTTAATTAATTTTGTCGGGTAAACACCAAATGTGTCACCAGAGATCTTTTACATGCCGACATCGTACGACATGGAGTGTCGAATAGACTTTTTTCCTCCCTTCAAAAATCTGACTACCTCTGCCGGGTTTGAACCCGCTATTTTGGGATCCGGAGGCCGACACTCTACCACTGATCCACAGAGCCAGCTAACTGACCGATGTAAAGATAGTTTCGTCCGGGAGCTGACTTTCTTCTTACCGAATCCTGTTGATCGCAATTGCGAGCTCACCGCATTAGCTTTACTGCACTCCCAAACTCCTTGAAATTGTTTAAGGAAAGACAAAGTAAAGAACTGATAGTGAATCTGCCATCTGGGCTACTGCCCTGCCCTAAATGTAGATCCGTCCTGAATGATACTGATCTATTCAAGCAATTCAAGGTGCTAAAATAAACTTTTTTATTCCTTACTGTCTGGGTGGTTTTAAGATAGAGATAGCTTACTAGAATATAGATTTTGAGACTGGTTGTGGGGTCTGTAAATGATTTACATTAACTGTGTGCCGATTGTGCACGGTTAGAGCCGTGTAGCTGGCGGCTTGCAAACGGGAGATGATGGGTTTGAACTCCACTGTCCGTGCTTTTCCATTCTCACCCTGTACCTTAATTAACGTCACAGGTACTGGCTCTTCAATCCAAGCCCTGTCCTATTCCATGGTCGCCATAAGACTTATCTGAGTCGGTGCTATGACAACTCAATAGCAAAAGAAAGGAGAATGTCACTTACAACGGAACACTAGGAAGTTTTATACTCCGATTAGATTTGTATGTTCGCCCCCTTAGTCCTGTTTCCTGATACAGAGTCAGGGATGAGGTGAGATGAAATTGTATGGCTTTTTTTATGCCCGGATGTCCGGCTCAATGACTAAATGGTTAGCGTGCTGACCTTCCGCCATAGGGGTCCCAGGTTCGATTCCTGGCAGGATCGGGAATTTTAACCATCATTGCTTAATTTCGCTGGCACCGGGATTGGTTGTATGTGTCGTCTTCATCATCTTTAATCCTAATCACGTCGCGCAGGTCGCGTACGGGTGTCAAATCAAAAGACCTGCACTTGGCGAGCCAAACATGTCCTCGGACTAGGGTTACCAACTGAAAATTTCCAAATGCAGGACATTGCTTAGCAAAAAGCAGGACATTTAAGAAAAATGACTGACAATTTCAATCGATAACAAAATGATACATATATTACACACAACTTTTTACAAAAGGAAATACCTTACTTAATGATCAATCCTTGCTGCAGTTCATTTCCTTAAAGCTGTATTTTTCAACAGAACCTAATTTTGGAAGAAGACGCGAGTTATTTTCTTGAAGTACATATTTGTAAAATTCTTCACACGACACATCTTTGAAATTGAACTTCACAAGTAACATTCCTTTCACTGATTCTACCAACAAACGGTTCCTTTCCTTTGTCCATTGAGCATTTATGAATGAAAACATACGTTCAGGCATTGCTGCCTGGTATGGCAAAGAAAAACTGGCAAATGTTCAAAAGTTCATAAAATACCTCAATGCTCTGGCACTTATTAAAAAAAACAGACCATTGTTGGTCTGTGTTGTATCTTTATCCATAGTTGAAGTTTTAGAATAAGCCCTTACAATGCAGAACTGGTCGAATAATTTTGAATCATCTATTTCTACACCTTTTGACTGTAGGTACTAAATACATAGTACAATATCGTCAAAGCTGAGGTCTTTAAAGCTTTGAAGTTTCAACCATTTGAAACACTTGAATTCCTCTATAGGATGCATCCATTTATCCAAGTACTCAGTGCAGGTTTCATAGAAACAAGATACATTCTCCATAAACACTTTGCATTCTTTATCCAAACCATCATCTGAAAATGTATTTAACATCTGTCTGACTTTAAGGGAAATGAATTGACCTTCAAGACTGCCTTTCAATGAAGATTGGGCAGATTCTAATAGTTCAAGCACTTCTACAACTGAATTATGTTCTTCCTCAAGTGACAACATTTTATAGTGAAAAATGTGCACGGTTGAGGAAAGAAGCAAAAGATAGAGCTCTGAAAAGTCATTTTCAAGGAAGTTTCTAATTGATGAAGGCACTGACTTCCTACCCTGAGAAAGAAAGTAGGATTTCAGAGCTGGGAACAATTGCGGGATTCTTTCAACTGCTGGATACAATGTTAACCACCTAGTCTTAGAATGATTTAAAAGCTGCAGATAATTTACATCAACAAATTCACAAAAGTCTTTCAGTTCCTGAGTGCGCACTGCATATATATGAAACAAATTGAAAATTTTCATCACCACAGACTCAATATCAACAGGAAGAGCATCAGCTCTATGTTGCAAACAGTCATGTAGAATGTGAGCAGGACATCCAACACCTACTATGTTTTCATACAAGTCTTTTTTGAGAGCAGAGAATACATTCTTCCCTTCCCTGCGTGCAAGGCCTCCAAAATTAACATTGGCATTGTCTCCAGAAAATGCAATGCATTCTCACCGCTCACCACCCTCTAGGACCCCGGTACCACCTAGGGGTGATGAGGTGAAAAACCTTATCCACCAGGGAGAGAGAAAAAGAGAGAGAGAAAAAAAGGACGGAGAGAGAGAGAGAGAGAGAGAGAGAGAGAGAGAGAGAGGGAGAGAGATAGAGACCCTGGTGAGAAGGTTGTTAGCGTGTCCGCCCCAAAGTGGGAGAAATAGCGAACACGAGGAAGAAGATGGGCACAAGAAGAAAAACACCGAAGTTCAAGCACAATTTAAAAACAAGAAATCATAGAAATAACTTACCGGGAGCAGCGAGGAAGACAACTAAAGGCCGTGGAAATTAATGCACAAGAAAATCAATGGCAGTGCTCCACCGAACGTGGCGAATGAAAACCAGCATTTACATGAAGTAAAAAAAAATTTAATGGAAGGGCAAATAGTAAGTAACAAACCAAGTTATTAAGATGATAAAGCCTAAGTTTATTTTTAAAACATAATGGCAAAATGTAAATAAAATCAACATAAGGTTGAAAAATGGAAAAGGAAATTAACAATAAGTAAAATAAATTAGAATATACCCAGGTGGGGTTTTAAAGAAAATTAATTCATTACTAAATAACAATTAATGAAAAATAAATACTCTTTAACAGATAATAAATGGGGAGCTTTATGAAAACAACAAAGAAGGAAAGGGGTGACCTCCGTACCAAATAAAATGTAATCAGAAAACAACGGAAAACCAATAGACTCTCTTACATAAGTACAACTTGAAATAAAATGTGATCGATCACGGATAGTTATTTAATAAAAAAAACTAAGTTAACAATTATTCAATAAACTGGATCTTCAACGCGGTCGCTTCTAATAATTACCAGATTTGAAAACGTTCAGTTTACACCAAGGACAGTTTCCAAGGCAAACAGAATTTTACGTAAAAATACCTCCTCACGCGGGGCAAGGAAATGGTAACACAACATTTAAGGAGGAGAAAATAAATAAATTAATTTAAACAGTAAACGATACACTCAACCCCGAAATATATATAATTCAAGATCCACACAGGCTCAACACGCCAGACAACTCTTAACCCGACAACAATCCACACACGAACCGTCGCCAAGGTAACCACCAAAAAACAAGCAAGGCCTCCTAATACACGGAGGAAAAACAGGCCAGAGAAAATAATTAAATTCACCCAAACCCCAGAAGGGGGGGGGGGAGAAGAAAACCTACCAAACGAATTAGAAAACAAAACACAGGAAAGCAAACAGAAAGCCGAAAGAGGTAAGGTTCGGTACCTTGGAGACTGTACCTTGGTTTACAAAGAAAGTTACAATTTAAAATGCCAAAGTAGATCAGTAAAATTTTAAATTAATAATTCCAATTTAGTTCATGGTGAACCTTCCACATTACTGTGATTAGTTGCCGAAACAGTTTTCCAGATTTTCGATACCACACACGCAAATAGGAATAAATTTAACGGCGAAGTCCAAATATTTATTATTATTATTATTATTATTATTATTATTATTTTTCCAGAAATCTTCGAAAATATCAAAATCCTCTTCAGGACGACGTTTAAAGTGTGTCAAACACTGGTACGTACCTTAGGTGATGAAGAAATGAGAAGAATTTTTAACCTGACATTGTTGACGAAGAAATACAGTCAAGCCACCGGGATCCAGACCTCGTTGTGAAGTATCCAGACGAAAAATAAATCCAAAAAACGCTCAGAAGAAAAGGCAGGAGGTCTTCAACTAGTTTACCTGGGGAAAATCCCCGTTAACATACAATTTACGGTGGTTTCTTGGTACTCCAACACTCCATGACGCCGGACACAAATACACACCAGCTCAACATGGCTGCCTCAAGCGAACTGAGTGTCGCGTCGGCCAGCTGGAAGCAGGCCAGTTTTGCCTGGTAGTCGACCGGCGGGCGCATGCGCAGTAATGCGCAACCAATCACAAGACCAGACAATGGCCCGCTGACTACAGTAACATTAAAAAAAGGTATACTGGCGTAAGCCGTTTGACACAAATTATTCTAGGCCGCAGGGCCAGTTCAAAATGGTTATAATGGGGAGGCTCACATTATTTAATATTGTCTCAGCCCTCCCGCCCCGAATCGACGACAAAATCACATGCATATGCCATCAATGATGTGGTGGTCACACATATACTAAATTTGGGCGAAGTTGTCCAACAGAAAACGACCACCAAGATTAACTAATTTTAGTTAGGAGTTCACATGACCAGGTTAATAGTCCAAGACACAGTTCCATATCACATAGTTTTTAGAAATAATTGGCGGGTACGATCAACATCAGTGTCCAGAAATGTTAACCGAGCACTCGGAAAATCACCAGAGTAATGTTTGTCATCAAATAGAGAGCACAATGACCAGAGTTCACCAAAGTTTCAGGTTCACCTAATACACATGTTTTCTATGCATCACACAATGATATAGTTTATGACACATGACGCAGTTCACCTTGAGGTTTGGCAACTCTCACACTAATCACAGATATACTGACCAAAATTAATCCAAAACCACATGTTTATAAGTCCACGCATTCAGGTTATTTTCTCAAGCACGGTGGTAAATTAATTTTTAATGCATGAATACCTTTACAAGTCTCCTTTGAAATTAAGGAAACGCATGATCTTGTGTTGCAAAGGGAGACTACAGGGGAAATGAAACGCACTGGAAGACCCGAATGGGGGCAAAACCACAAGAAGAGGGAGGAACAAAAAGCAAATCAGGAAATTAAAGTAGGTGAGTTTTCAGTTACAGGATCCACAGATCCGCCAATTAACTTTACATAGGCTAGTTACCAACAAACTAGCTGAAGCCCAGAGCTTTCCACTTGGTCCAATATAGTACCGAAGGAAGAGGAGGGCCCAGTCAACAACAATTAAGAAATCAAAGGGAAACTACATAAAATATACCATGTTACACTGCCACGAAGGACACTTAGCCATGACACGTAGAGAAACAATGAACAAGAACACATAGAAACATAGGGTACAATCCAACACATAATACCAACTAGGACAAAGACAGATATCCCTAAGGATCAAGAACATAACGGAAGGGAAATCAGTAATATTACTCAAGCACAAATCACCCACAAGAAAAATATATAAGTAAAGGTACAGGACCACTCCAAAGAATAGACGTCCTTGGAACATATGGTTTAGAATACCAGACGTTAAACTAAGAGGACACATGAATGACCTATCAAATTACACTTTTAGATATTGGAGTGACACACACACAACCACAGAGTGGCGAACTCGTCAATCGGTCCAAGGGTCAAGAACGAGGGGTAGAGCCAGAATACAAACCACACTGGGATCGGCAACTTATCCTAGTTCACCCACAAACACAGGTAAGGACTCAAGCATAGAAACCTAATTTTGAACAAACCAACGGAAAACCATCAAGGAGAAGGGACGCAGAACCTACACGAGTTACAGATAGGTAAGACAGGCAACAGTAGCCTCGATGGGCAATCAGGAGACTCCTATAGGTTACCAGATGGAAAAATCGCGATCAGTCAGTCATCCACAACGGCCACATCAAGGTACAACCACCGAAACTAAATGCACGAGGCAACGTGGCACAGAATAGTAACCACAAACCTAATTCAGCGTGAGGAAGAACAAGTCGAAAATCCCAGAGCCAAGAGATAACTAAGAATTGCCCACCCGAAGGTGTGCTTCTTCGGAGTAGTGGATACCAAACCAACAGCCAAATCTACCGTGACACAGAGGTAAATTAAAGGACAAATCACATCCCAACCAAGGTGTCTTGACAGCCAAACAACGTAATCCAAAACACAATTACCTAAATAATGACAAGCTAGCAGCACGGGTTATTAATAGAGAGGTAAAGGATAACTATCCTCAACGCGTGCTCACAGACTACAACCCAACAGCACAATACCAAGCAGAAATTACAACAGCAAACCAGGTACAGATTAAGGACTAGGTCCATCCCACAGAAGCACAAAAGGAGAAATATCCTCAGGAAGGAAGTCCGACAGTACCACCGAAAACTCCACACGCCAACCGGTAGATAAGGAAAATTACACAACGTTACTAACGGTCCACATTTCAAAAGGATCCAAACAACTCACAACAACATTACCAAGTTACAACACAGGAGATACAACCATAATGCTGGCAGGAGCGCACCAACCGAACGCCCACAGGAAAAATCGGAGACAGATTTTCTACATAACCCCAAAACCAAAAGGTTAGGAAGATAAATTCAGCCCAAAAACCCATTACAGGAAAAATAATATAGAGGGTTCACGCATAGAAAACCACCTTTAGAACAGCCGCGAAGAGTGCCCAAAGGTAGGAGTGTCAGATCTCTCAATCATGGATGAATACAAACATCAGTATCCGGAACAGAAACACCTTTAAGACACGCGGTCCATGCAGAAGGCAAGCAGGGAACCTTTCCGACACCAATAGATCGAAACACACCACAATCAGAAATCGTACAATACTAAAATGGCACAAATAGTAACCCAATCATGACTAAGCACCACACATCTTCAAACACCCGCACACAATGAAAGGATGACAAAATGGTAAACGCTCAGGCACCAGACACACTCCCTTACATTCCATCCCAAGCACACCATAGCTCAGCAATGATTAAGTCACAAGATGATCGAAGGGTTCGGCGGAAGGAATCCTATGCGGAGCTACAGAAGAAACAAGTCTTTGAAATTACATAAGCCTAGAGAAAACAGAGGGACAACAAAGCACAATTTAAGTTAGATGTCATCAGATTTCCCCAATGGAACTTCGGTAGCGCACCACATAAGCATAAGGTTAGATAACGAGGATATCAATTCCAATGGTATTAATTAATACCACCATCACAAGACAATTAAGGAAAGACAATTTCTAACTACAAGAATCCACACCTAGAAACAGTAATATACGAGAAGTACTAAATTAGAGTCACCAACACGAGGCACAGAAGGACCAGATTGACTCGCTCGCCATCCCACAGTATGTGTGCTAAATTCACTAACAATACAGGTCAGTTACCAAAGGTGCATCCATCCAGCGGAAGATGCGGTACAATTTACCAGATCAACCGGGTTTAATTTGAGAAACATGAACGCGCCTAATACGCTTTGCTACAGGGTCGCTTACTAAAATAGAAACGGGAGACAAGAACTCCAACACAGTGCACGGGCCTTGGTACCTAGGGGCAAGTTTTGCCGAAAACTTATTCACGGCCTTACTCATTGGGTAGCACTTAACATACACGAGATCACCAACATTGAATTTTGACGGTTTCCTACCTTTATCGTACTGCTTTTTGACCTTTTCGTATGACACAGCTAGATTCCTTTTTGCTTCGTTCCAGATCTTTTGAACATCATTAGGCCTAGATAGGTCTGGGAGAAGATCCTCAATACATAGCAGGTTAGACATAGGGGAGTACGGAGTATAGCCAAACATTAAAGACATAGGCGTCTTACCATGGGACTCATGAGTAGCGGAATTGAAAGCATGGGCCAACCAATGCAGACAGGAGTCCCATTTGGACTGGTTGTCATGATGATACGCTATCAACGCAGATTTTAAGTTCCGATTCAACCTCTCTGCATAAGAAGGATTTGGATAGTATGGAATAGTGGTGACATGTGAAATGCCCAACTCAAACAGATACCTTTTGAAGGAGTTACTGGTGAAAGAACTAGCGTTGTCAGACACTAAGAACTTAGGTGGGCCAAATGATGCAAAGATGGAATTTAGACAGGAGATAGAGGTACGTGAATTAGTGGACCTGGTGGGAAAGATCCAACAGAACCGGGAGAAGGCATCTATACAGACAAAAATGTGGGTGTTTCCCAAGGAAGATCGGGGGAGGGGTCCTACGAAATCTATGAACAGTCGTTCCATGGGGCGCGAAGCTTGTGATGAAGACAATAATCCCACTCGGTTATTCAAATTAGGTTTGCTGATGGCGCAAGATTTACAAGATTTGACCATGTTCCTGATATCACTATCCATTTTCTTCCAAACAAAGAATTGCCTGATTTTCAAACGAGTTTTGAAATTTCCTAGATGACCGCCAAGGGGTGAACAGTGGTAATACTTGAAAATGACCGGTACCAGAACCTTAGGAACGACAATTTTGGAATTATGGTCCTTGCGACCCTTACAACAGAGAACACCCTTAGATAAGGAGTAAGGTTTCACTTCGATCCCGCTACTGATTGTATCAATGATCCTTTTCAGATCCGGATCAGTTTTTTGATGATCTCCAATTTCTTGATATAGCAATGGGGAATCGGTGAGGATGGCACTAACTCCCACCGTATTGACAGCAAGCTCATCGACACATGGGTTGGCTTCCGCACAAGGGTGACCTTCAAACATCCTGCTCAAGCCATCGGCGATGACGTTCTCAGACCCACGAATGTGGCGAACATTGAAATTAAAGGATGAGATCCGTAATGCCCATCTAGTTATCCTACCGGTCCTTTTGGGTCGGTTCAACACCCAAGAAAGAGCCTGATTGTCGGTTTCCAGATCAAAGTTGACGTGTTCAATGAATGATCGAAATTTTTCCAGAGCAAACAGCACAGCTAGACACTCTAGTTCATAAATGGAGTACTTAGACTCCAGATCATTGAGGACCCTAGATACGTAGGCCACGGGCCTACGCCCATCTTCATGTTCTTGTAACAGAACGCCAGCAATAGCACGCCCAGAGGCATCAGTTTGGACAATGAAACGTTTCTCGAAATCGGGAATAGCTAACAAAGGTGCATTAATCAGTGCGACCTTCAATGAATTAAAAGCTTCCTCCTGGGCTTTACCCCAAGTAAATTTTACATTCTTTTTCCTAAGGTCGTTCAACGGGGCAGCCACTTCAGCAAAGTTAGGGATGAATTTTCTAAAGAAATTGACCATACCAATGAATCGAGCAACGCCCTTGACATCTTTGGGAGGTGGAAAATCCCTAATGGCTTGAGTTCTGGAATGATCTATGGAAACGCCTTCAGAAGAAACTACATGTCCCAAGAAAGACATGTTGGGTCTGGCGAAAGCTACCTTTGATAACTTCACTGTAAGGCCGGCTTTCCTTAACCGTAGCAATACTTCCCTAACGTGCACCATATGTTCCTCGAAGGTATTCGAATAAATTAATAAATCGTCCAGGTAATTAAAGACATAGCTGAACTTAATGTCAGAGAGAATGGAATTTAACAACCTTGACAACACAGCTGCTCCACAGCTGAGCCCGAACGGGAGTCTGAGGAACTCATACAAGTTCCAGTCGGTGATGAAGGCCGTGAGGGGAATTGATCTCTTCGATAAGGGCACTTGGTAATAAGCCTGGTTCAAATCCAGGACAGTGAAAAATTTTGCACCTGAGAACCATCCAAAACAAGTATGAAGGTCGGGTAGGGGAATAGATTGGAGTACAATCTTACTATTTAGAGACCTATAGTCAATCACAGCACGATAACCACCAGAAGGTTTGGGTACCAAGAACACAGGGGACGCATACGGGGAAGTCGAAGGTCTGATCACTCCGTCTCTTTCCATTTGCTCAATGATTTTCTTTAATTCCAACATACGAGGTGGGGAAAGGCGATAAGGAGGGGATCGAACAGGCTGCAGGTCCGACAACTCAATGTCATACTCGAGTACGTTGGTCAAGCCTAACTTGCTAGTGAACACATCGGGAAATTCCCTGCAAAGATCACGAACTTGCTGTGCTTCGGCATCTCCTAAATGATTCAGGTCAAGCCGATCGATGTCACTAGACTCATCTGACTCAGGGTAACCCACACACAAAACTTTAGGCAATTTCAAGGGAACGTTAATCAATTCAAATTTCAGGTCAGGAGAAAATTTAAAAAAGAAATTTCGACACTGAGGATCCAAAACGACACCAGCCCAAGATAGAAAATTGGTACCCAGAATAATGTTACATGATAAATTGGATGTCACCAAACACTTGATCTTCCAAGTGAAATTCCCAATCCTCAACTTGACCTTCACAGTCCCCAAAATATTTAAGAACTGACAATTAGCCGAAACGCATCTTAAGTTAGTGGGTTTTATTTCCGGAAGTTTACACGAGGATTTCTTTTGACAATACTAGGCATAATTCATCAAGCATACTGCGCTTCCAGTATCAAGAAGGGCATCTACGGGTTCATTGTTGACTTCGACAAATGTGCACGTGCCAGAGGAGGGGGCATGAGCAGAAATACTATTGCACCTAGGGGGACACACCGGTTTCTTACGAGATTCAGGGTTTACAAACTTAGAATTGGCAGACTTTGCCCTTTCCCTTTCTAGTCATTGAGTACCATTTCTGTCTACCAAGGGGCAATTTCTTTTAACATGCTGTCTAGAGCCACAGGAATAGCAAGCGCCTGGACCACGTCTAACGTCAGGGCAGGAATTTCTTAGATGATTTCGGGACCCACAGTTGTAACATTTACGGGCATTCACTACCTTAGGTGTTGACGGAAGGACGGGACAATTGGTAGTAGTAGGGGGAGGGAAATTCACAGGTCTGGAGGCATCCCCATGTTTGACATCTTCAGCAAAGGAACAGGCCTCTTCCAATTCTTGAAAGGTAGTAGGGCAACGGGTTAAGGAAAGATAGGAGCGGTACGCAGGAGATATTCCTTTTAAAATTCTAGAGACCATTTCACATTCTGGCACAGAAATTCTAAAAACCTTGCAAAAGAATCGCAGATCCAGCACATAAGTTAGCAAGTTCTCATGCAGGAACTGGGTCCGAAAACAGTGTTGGGGCACAAGACTTTGGAGAGCAAGAGAGGGAATAAATTTGGAAAGGACAAGTTCATGAAAGGTACTAATCGATAAATTTTTAGAGATAGCTTCAGAAATTTCTCTCTTTAGAATCCCTTCACAATGAGGGAAGAGGGCGCGGAAAATCCCCAAATCGTCAACTGAGTACACATTACCAGTCTCGGTTAACTCCACCAGAAACCGAAGGAATCGAATACACTCATCGATAGAATTTACAGAAAAGGACTTCACTCCCCGAAAGACTTCCTTTAAACAGTTAGGCGATGACGCCGAATTTAGCTTAGAGACTAAGGTTTCCAGTAAAGGAGCAGTCACACAGCACTGACCTTGGGCATGGGTCGAGGACGCAATTTGGTGGGAAGAGACACTCTGGGTAGGTACAGAAGGGTTAAGTGCAGTAGAAATAGAACAATTCTCCATATCTCTGTTAATCAACAGCAAGTCTAAATCAGAGGTGATGCCAGAAACAACCGTTAACAATCTAGCACATTCTGACACAAAAACAGAATCAGGCTTAATAGATAATAAATCCAGAATTCGGCCCGAGTAGTGGTCAGCTCTGGCCCTCAGCCGGTTTACGTGGGCTTTAGACGGAGGCAATTCAATAAACTCTTCGCGAATAATATTAATTTCGTTAAGATTGTCACAGATCAGGTTAAGGTACTCACCCACTCGACTCCTGTCAATAGAAAATACATTAATGGGGACCTGGGAGTTGGCTGATAGCAAGGCAGCGCACTCAGCAACAGTACGGGCAGGTTCAAGGCCACGAATGGATAACTCGTACTCCAATTCGGCACGACGCAGGAAGGAGGGGTTCGTAACGGCACGCGCCATGGTAGCAAACATGGAACAAAATAATCAAAAAATTACACAAGATCCTTGCACTCCCTTTTACAATAGTTATTGACAATAACACTTTTAGTTTTTCAATTTTTGGTTTCCATCCACCAACATTCGCCACAGCACTGCACCAAGCAAGGGTAGGAGGGGAGGAAAGTTAGGCTGCACAAGGCAGAAACAACAGAGATTAGGCAGCAGAGCAACAACAGTGGAACAACAAACAACCACGCTCTGCTACCACTCTCACCGCTCACCACCCTCTAGGACCCCGGTACCACCTAGGGGTGATGAGGTGAAAAACCTTATCCACCAGGGAGAGAGAAAAAGAGAGAGAGAAAAAAAGGACGGAGAGAGAGAGAGAGAGAGAGAGAGAGAGAGAGAGAGAGAGAGAGGGAGAGAGATAGAGACCCTGGTGAGAAGGTTGTTAGCGTGTCCGCCCCAAAGTGGGAGAAATAGCGAACACGAGGAAGAAGATGGGCACAAGAAGAAAAACACCGAAGTTCAAGCACAATTTAAAAACAAGAAATCATAGAAATAACTTACCGGGAGCAGCGAGGAAGACAACTAAAGGCCGTGGAAATTAATGCACAAGAAAATCAATGGCAGTGCTCCACCGAACGTGGCGAATGAAAACCAGCATTTACATGAAGTAAAAAAAATTTAATGGAAGGGCAAATAGTAAGTAACAAACCAAGTTATTAAGATGATAAAGCCTAAGTTTATTTTTAAAACATAATGGCAAAATGTAAATAAAATCAACATAAGGTTGAAAAATGGAAAAGGAAATTAACAATAAGTAAAATAAATTAGAATATACCCAGGTGGGGTTTTAAAGAAAATTAATTCATTACTAAATAACAATTAATGAAAAATAAATACTCTTTAACAGATAATAAATGGGGAGCTTTATGAAAACAACAAAGAAGGAAAGGGGTGACCTCCGTACCAAATAAAATGTAATCAGAAAACAACGGAAAACCAATAGACTCTCTTACATAAGTACAACTTGAAATAAAATGTGATCGATCACGGATAGTTATTTAATAAAAAAAACTAAGTTAACAATTATTCAATAAACTGGATCTTCAACGCGGTCGCTTCTAATAATTACCAGATTTGAAAACGTTCAGTTTACACCAAGGACAGTTTCCAAGGCAAACAGAATTTTACGTAAAAATACCTCCTCACGCGGGGCAAGGAAATGGTAACACAACATTTAAGGAGGAGAAAATAAATAAATTAATTTAAACAGTAAACGATACACTCAACCCCGAAATATATATAATTCAAGATCCACACAGGCTCAACACGCCAGACAACTCTTAACCCGACAACAATCCACACACGAACCGTCGCCAAGGTAACCACCAAAAAACAAGCAAGGCCTCCTAATACACGGAGGAAAAACAGGCCAGAGAAAATAATTAAATTCACCCAAACCCCAGAAGGGGGGGGGAGAAGAAAACCTACCAAACGAATTAGAAAACAAAACACAGGAAAGCAAACAGAAAGCCGAAAGAGGTAAGGTTCGGTACCTTGGAGACTGTACCTTGGTTTACAAAGAAAGTTACAATTTAAAATGCCAAAGTAGATCAGTAAAATTTTAAATTAATAATTCCAATTTAGTTCATGGTGAACCTTCCACATTACTGTGATTAGTTGCCGAAACAGTTTTCCAGATTTTCGATACCACACACGCAGATAGGAATAAATTTAACGGCGAAGTCCAAATATTTATTATTATTATTATTATTATTATTATTATTCCAGAAATCTTCGAAAATATCAAAATCCTCTTCAGGACGACTTTTAAAGTGTGTCAAACACTGGTACGTACCTTAGGTGATGAAGAAATGAGAAGAATTTTTAACCTGACATTGTTGACGAAGAAATACAGTCAAGCCACCGGGATCCAGACCTCGTTGTGAAGTATCCAGACGAAAAATAAATCCAAAAAACGCTCAGAAGAAAAGGCAGGAGGTCTTCAACTAGTTTACCTGGGGAAAATCCCCGTTAACATACAATTTACGGTGGTTTCTTGGTACTCCAACACTCCATGACGCCGGACACAAATACACACCAGCTCAACATGGCTGCCTCAAGCGAACTGAGTGTCGCGTCGGCCAGCTGGAAGCAGGCCAGTTTTGCCTGGTAGTCGACCGGCGGGCGCATGCGCAGTAATGCGCAACCAATCACAAGACCAGACAATGGCCCGCTGACTACAGTAACATTAAAAAAAGGTATACTGGCGTAAGCCGTTTGACACAAATTATTCTAGGCCGCAGGGCCAGTTCAAAATGGTTATAATGGGGAGGCTCACATTATTTAATATTGTCTCAGCATCTAGAAGTAATTTTATGCTTTTTGAGAGTATCTGAAATATAGGAGGAAATACATTCAGAACTTTCATTTGGACATGCTTATAAATCAAGAACTTTTATCTGAATGCCATTATTGTAATCAAAGAATTGGATGACAATTGGAAACAACTTTAGTGCACCATGATTGCTTGCATCTGTTCCTAGGCCAAAAAATGGAACTTTATTGTTAAGAGTTTCATTGTAAAACCTGTCGAGTGAGGAGCAATAACATTATTTATTGTGGCTTCTGTTTTAGTTCTTGCATAGGTCAGTTTCTGTGCTACTTCAGAACCTAAGAACATACTCTTATTCAATTTAGCTGTGCAGTCCATTGATTTGTACGACTGGTGATGGAAAACTGCATGAAATGATATTGTAGCTTCTGCGGCTTGAACTTTTTTATCATCTGGTGAATATTTGGGAGTGACAAATGATAACGTTGAACATGATATTGACCTAGTTCTCACCGTCTTTTTGTGTTTTTTACTGTTAACGTGTCTTTCCAAGTCACCAACACCTTTGTATCCGACATTAACATAACTATCACACACTGCACATTTCGCTTCACTTTCACTGCGTCCGTGGGCAGTGGGGTACTTAACTTCACTAGAGAAGAGTGCAGATGGTTCTGCTGTTGGGAGTACAGAACTTCTTACAGGGCAGTATGATGTGGTTCAAGCCGGCTATTTCTCCAGAGTATTCTGAGCAGTGAGGGTTGTCCAGTACCTTGACCCTGTGGAGATGACTCGGATAGAATCCACGACCTAGACTTGCGTTGATATGGTGCGCTGAATTCTAGCATAGTGCTTTCCTCTTACAAGCTGTGACATTTTCCACCACTCAGACCATTCCCTGTAACACTGTTGCTTGATTGTACCCTACTGATCACTCTGTAGATTTTTCATTGAATGTAACTGTGATGTATTCAAGACATTACTTTCATAATTGATGTAGCAGAGAGCGCGGAATCGTGCCAATGCATCTCGTTTCCAATAGTTTTTCTTTTGTTGACAGAACCTCCTTTAACATTTGCTGTTCATAACAGATCCGTGACCAGCCAATCTCGTATTAGTTTGAAGTAAATTTCGGCACAAAAACACTAATCTATGAACAAAGGTGTGTTTTTCGCATTATTATTATTATTATTATTATTATTATTATTATTATTATTATTATTATTATTATTATTATTATGTGCGTATGGACCCAATGGATCACGCAAAGCTCTAACAATTCTGTTTTCTGAGTTGTCAAACAGCTCTCATCCTTTCACCGTGGATCCTTTTTCGTTCTTCTGTCCATTTTGCTCCAGTCTTCTTTTTCACTTCGTTCTCTGGTTGCACTTTCCATCCATTATTTTTTTTTCCTATAGAGGTTTCTGTCCGCGGTGTCTTTTGAGTTCATCTGGGCTTCTTCCAGATCTTTCTTCACTTCCAGTACCCATGGAATATTTTTAGATGTTCTATGTAGCTGAGAACCTTGTGTGTCAGTCTACTTGCCGGCAGTTTGCGGACGTGCCCATAAAATTTCAGACGTCTTTTGCATATGTCTGCTGCAGTATTGGAAAGGTCTTCTGTCACTTTGCGTGACCTCAGTCTATAACCATCTTCTGTTTTTCGGGGGCCGAGTATTTTCCTCAGGATTCTTCTTTCTTTTCTTAAATGTTTTCTAGGTCACCTTTCCCGTTTAGCGTAAGGGTCTCGCTGGCATATAAGACTTCGGACTTGTTTACTGTATTATAGTGTCTGATCTCAGCATGGCGGGACAAGCACATTTTATTCTATGTGTTGTGAACCCTACCGGAGGCTTTCCGAAATTTTTTTAGGCGAATTTTCTGGGCAGTCTTCTCGCCTCCCATTGGTTCAAGTATTTCTGTCAAGTACTTGAAGTGTGGTACTCGTTTGATTTGCCCATACTGTATGTCGTGTTCAAATTTTGTATGTCAAGTTTTGAGCAGAAGAACTTGGTCTTTCCAAATGAAATTTGTAGGCCAACCTTTCCAGGATTATTATTATTATTATTATTATTATTATTATTATTATTATTATTATTATTATTATTATTATTATTATTATTATTATTATTACTGGCCTTAGGGCTCTTAAAATTAGTGTGTGAGTTGGTGACTACGAACCGTCAGCTGAGTCCTAGCATTGCTTCCACTTACATGTGCCCAGTATCTCTCTTTCATCTATCCTATGCAACCTCCCTTGGTCAACTCTTGTTCTTTTCCGACCCCGACGGTATTAGGTTGCGACGCCTAGGGAGTCTTTCATTTTCACACTCTTCGTGGTCCTTGTCTTTCTTTGGCCTATTTTTTCATTTTTCGAAGTGTCGGATCCCTTCCACTTTCTTTCTCTGATTAGTGTTAATAGAGGATTGTTGCCCCGTTGTATTTCCACTTAAAACAATAATCATCACTATTATTCTTCTTTACGATGAGGCATGATAGAGGCCACATGTCAATTAAAATTCAATCTTCCTTCTTGTTTTCTCTTCCGCTCTTTCCAGTACTCCTTGATCATTGCACTATGCTTTTCTCTTCTCACCTGAGACCACCTTGGACCGGGTTTTCTCTTCATTCTTAAAGACTTACTTTTATATTCTGTATCTCCCATAGCTTGTTATGTAATTTCCTTCTGAATTCTTCTTGACCTCTTGAATCCAGCATGCTGTTGACATTTTTCTCCCAAAGGGACTTGCATACTTGTTTTCAATCTGTTATCATTAATTCTAGAAATATATCAAAAAGAGCTCCACTTCCTCATTTTTCTTGTTATATCTTCTATGTTCTGGTATACTTCCTTATTACTTCTTAATTTCCATTCTTCATTGTTTCCATTGGACCTAGAATTTTCTCTTGATTCTTTTTTTCTAGTATTTCCAGTTGACTGAAACTATAGTTCAAAACTAGACATTCGCTTGCGTAGAAATTCCGGTCTCATTACTGTATTGTAGTGCCTTATTTTAAGATTTTTCGATAACTATTTCTTGTGGTAAAAGTTCTTAGTGTTTCCGTCTTACTTAACGCTTCTTCTACAACAGATTTTTCTAAACCATTTTCTTGAAATATTCTTTTTACTTTCTCTATTTGACCAATGTCAGTCGTCAAAAGTTTTAGAGAGCTTTTTATGTTTATTATTATTATTATTATTATTATTATTATTATTATTATTATTATTATTATTAAGGCCGGCCCCGTGGTGTAGCGCTTAGCGTGCCTGCCTCTTACCCGGTGGTCTCGGGTTCGATTCCCGGCCAGGTCAGGGACTTTTACCTGGACCCGAGGGCAGTTTCGAGGTCCAATCAGCCTACGTGATTAGAATTCAGGAGCTATCTGACGGTGAGATAGCGGCCGAGAGGATTCGTCGTGCTGATCACACCACACCTCGTAAACTGCAGGCCTTCGGGCTGAGCAGCGGTCGCTTGGTAGACCAAGGCCCTTCAAGGGCTGTAGTGCCATGGGGTTTGTTTATTATTATTAAGACGACATATAACTCGTTTCTCACCAAAGCGTCTGCAGATCTATGAAACGAAAAGTCAGATCCCTGTGATTCAGATTCATCTTTGAATGAAGTAACTCCAACCACAATTCCCTATTTGCAACTAAAACTGTGGTCTCGTCTGATTCTAAATCTCTAACCTCTAGCCATCGCCGTCTTGGTTTCCCTTTATTTCTATTGCTAAATGCTATACATCAAACAGACACAGATATGTCTTTTGGCGATGGAGGGATAGGACGGGACTAGGAGCGGGAAGTAAGCGACCATGGTCTTCATTTAGGTACAGAAACCACGGAAAACCATCTTCAAGGCTGCCGCCAGGAGGGTTCGAAACTAATATCTCCCAAACGCATGCTCTCAGCCACGTGACCAAAATCGCGTGGCCAGCTCACTCGGTCCTCTGTTTCTCTTACCGTCCATGATTGTTCAGTATTTTCCTTAGTAACCTATCCTACTCCATCCGCTCCCACCGACGTTGATTTATATGTAGAGTGTCGTCCATAGAGTCCATTGCTAACTTCGCGTTTATCCAAGGCCAACTAGATATACAGGCCATAAGGCTCCCCCTCCACTTCGGGCGCTACGTCACACTAGTCGCCAGCCGCTTCACTTCTCGCCAGAGACTTATAAGCTGATCTGAACTTCGCAGCAGTGAGGCTATCGATGGTGTTGAATGATTTAAACGTGTGTGAACATTGTGAATAATGGCCACGTCGTGTTGTATACCTGGTTGTAGAATAAAGTACAGTTCAAAACAGCCTAATATTTCAGTGTTTAAATTTCCTACTGGCGTGTTTCGGAAACAAAAGTGGATCATAGCTATCCATCGAACCGAATTCATCCCTTCAGCAAGCTCAGTTGTGTGCATAAAACACTTCGACGAAGTTTCGTAATTAGGGACGATTCCGTTAAAAGACCTGATGAGTCTCTTTTAACTGTAAAACCTAACCATTTAAAACTCTCAAACGATGCTATTCCTAAGTTTTAAAATGTGCCTGCCTATCTGTATAAAACATCTTCCAACAACGAGCAAAAATCCTATTCAAAGACAAGAAGAAATTGAAAAACGGGAAGAGGAAGGAAAGAAAGAAAGCTGAGGAAGAATATGACAGGATCAAGGACTTCGACGAAGTTCAGGGTAATTTCAGTATTAAACGCAAATTAGATTTGGACAAAGTTTCCGTCAACTTTAACAGCCAAAGTCTGTATTTTCAAAATGTATGTGACTGAGGAAAATATTCCGAAAATTGGTACTTCCTTAACATTAAACGAGGCTCTTGATTTTAAATCCATTAAACATGATATTTTCATGAGTTATAACCCTGATATACGTGCATTAGGTGATGGGGGCAAGATATTAAAATGGTCAAATTAGAAAAGTATTTATAACTTCCTGTTTAGACCTGCTCGTAACTCAAAAGTGACTGTCCACGATAAAATAGAATCTGTACACAAAATAATCGATGAAATTGAAAGTGAAGTTAATGAGTGTATCATTACTGATAAATTATATTTTTTTTAAGGAACAGTTAAATATAGCCTTTGCAAAGAAAGTATCTTACTCCTGTATTCTAATAACATGGTTCACTTCAATATTTTTCGCATTTCCTGGGGCGTAAAAGAAGATAAGACAGTCAACGTTTCTTACAATGCCCCACTTGGTTATTCACAGTCTTTTACTGATTCACATTGGAATTACTTGAAAAAAGAAACTAAAATTGTTAAAGGAGCATGACATATTTTGTAACTTGTTGAATGGAGTCTACATAAAACGTGAGCTGAACTATAAAGGAGGAAAGGTTTTATTTTTGTTTTTGCTAGTGGCTTTACGTCGCACCGACACAGATAGGTCTTATGGCGACGATGGGATAGGAGAGGCATAACAGCTGGAGGGAAGCGGCCGTGGCCTTAATTAAGGTACAGCCCCAGCATTTGCCTGGTGTGAAAATGGGGAAACTACGGAAAACCTTCTTCAGGGCTGCCGACAGTGGGATTCAAACCCACTATCTCCCGATGCACGTTCACAGCCGCACGGCCAGATCGCCCACTAGGAGGAAAGGTAGAGGGAGTTGCTTTTAGTAGTAAAAGCGGAGAAAATAACACTACATTAGCTACAACTGCACAAACTTTTATGTTGTCATCCAGTCTTTAAAAAAATAAAGACGTTGTTGATTTGTTTCCATGTAAGAACCTAATATGACATTTCTTAGAAGAACTAACTTTGCAAGTCTTTAAAGTATTAACAGATAGTCCTATAGCTTATAAGGTAGCATGCATAATTTCTAATAATAACAGGAAAATGTTTGAAAAGCTGTGCAAAAGCAGTTTACAAACCACTTTTCAAAATCCATTTGACGAAACACACACACACACACACACAAAATTGTTTGATACTGGTCATTTATTTAAAATCTTAATAAATAACTGGCTTAATCAAGCTGACAACTTATCCTGACTTTGACAACTCTGAGTCAGACAAAAAAAGTCTGAGTCTATCTAGTGCGGCCTTGGCTTGCTCCTGCCCTGTATAAAAAGGTGTCGTACCAGACTCTTTTAGAGCTACAAAATGTAAACCTGTATACTAATGTTTTTACATGAGGATTCTCAGAGAAAAATTCTGACTTCGCTTGTCAACAATGTTCTGGAAAACGAAAATGTTTAAACATGCTGTGATTAAATAAATAGTTTTAAACATTTCGTTGACAGATGTATATACATCTTTTGTAATATATTATTGAATAACAATAGAAAAGTTACCGTAGATAAACTCATCGCTGAGAAGAAGAAATCCTCAGGAAAATAAAAATGTACAAACTGAAACCTTAGGAATTCTTAGGTAAGTTTTAAGTTGCAGCTTAATTTCTAAGAAAGGTTTCAGACTTTTGTTGTGAATTGCCATCATGCATTTTCCTAGTAACATTAAAACTTTTTGTATACGTATTATGCGTTCTAATCTTTTAAAGATACCGTGTTGAGTTACAAGTGACAGATGTCATCATAATTTTACGTAAAGAAATGTACATGTACTGCCCTTCCAGTTTTCTCCCCGCATAAAACTCGTGTAGTATACAAGCCTAAGTAAAGCCACAATTGAAGGAGTGTTCAATTTTATCGTTAAGGTAAAATAAATGAACAGTATCATGGTGAAAGTGAGAGCGGGCCCTACATTGCCATGATGAACGCCAGCCACTAGCGTGACGTCACGGTCCGAGCCTTGTGGCCTGTCTATCTAGTGCGGCCTTGGTTTATCCCTTCCTGGCATTGTTCCCACCTGGTTGTACCTATAATAAATCTGGTTACCTTCTTACGTGTTACTTCTAATTTATCAATACAGTAAACAGAGAGCTCTCACTTTTTACTTCCCTACCTCAAAATACATTTTAAAATTTTTTTGTGCTAATGGTTTAACACCACAGTAACACATCGAAGATTTTCGGAGACTCAAGGATGGGAAAGGGTTAGGTTTGGGAAGGTAGCAGCCGTGGCATTCAATCAATCAATCAATCAATCAATCAATCAATCAATCAATCAATCAATCAATCAATCATCAATCAATCAATCAATCAATCAATCAATCAATCAATCAATCAATCAATCAATCAATCAATCAATCAATCAATCAATCAATCAATCAATCAATCAATCAATCAATCAATACTGATCTGCATTTAGGGCAGTCGCCCAAGTGGCAGATTCCCTATCTGTTGCTTTCCTAGCCTTTTCCTAAATGATTTCAAAGAAATTGGAAATTTATTGAACGTCTCCCTTGGTAAGTTATTCCAATCCCTAAGTCCCCTTCCTATAAATGAATATTTGCCCCAGTTTGTCCTCTTGAATTCCAACTTTATCTTCATATTGTGATCTTTCCTACTTTTATAAACGCCATTCAAACTTATTCGTCTACTAATGTCATTCCACGCCAACTCTCCGCTGACAGCTCGGAACATACCACTTAGTCGAGCAGCTCTTCTTTCTCTCAATTCTTCCCAACCCAAACACTGCAACATTTTTGTAACGCTACTCTTTTGTCGGAAATCACCCAGAACAAATCGAGCTGCTTTTCTTTGCAGTTTTTCCAGTTCTTGAATCAGGTAATCCTGGTGAGGGTCCCATACACTGGAACCATACTCTAGTTGGGGTCTTACCAGAGACTTATACGCCCTCTCCTTTACATCCTTACTACAACCCCTAAACACCCTCATAACCATGTGCAGAGATCTGTACCCTTTATTTACAATCCCATTTATGTGATTACCCCAATGAAGATCTTTCCTTACATTCACACCTAGATACTTACAATGATCCCCAAAAGGAACTTTCACCCCATCAACGCAGTAATTAAAACTGAGAGGACTTTTCCTATTTGTGAAACTCACAACCTGACTTTTAACCCCGTTTATCATCATACCATTGCCTGCTGTCCATCTCACAACATTTTCGAGGTCACGCTGCAGTTGCTCACAATCTTGTAACTTATTTATCACTCTATAGAGAATAACATCATCCGCAAAAAGCCTTACCTCCGATTCCACTCCTTTACTCATATCATTTATATATATAAGAAAACATAAAGGTCCGATAATACTGCCTTGAGGAATTCCCCTCTTAATTATTACAGGGTCAGATAAAGCTTCACCTACCCTAATTCTCTGAGATCTATTTTCTAGAAATATAGCAACCCATTCAGTCACTCTTTTGTCTAGTCCAATTGCACTCATTTTTGCCAGTAGTCTCCCATGATCCACCCTATCAAATGCTTTAGATAGGTCAATCGCGATACAGTCCATTTGATCTCCATAATCCAAGATATCTGCTATATCTTGCTGGAATCCTACAAGTTGAGCTACAGTGGAATAACCTTTCCTAAAACCGAATTGCCTTCTATCGAACCAGTTATTAATTTCGCAAACATGTCTAATATAATCAGAAAGAATGCCTTCCCAAAGCTTACATACAATGCACGTCAAACTTACTGGCCTGTAATTTTCAGCTTTATGCCTATCATCCTTTCCTTTATACACAGGGGCTACAATAGCAACTCTCCATTCATCTGGTATAGCTCCTCCGAACAAATAATAATCAAATAAGTACTTCAGATATGGTACTATATCCCAACCCATTGTCTTTAGTATATCCCCAGAAATCTGATCAATTCCAGCCGCTTTTCTAATTTTCAACTTTTGTATCTTATTGTAAATGTCATTGTTATCATACGTAAATTTTATTACTTCTTTGGCCTTAGTCTCCTCCTCTATCTCGACATTTTCCTTGTAACCAACAATCTTTACATACTGCTGACTGAATACTTCTGCCTTTTGAAGATCCTCACATACACACTCCCCTTGTTCATTAATTATTCCTGGAATGTCCTTCTTGGAACCTGTTTCTGCCTTAAAATACCTATACATACCCTTCCATTTTTCACTAAAATTCGTATGACTGCCAATTATGCTTACCATCATGTTATCCTTAGCTGCCTTCTTTGCTAGATTCAATTTTCTAGTAAGTTCCTTCAATTTCTCCTTACTTCCACAGCCATTTCTAACTCTATTTCTTTCCAGTCTGCACCTCCTCCTTAGTCTCTTTATTTCTCTATTATAATAAGGTTGGTCTTTACCATTCCCTACCACCCTTAATGGTACAAACCTGTTTTCGCATTCCTCAACAATTTCTTTAAACCCATCCCAGAGTCTGTTTACATTTTTATTTACCGTTTTCCACTGATCATAATTACATTTTAGGAACTGCCTCATACCTGCTTTATCAGCCATATGGTACTGCCTAACAGTCCTACTTTTAAGACCTTCCTTTCTATCACAATTATTTTTAACTACCACAAAAGCAGCTTCATGATCACTAATACCATCTATTACTTCAGTTTCCCTATAGAGCTCATCTGGTTTTATCAGCACCACATCCAGGATATTTTTCCCTCTGGTTGGTTCCATCACTTTCTGAATCAGCTGTCCTTCCCATATTAACTTATTTGCCATTTGTTGGTCATGCTTCCTGTCGTTCGCATGTCCTTCCCAATTGACATCTGGCAAATTCAGATATCCCGCTACAATCACATTTCTTTCCATGTCGTTTCCCACATAGCTGACTATCCTATCAAATAATTCCGAATCCGCGTTAGTGCTACCCTTTCCCGATCTGTACACTCCATATATATCAAGTTGCCTATTATCTTTACAAATGAGTCTTACACCTAGGATTTCATGTGTCTCATCTTTAACTTTTTCGTAGCTTACAAATTCTTCTTTCACCAGAATGAACACTCCCCCTCCCGCCCTTCCTATCCTGTCTCTACAATACACACTCCAGTGCCGTGAGAAAATTTCTGCATCCATTATATCATTTCTCAGCCATGATTCAACTCCTATTACAATATCTGGTAAATATATATCTATTAAATTACTTAATTCCATTCCTTTCCTTACAATACTTCTACAGTTCAACACTAACAATTTTATGTCATCCCTACTTGATTTCCAGTTCCCTGTTCCCTTATCACCGCTCCCTAGGCCATCCCATTTCCCTGAATGTACCTCCGTATTACCCTACCAAACAAATTTCCTAACTTATATGTACCACTGCGGTTTAAATGAAGGCCATCTGAGCGCAGATCTCTATCTCCTACCCACCCATTAGGATCTAGAAATTTCACTCCCAGTTTCCCACATAGCCACTCCATAGTCTCATTTAAATCCCCAATCACCCTCCAGTCAGTATCCCTTCTACACAGTATTCCACTAATAACAATCTCCGCTGTCTTAAACTTCACCCGTGCTGCATTTACCAGATCCCACACATCTCCAACTATGTTGGTACTTATATCAGCTTGCCTTACGTTGTTGGTACCAACGTGAAACACTACCACCTTCTCCTTCCCCTCCTCCCTCTCTTCTACTTTCCTCAACATCTGCCTGGACCTAATTCCTGGATAACACTCTACCCTGGTACCCTTTCCTCCACACACTTTCCCCACGTGTCTAACGATGGAATCCCCCATGACCAGAGCCTCAACCCTACCCAACTCATTTGATCCCCTCCCCTCCTGGTCAGCCCTATCTTTCCTGATAGCTGCAGAAGTTACTTCCTCCTCCCTTTTCTCCTTCCCATGACCCCGTTCCACCTGTCTTTTCCTATCCTCTACTCTACGTTTTCCTTTCCTACCTTTTCCCTTCCTCCTACTTCCACACATCTCACCAACAGTTCCCTGTCCCTCATCTTCCCTCTGTTGTTCTACCTGGAGTGACTCGTACCGATTTCGCACAGACACCTGTCCTGAATTCTGATCCTGAATAGAGCCCTTAGCCTGCAATCTCCTTCTCCTTAGAACATTAGACCACCTGTCTTCTACAACTCCTCCCTTTCCTTCCCCTCCCGCTTGTACACCTACTGTAACCTGTACATTGTTTGAGAGAGTCCTATCTTCCTTCCTGTCTTCTGTGAGAATCCTAATTATCTCCCTCAAACTTTCCAACTCCTCCCTCATACCCCTCAATGCCTCGCTACACCTACAGTAAGTACACTCGCGCTCCTTAGCCATTCTTTACGGGGAAAAAATGAAATTAAAAATAAAATAACTTATTTGCAAAAAATAAATGAACGGAGGGATATATTGTCTGGGATAGTACACAACAATAAGGTAATTAATATACGACTACACTACAATATTACTTAGTCGTGCTCTATTTTTTTTATCCTACAACCCCTGACAGGGTAAAAACTGCTGTTAATTACTGAATATCGAAAGTATTAGCCTACACAAGAACTACACAATTCCAAACTGCAATTAAGCCTATTCTAATTACAACAGTATTTTAGTAAGAGTTTCTACGGATACCTCTACTACACCAGTACTACACAAATATTTTACAATAATAAAATAATCACACTAAATTCTAATAGGATATTACTCGTATACTACTGTACAGTACACTACAGTAATTTTAAACTACTTTCAGACGTATCCTAATTACGATACCGGTACCGAACCGTATGTCACCAAACTAAGCACAACAGAAATGAAATGTGCAAGAACTACTGTACTCAAAGATTACCAACGAAGCTAAATGCTTAAACAAATTATTATTATTAGTATTGCGGTCTAATAGATACACACGAAAGATAACACATGAATATAGCAGGCAAGATACGGCACTATCTAAATGTACTGTATCTATACTACAATGTATCTACACTACACTACACTGCGTTTGGTTAAATGCTTAAGTATCGAAAGGATTTCCGTACACGAAGAAAAACACGAATATAACTGGAAAGATACTATCTAATATATTATACCATATCTTCACTACAATTCTACTGAAATGCCGTTATGTGATTATTACAGCTGATGGATTTCTATTATTTTCCCTACTCCACGGGACGGAGAATAAAAGTGTCCTTAATTAGGCCTACTGAAAAATACGAGGTTGTCTACAGTAATTTCTCAAATATTTTTATCAAAACTACTACTACTCCAGGGACTTGAACTGCAATTTACTGGGATATATGAACTTTATTTATTTTTAGCTAACCGCTCATAAATACTGAAAGATCGAGGGAGCGAAATATAAATTACGGATACTTTAACTATCTACTCAGAAGTACAAATGAATGGAATACAAGGTCAGCTGATTTTTATTTTGGGCCGATGACCTTCGATGTTAGGCCCCTTAAAACAACAAGCAACAAGCAGCGATTTTTATTTATATTTACTTGACTACACTACACCCTTTGTTCACGACTGTAGCCAACAATACAATATTTCAATATGAGGAGCGACAATAATCAATAACAATACAACGACTGTTAACTATACCGTTTTAATTGGAAGTTTACAGGCGTATCGTGTTTTTTAATGTAGTAAATTATTACCTTCGCGATAGTTTGAACGGATATCTATACGAAATACCGGAGAAGTTGCTGCAGAAGTTACGGTACTATTCCTTATGATAATCTGCCTTTGTAAGTATAACCAACGAACCTACAGATATTTACACATATTTTTAAAGTTAATATTATTACCTAAAGTATTTCCTAAACCTAAATTCGAAGCAAGGTACACCTAGCTAGCCTACTTAACCTAGAAAACGTAATTTACTGAAGACCAACTGAATTACTTGTTACAAAATTTAAATAAATATCACTACTCCCAATTTCTACCAACAAGCACTAAACACCACTATATTAACAGCACTAAATGAATCAGATATGCACAAAATTTAGCTATTTCAATCGGTTTTCACTACGTTATCACTACAATAATGCAAGAGCTCTCTCAACAGCCAACCGTTCTCAAGCGCATCCAACAATGCAATTAATTAAGGTATAGCCCCAGCATTTGCTTGGTGTGGAAATAGGAAACCATGAAACATTTTCAGGGCTACCGAGGGTGGAATTCGAACCCACTGTCCCCCAAATGCAAGCTCACTGCTATGCAACCCTAACCACACAGCCAAATCACTCTGTTTACTATTATTATTATTATTGTTGTTGTAAGGTGTAATTTTCCCTTATATCAGCCCCCGCCTCTTATTTTCAGTTCTTCGGAGGCCCTACTCGATCTTTACATACTAACTTCATTCATCAAGAGCTGATACGTAAGCTACCCAAACTAAAACAAACGCCACGACACAACAGCCTCAAAGGGCCATGGCCTGCCAAACGACCGCTGCTCAGCCCAAAGGCCTGCATATTACGAGGTGTCGTGTGGTTGAGACGACGAAACCTCTAGGCGCTTATTCATGGCTTTCTAGACCGGGACCGCTGTCTCGCCGTCAGATAGCTCCTCAATTGTAATCACTTAGACTGAGTGAACCTTGAACTCATATTTGGCCAGGAATCGAAACCGGGGCCTCCAGGTTAGAGCCAACTGACATGTGAGCTACAGTTACTACAAATTAAATGAGTAAATAAATAAAAAGTAATATTGCAGGCGTCAGCGGAGCCCGTTTGAGCGTGAACCCATCATTCACAGTCGTCCAGTAGGGTACCTAAATTTACTAGCCAACTTAGCCGCGAGAATGTTGTTGTGAAAGGAGCATTCATTTCTGCATCATTACTTGATGAGCACCCTATGACTTCTTCATGTTTCGTACCCACGAGACAAGAGCGTCGAAGTTAAATTGCAATCTCTTTGGGCAGGAAAGGAATCCAGATTTATAAGATACTACGGGAGAGTTTCAGATAGATTCGAGCATACTCGTGGCTAATTGCTAAAATACGATAATTATCCAGAGGTAAACTGAAACTTGGATTGGTACAGTGAAACGCCTAGTAAATTGTCATGTAATCAAATCTCTTTTAAGCAAAAATGGGAAGATTGTGTTAGACCTTGGGAAGATTCGAAGCTACACGTGTATGACTTCACGGAAGGGGACAAGTATTTAATCAACCCACGCTTCAGTATTTTAGAACACTTAAAGAAAAAATAAATTATAAAATCATGATATTCATATTCCTCGATTTTTTCTGAACAATATGGATACTAACACCAGAGATGAAACCCGTGGGATAATGAAATTGTCTAATGAAATGCAAACTTCCGCCCACTTTTCGCGCGCCAAAAGCCCGGATATACTGACAAGGGAGGCAAGAATCATTTCTTCTTCGGTGCTATGAGATGGACGGTATACAATGGTATGATGATAAACAGGGTTAAAAGTCAGGTTGCGAGTCTCACAAATAGGAAAATTCCTCTCAGTTTTAATTACTGCGTTGATGGGGGTGAAAGTTCCGTTTGGGGATCATTGTAAGTACCTAGGTGTTAATATAAGGAAAGATCTTCTTTAGGGTAATCACATAAATGTGACTGTAAATAAAGGGCACAGATCTCTGCACATGGTTATGAGGGTATTTAGGGGCTGTAAAAGAAGAGGGCATATAAGTCTCTGGTAAGACCCCAACTAGAGTATGGTTCCAGGGTATGGGACCCTCAAGAACTGGAAAAATCCAAAGAAAAGCAGCTCGATTTGTTCTGGGTGATTTCCGACAAAAGAGTAGTGTTACGAAAATGTTGCAAAGTTTGGGCTGGGAAGAATTTGGAGGAAGGAGACGAGCTGCTCGACTAAGTGGTATGTTCCGAGCTGTCAGTGGAGAGATGGCGTGGGAGGACATCAGTAGACGATTAAGTTTGAGTGGTGTCTTTAAAAGTAGGAAATATCACAATATGAAGATAAAGCTGAAATTCAAGAGGACAAATTGGGGCAAATATTCGTTTATAGGAAGGGGAGTTATAGGGATTGGAATAATTTGCCAAGGGAGATCTTCAATAAATTTCTAATTTCTTTGCAATCATTTAAGAAACGTCTAGGAAAACAACGGATATGGAATCTGTCACCTGGGCGACTGCCCTAAATGCAGGTCAGTAGTGATTGATTGACGTTACGCGAGTACAGGTCTCTGTCGCTGTGGGCCAGTTATTAATGTGCGGTTGATAAATTGAACACTCAAGGTTGGTCATTGGTAAGAGTGAAAAACCAGTTTACCGGTATGGTAAGATTGAAATAAAATAAATACTCATATTCGTGTGAATATTAAATTACACGTGTTTGGTGATGAAACTAAATTAACGGCATATCTCGGCACGGTGTTATTAATACTGTATTTTTTCTGTTAAATGTGTCAGATGGTGTAAATAATGAATTATGAATAAGAAGTGAATTGATAATAATTTCTATGTGTGATAAATGTACAGTGGTTCATATAAATATTATTTAATGGTAAATTAATTCAAGAAGAATCGTGTGTGATAAACTTGAAAATTCACATATATATTTGTTAAGTGTGTAGTATGTAAGAAAATATATTAAATAACGTTGTTAATTAAGTATCTCTGAGAAGAAATGTGTGAAGTGTGTATGGATTGTATGAACATGGTGTGTTAAGCCTTAATTGGGCGTCGGCGAATGGCGATATCTGAGAATATGCCATTGTTCAGCAGAAATCCAGGTGGGCGACATGATTTGTATTCTTTGAAATGTATTCTGCATCGTTATGTTCTGCGTAAATAAGGGGCCAAGTTTCAGGCCGATAATTATTTGTTTTTCTTTGCTTTGCTTTACATATTAAGTGTTGTGTGGCACAGAGATGTTACGAGAATTTTACGTACATTTTATGTTGAAATCCCAAAATTTCAGACGATTATGTTAAATGGGATTAAAGAAGGTATCGGGTAAAGACAAGTTTTACGTCAGTCTGTCGTTAAAGAATTTGTGTGTCAAGATTCCGTGTCAAAGCATAATGTAAAACTTAGTTGAGTGTTGGAAAATATTAGTTTGTGAGTATCGAGTGAAGATATCATAATTTCTAAGTTAAGTCAAGATCGGCGTGGTTTTCCTATCATTCAATGTTTGATATTTGCTAGAACTTTGTTTCAATAGTTACGTAATGTCAGTACGATGATGGATCCATGAAATTAAGCCACGATGTTTAGTTGGATGGAAATGTCCCGAGGGAGAATCGAACTCAGGATGTGTTGATGCCGGGGAAGATGTAATGCCCCGAGGGAATAGTTTGTTATAATTCCGGGATGGAAATACTCCGAAGAAGTAATGTGTGTTAGAATGTCGCGGGAGGCATGTGCAATGTCCAGAGTTCGAGAATTGTTATTTTTAGGAATTATGTAATCTCAGAAGGCCTGGTATTATGAGAAATAAATTCAATTGAAATGAGTACGGAATCCAAATTTCTCTTCGTTTAGGAGATTCTTATTTGTTATTATGACAATGAGTCTAGAAAAAAGGAGGGACTCAAAGAGCTTAGATATGATGGGAAGAAGTGATATCGGCCTAGAGTTTTGGGGGGAAAGTGGGGTCCGACAGAGGTTTGAGTACCTTGATTACTTTTGCCGTTTTCCATAAAGTGGGGAAGTAGGAGTAGCGAAAAATAGCATTGAATAATTTGGTAATGAAGGTTAGAGCTTTGCTAGGAGGTTTTTTGGAAGGAGGCCGAAACGTTTCGTAAACCAGGGGTTTCTCTAGGTTCCAGCTTCTTGATAGCGGCGAAGAATAGGGGAAATTAATTTGAAGTCAGGTGGAAGATTGACTTCAGGTAAGTTGTCTACTTCATCTTCAACTCTGTCGGTGAAATCGTCGTCGGACGATCTACATAAGGTGTGCAAGTTGACTCGAGTGTATCTGCTACGGCGTTTGCTTCATCATATCAATGTAGACCAATCCTCGCTGTCCATGAAGGGATGGTATGCCAGTCATTTTCCTAGCGATTTTGAAGTCACCCTTTGGGGTCAGTCTGGATTTCCATGCTCTAATCCTGTGATGCCGAATGAGTATTGCCAAATTACGACGTTGCTTGTTCCATTAAGCTTTGAGATAATGATCTCTAGTGTGCTGTCATAACTTGCGGGTGCGTTTCTTAATTTTAATTTGGGTTAGTATTTCAGAGGGCAGTGTGTCCTTCCTGGACTGTTCAACTGCTGTTCCCACGGCGGCAGATTGAGCGTCCGAGATGATTGCGTTGGAAATTTCGGCCGCAAGGGCATCTACATCTTCTGGTTCCTTAACGCTGGGATTGCCATTGATGTGAGAGGAGATGCAATCACGGTAGAATTGCCAGTTAATTTTGCATTGGTGAATAGGTATGGACTTCCGAACACGGAAAGGGTTGGAGGATAGGGCGAGAAGAACAGGTTGATGGCCGTCTAGAGTGAGATTAATGTAATGGTGGATGTTCTGGGAAATGGCAATATCCAGCGTGTCCGCCACATGCTACACTCTTCCTTTATACCACATACTAGCTGACGTTTCCCTGCTTCGCTATGGAATGAACAGGCGGCAAATGAAATGGCGTATGTCTTTTAGTGGCGGGAGTGTCCGAGGACAAGTTCGGCTCGCCAGATGCAGGTCTTTTGATTTGATTTCCGTAGGTGACCTGCCCCCGTGCCACCGAAATTAACACATTATGGTTAAAATTCCCGACCCTGCCGGAAATCGAACCCGGGACCCCTGTGACCAAAGGCCAGCACGCTAACCGTTTAGACATGGAGAGAGCCGTGAACACTCTTCTGCCGTATTCCGTTAAGGTTGCACACTGCTCACTTCAATCAGCACCTCAGAATGGATATTCAATAGCTCGAATTCTTTGATGAGCCAGTGTGTTACGTGTCTATAGTTATCAGAAAATTTATGAACCAGAGGAAAGGCATACTTTCAAAAAAAAAAAAAAAAACGCTATTTATTCGGGGCGTCGACCTAGAAAGATCTTTTCCCCCTACTTTGCACGATACGTTATGTGCCTGCGTGTATTTGGAAATTACGGAAGTGTAAAGTGTTGAATGTGAGGAAAGGAACCTTACGGATGACACAAACACCCAATCCCCAGGCCAGGTATATTAATCATTTTAAATGAAAAGCCCACCCGGCCAGGAATCGAACCCGGGGCCGCCGGTTGACAGGTGGGCGCGTTGCCCCCTACACCGCGGGGCCGGACAATGGCATTCTGGAAAAATAAATGTTATCCAACTCCCCAGATATATCCCGCCACCATTCACGAAGGTTATTTTACTCGGCACGTAGCAGTAATCCCTCTATCGGAGATGAATGGCAGCGGAAGAGACAAACAACATCACAACAAACAATGGTCAATGTTATTGTTGATCAATTTTATGAGTTTTTGGTATTGTACACCTTCACATTCAATTTTATTATTAGGGTATCTAATGTAAAGATATTACTTCCTTCCCTCATAGGTCCCTCCTGTCTTATTCGAGCGATCATTATTCTTAAACGGATCCTTCCTTTATGTTTTTTCTCATTTTTATAATTATCTCTACAAATTTCCTTGTCGATATGGAGCAACGACCACGCGGTTTTACACCTTAAGACAATCATAACAAAAAACATCGCCAGCTAACACAATTGAACAACATTTCCATGTTAGCAATGCTCGGCGTTGATATGGACTAAACAACAAAAATTTAAATTCATGAATTCTGTTATCGGTCCGCCTCTGTGGTGTAGTGGTTAGTGTGATTAGCTGCCACCGCCGGAGGCCCGTGTTCGATTCCCGGCTCTGCCACGAAATCTGAAAAGTGGTACGAGGTCTGGAACTAAGCCTCGAGAGGTCAACTGAGTAGAGGTGGGTTCGATTCCCACCTCAGCCATCCTAGAAGTGGTTTTCCGTGGTTTGCCACTTCTCCTCCAGGCAAATGCCGGGATGGTACCTAACTTAAGGCCACGGCCGCTTCCTTCCCTCTTACTTGTCTATCCCTTCCAATCTTCCCATCCCCCACCAAGGCCCCTGTTCAGCATAGCAGGTGAGGCCGCCTGGTCGGGGTACTGGTCATCCCACCCAGTTGTATCCGCTGACTCAATGTCTCACGCTCCAGGACACTGCCGTTGAGGCGGTAGAGGTAGTATCCCTCTCTGAGTCCGTGGGAAAAGCCAAACCTGGAGGGTAAGCAGATTAAGAAAGAAAAAGAAAGAAAGAAAGAAAGAAAAAAATAATTCTGTTATCATAGTCCGTACGGTAAAACTGTATTAAGACATAAATGATAGGAAATTGTATTCTCTAAAATTTTCTTATGTAATACTTTTCGATAGGATTAATAACACAGGTATTTAAAACATAAATTTTAGTCTTCTTCCCCTAAACTACCACTTCATTCAGTTTGTATAAAATCATGTATTACCTGGAATGTAGCGTCTTATTCCATGACTTAACGTACCGATTTTCACTCAATTCTGTTCAACCATGTTCTCGTGGGTCGGTGGTTATATGGACTTAGCAACGGAAATCAGAGCCGGTGCATTAAATATGTATAAGGCATAAATGATCGGATTTTTAATTCTATATAACGTTTGTTATGTACCATTTTTCGATAGGACCACTAATAACATGGGTATTTGAGAATTACATTTTAAGCCTTCCCCTAAACTACCATTTCACTCAGTGTGAATAATATTTATATCCTAGATTGTAGTGGCCCATTCCCCAACTTTATCCACCGATTTTCATTAAATTCTCTTCAGCCATTTTCTCGTGATTCCCGTACAGACAGACAGCCAGAGAAGAAGGAAAATTGAAAAGTACATTTCCTTGTTACTACCGACACGATCGATACAGAAATACCGTCTCTTATTTGATATATAGAGATTCTCGATATCACACACTATCTTATTCCGTAACTAACATCCACTTTGCTAATAATAATAATAATAATAATAATAATAATAATAATAATAATAATAATAATAATAATAAAAATAGTGGCGTGTATCCCCCGAGAAGGCCTGGTGCAGGGAAGTCTTTCGAATTGATGCTATTTGGGCGGCCCGCACGTCTATGAGACGCTAGTTACAAATTCTAATGCTGAAGACGGCACACACACCCAGCCCCCGAGCTACTGGAATTAACAATGAAGGTTTAAATCCCCGACCCGGCTGGCAATCGAACGTTGGGCCCACTGGACCAAAGGTTAGAACGCTAACCATTTACCCATAGAGCTGGACTTTGCTGGTGCAACGTACTCTCAGCCACTATTAAATAAATATGTCTTGCTTCAATCCAATAACATTCTCCACCCGTTTTATCAACAATGTACTTTGCGTGTTGCTACTCATCTGCGTTTAGAGTGGTCGCCCAGGTGGCAGATTCCCTATCTGTTGTTTTCCTAGCCTTTCCTTAAATGATTGCAAAGAAATTGGAAATTTATTGAACATCTCTCTTGGTAAGTTATTCCAATCCCTAACTCCTCTTCCTATAAACGAATATTTGCCCCATTGCAACATTTTTGTAACGCTACTCTTTTGTCGGAAATCGCCCAGAACAAATCGAGCTGATTTTCTTTGGATTTTTTCCAGTTCCTGAATCAAGTAATACTGGTAAGGGTTCCATTCACTGGAACCATACTATAGTTGGGGTCTCACCAGAGACAAATATGCTCTCTCCTTTACATCCTTACTACAACCCCTAAATACCCTCATAACCATGTGCAGAGATCTGTACCCTTTATTTACAATTCCATTTATGTGTTTACCCCAATGAAGATCTTTCCTTATATTAATACCTGGGTATTTACAATGATCCCCAAAGGGAACTTTCACCCCATCAACGCAGTAATTAAAACTGAGAGGACTTCTCCTATTTTGAAATTCACAACCTGAATTTTATCCCCGTTTATCGTCATACCATTGCCTACTGTCCATCTCACAACATTATCGAGGTCATTTTGCAGTTGCTCACAATCTTGTAACTTATTTATAACTCTGTACAGAATAACATCATCTGCGAAAAACCTTATCTCTGATTCAACTTCTTTACACATACACTGACTGACAGAGCAAATGCAACACCAAGAAGGAGTGGTCAGAACTTTATGCCAATTGCAGGGTAGACTGACGTCACTGAGGTATGCTCATGATGTGAAATGCGCCGCTGTGCTGCGCACGTAGCGAACGATAAATGGGACACGGCGTTGGCGAATGGCCCACTTCGTACCGTGATTTCTCAGCCGACAGTCATTGTAGAACGTGTTGTCGTGTGCCACAGGACACGTGTATAGCTGAGAATGCCAGACCGCCGTCAACGGAGGCATTTCCAGCAGACAGACGACTTTACGAGGGGTATGGTGATCGGGCTGAGAAGGGCAGGTTGGTCGCTTCGTCAAATCGCAGCCGATACCCATAGGGATGTGTCCACGGTGCAGCGCCTGTGGCGAAGATGGTTGGCGCAAGGACATGTGGCACGTGCGAGGGGTCCAGGCGCAGCCCAAGTGACGTCAGCACGCGAGGATCGGCGCATCCGCCGCCAAGCGGTGGCAGCCCCGCACGCCACGTCAACCGCCATTCTTCAGCATGTGCAAGACACCCTGGCTGTTCCAATATCGACCAGAACAATTTCCCGTCGATTGGTTGAAGGAGGCCTGCACTCCCGGCGTCCGCTCAGAAGACTACCATTGACTCCACAGCATAGACGTGCACGCCTGGCATGGTGCCGAGCTAGAGCGACTTGGATGAGGGAATGGCGGAACGTCGTGTTCTCCGATGAGTCACGCTTCTGTTCTGTCAGTGATAGTCACCGCAGACGAGTGTGGCGTCGGCGTGGAGAAAGGTCAAATCCAGCAGTAACTGTGGAGCGCCCTACCGCTAGACAACGCGGCATCATGGTTTGGGGCGCTATTGCGTATGATTCCACGTCACCTCTAGTGCGTATTCAAGGCACGTTAAATGCCCACCGCTACGTGCAGCATGTGCTGCGGCCGGTGGTACTCCCGTACCTTCAGGGGCTGCCCAATGCTCTGTTTCAGCAGGATAATGCCCGCCCACACACTGCTCGCATCTCCCAACAGGCTCTACGAGGTGTACTGATGCTTCCGTGGCCAGCGTACTCTCCGGATCTCTCACCAATCGAACACGTGTGGGATCTCATTGGACGCCGTTTGCAAATTCTGCCCCAGCCTCGTACGGACGACCAACTGTGGCAAATGGTTGACAGAGAATGGAGAACCATCCCTCAGGACACCATCCGCACTCTTATTGACTCTGTACCTCGACGTGTTTCTGCGTGCATCGCCGCTCGCGGTGGTCCTACATCCTACTGAGTCGATGCCGTGCGCATTGTGTAACCTGCATATCGGTTTGAAATAAACATCAATCATTCGTCCGTGCCGTCTCTGTTTTTCCCCCAACTTTCATCCCTTTCGAACCACTCCTTCTTTGTGTTGCATTTGCTCTGTCAGTCAGTGTATCATTGATAAGAAAATATAAATGTCCAATAATACTGCCTTGAGGAATTCCCCTATTAATTTGTACAGGGACAGATAAATCTTTACCTACTCTAATTCTCTGAGTTCTATTTTCTAGAAACAGAGCCACCCATTCAGCCACTTTTTTGTCAAGTCCAATTGCACTCATTTTTGCCAGTAGTCTCCCATGATCCACCCTATCAAATGCCTTAGACAGGTCAATCGCGATACATTCCAATTGACCTCCTGAATCCAGGATATCTGCTATATCTTGTTGAAATCCTGCAAGTTGGGCTTCAGTGGAATAACCTTTCCTAAACCCAAACTGCCTTCTATCAAACCAGTTATTAATTTCGCAAACATGTCGTATATAATCAGAAAGAATGCTTTCCCAAAGCTTACATACAATGCATGTCAAACTGACTGGCCTTTTGTAACGCTACTCTTTTGTCTGAAATCGCCCAGAACAAATCGAGCTGCTTTTCTTTCGATTTTTTCCAGTTGCTGAATCAAGTAATCCTGGTAAGGGTTCCCTACACTGGAACCATACTATATTTGGGGTCTCACCAGAGACAAATATGCTCTCTCCTTTTTGTCTATCACCCTTTCCTTTATATACAGGGGCTACTATAGCAACTCTCCATTCATTTGGTAAAGTTCCTTCATGCAAACAATAATCGAACAAGTACTTCAGATATGGTACTATATCCCAACCCATTGTCTTGAGTATATCCCCCGAAACCTTATCGATTCCAGCTGCTTTTCTAGTTTTCAACTTTTGTATCTTACTGTAAATGTCATTGCTTTCATAGGTAAATGTTAATACTTCTTTAGTATTAGCCACCTCCTCTATCTGGACATTATCCTTGTAACCAACAATCTGCTGGCTGAATACTTCTGCCTTTTGAAGATCCTCGCATACACACTCCCCTTGTTCATTAATGATTCCTGGAATGTTCTTCTTGGAACCTGTTTCTGCCTTCAAGTAGAGAGAGAACATGTATATAGAAAGAAAATGATGCATTTACATTATCAAAACCAGGCTATAGTGACAGTAATGAGTGTGTCAAAATAAGAGGACAATGGTGCAATGAAACAATGAGAAGACGCGGTAGTAACGACAAGACTGAAAGAGAAGACAGAGACGTTCCGATCCGGTCCTTTAGACCACCAGTTGGCGCTTAGAAAATGCCACCATCTTACTCGCATTTTACGTGTTCCACAGATGTACTACATCGTAGATTATTGCTGCTGATGATGATGCTTGTTGTTTAAAGGGGCCTAACATCTAAGGTCATCGACCCCGTACATTATTTCCGTACAATTTTCCTTTGACATGAAGTCTTAATGAAGACTTTAATAACGTCCGTCTCTGTGGTGTACTGCTTAGCGTGATTAGCTGCCATCCCAAGAAGCCCGGGATCGATTCCCGGCTCTGCAAGGAAATTTGGTAAGTGGTGCGAGGGCTGGAACGGGGTCCAATTAACCTCGGGACATCAACTGAGTAGAGGGGTTTCGATTTCCACTTCAGCCATCCATGAAGTGGTTTCCCGTTTCTCCTCCAGGCAAATGTGTGGTCAGTAAAACGAATCTTCTCCAAGGTTACTCTAGGCCTCCTAGACGGGAGCCACTACCTCACCATCATTGATCCTCAATTGTTCTCACGTAAGCTACGTGGACCTCGAACCACCCCTTTGATTCATACATTAAAAAATACCTGACCTGGCCGGGAATCGAAAATGCGACCTACGTATGTGAAGCAGGTCCTTGATTGCGGGGTCGACAACAAACGATTTAAGTACATTTTAATCGATATAAGTAGAGTGACTACTAATTACAACCGTTATCACAGGAGGTATAGACTCCGTGGCTCAGACGGCAGCGCGCCAGCCTCTCACCGCTGGGTTCCGTGGTTGAAATTCCGGTCATTCTATGTGAGATTTGTGCTGGACAAAGCGGAGACGGGACAGGATTTTCTCCGATCACTCCGCATCTCCCTGTCATTTTTCATTCCAGCAAAACTCTCCAATTCCATTTCGTTTCATCTGTCAGTCATTTCATTAATCATTGTCCCTGAGGAGTGCGTCAGACTTCGACAGCCGGCACAATTTTTATACTCGCCGCTACATGGGGGCTTCATTCATTCCATTCCTAACCCGGTTGAATGACCGTAAAAAAGCTGTGGAATTTTCCACTATAGGAGGTAACAAACTCAGAACGTCTAGGAACAGTAACAGATTCTAGTGTGAATTGATTCTCCCTCTCACCCGCCACCCACCTCATTCAACAAAATTAAAAACTTTTCACTGTGCTGGATGTATTAGTTTATGTTTGGGTAAGATAGGAGATATGTATGAAATATGAATTGTTATAGGAGCAGTACTGCTGGTGTTCGTAGACGCCAACGACCAGACAAGTGCTGAATGCGTTCGTAAATGCCCTGGAGTACAGGGGGAGATTCTCTGTGCGTCTGAAGGAAATATCACCAAAAGCTTCTTCAGCCAGTGTATAATGGAACGTCATAACTGCATCCATAAAAGCAGTAAGTATACTAGAGATAGCTGGATCTAACTTTCACTAGGTATGATGAAAAAGCTTCAAATGGCTATTACTTTATTCAACGAACGAATTGGCTATGCGGTGAGTGTCTTGTAATTACGTACCTTACACTTCATAATGTATCCGTACTATCACTGTAAAGCTTACAAAGTAAACATCAATTTAATTAAAACCAACTAGTTTTTATATCGTGGACATAATCTTATTCTATTATTCAAATAGTTATTTCATTCCTGCCCGGTAAGGGGCAGGCGGGCCACCAGCTAAACATGTAACTCTTTGGCCGGTGAGTGAGTACATAAAAGTAGAATTTTGGAACCTATACATAGAAGCATGTCTCGTACATACTGAAAACAAAACAAAGTCAAAACAGATTCCTCTTTATAATATTAGTATAGATAAATCACAAAAACCTAACATGTTATAGACATGAAAATTGATATTTGGAATCCCCTTTAAAAATGAACACACTCTTTTTGGAAAATCCACTTACGGGGGTGAAAAACATAAAAAGCGGGTAAATTTTTAAAATGAGTATCTTCTTCTATCGCTTTACTCACACCTGTGGGGTTGCGGGTGCGAACTGTGTCGCACATGTGGATTTGACCCTGTTTTACGGCTGGCAATACTAATATTACAAAGAGGAAAAATATGTATATTTGTAACGGGTAGACTCAAAAACTACTGAACCAATTTTAAAAATTACTTCACCTATAGGAAGCTACATTGCCAGTGAGTAATGTGGGCTGTATTTTATTTTCAAAGCAATTCGAGGGGGGCGACGGGGAGATATAAAATATTAAAATAATAGGCTAATATAGGCGAAATCGAATTTGTCGTACTAAGGCGAAACAAAGCTCCTATTAAGCACCTTGACGCAAAGAACAAAACTCGGTAAACCCTTCGGGCCCGAAAACCATGTTTAAAGGCACTAAAACCAACCGTTATGGAGATATTGGAACCACACTACCCCTGCTCTAGGAATCGGATAAAGAAACGAACGGCCGTAACCATGGCAACTTCAGCTCCAGGATTCTACAGCAGCTAGATTATGCATGTACGTTTGGGCATAGCTGCCAACCAAAATTGATACACATATGACTTACAATCTGGAAAAAATAAACTGTTGTGTAAGACGCTCATAGCACTCCGTTGGGCGGGGATGGAAAGGGAGTGAAGTATAAAAATAATAGCCCCGGAGGTCTCCGTAGTACAGCGACCAGCGGTTGCCGACGGGCCTCCGTTTTTACGTACTGGCTTAGGTTTCAGCATTTTGCGGAGTCTGTTACCTATAGTTTAAACTATTTTCTATCAAATCATGGAGTAGTAGGATCACTGATGTTATTAGTGCCGATATTTTATTCCAATTTTACGATCATTCTAACCATGAAAACAACCTACATACTGTACACAATTGTCAAGATGGTGCGCCCATGACTTGAAAAAATTTCTCAATATTTATACTCAGATTCATTATATGATGTGCGACATGAGTGACAAGCCCTGTGAATTATAATTCTCGATAATTATAGCGGTTTCTTTTATGCATCGCGTATTTCCTTGATCATTTGTAATAGTTACGAAATGTCGGATCAAACAAATACATTCAATAATATTTATATTTGTGGTCCTATCTAGCGGAAGTACACTTAAACTAAACCTGCAGCTTTGTGAAGGAAGCAGGTATACCTAGGTGGGAATGAAGGACCATGCAGCATCATATTTGATACACTGAGTTTCTACGGGGACATTCTTACAACAGGAACTAGTACATACTTTCTACTTATCGTTACAACTATGCAGTTGTATAATAGCAGATATCTTGTTAATCAGGGCTAATCCACAGTAAGCGTCGTTGTCTGGTTATCAATGCACTCCAGAATACAGGGTCTCCCTTATAAACCCAGACTGAGCTCATGATGTTTGTACTCTGCGCTACGGCAGCTGCCTCAGCCCAATTTACGTCGTGCGTGACCGCCCTGCTTCAAGCGTGTATACAATCTTATACGAAATCTTACCTTATAAAAGATGCTGGAAGTGTCATCCTTCATAATGAGGGATTTCATGAACACCTTTAGGAATTTCTGCACACTAATAGCGAGATTAATGACTGTTCACATGACCATTAAGATAAAACCAGGCCTCATCCGAAAAGAACACGTGCTGTGGGACGAATAAACTATCATTAATTGACGCAAGACACCACTCATAATACTTCACTCGTATGGCTGGATCAGCAGGTTTAATGGGCCTGTGTAAACATGTATGGTTTGATGTGTAACAGTTTTGTGGCTCTGTGTGCAGAAGAAACCGAAACCCCTACTTTTTCGCTACTCTGAAGAGTGATTTATTCGGTGACCGTTCAAGATTCGCACCAATGCCATATAGCTTTTCCTCTGTTAAAACTGTTCGTGTGGGCGCATGTTTTTATTGAGCATTGAGCCAGTAGTTTCAGATTTATGTACAATTATGTGAATCTGTGCTCGTGAAGGTGGCACTTCACCAGGAAATTTCTGAACAAATGCATCGCATACCCGTCGAGCCGACTTGTACTTAAAATAGCATTTGCATTCGAAAATACGGTGTTGCAATGATATCAGTCTCACCATGTTAACAGCTGAGATTCAGACTGGCTACTTATGCTACGTCGAACACGTGAGCGTTCGTTGCAAGGTCAAGAACTATGTGCGCGCCTCCCGTACAGCTACGTAAGTCTCGGAGAGTAAAATCGCCGCTGGAAGGTCTGGGTTTTTTAAGACAGAACCTGTATATGCACATGACATTGAGACGTGCCGTCCCGATGCGGTTGTGAAGGTACAAAAAAAATATATAAAAAATAAAACGGGGGATCTAGGCCAGGGATGGCAAACCTTTTACGACTAGCGTGCCAATTAAGGTCTTGTTTATTACTTTTTTTACTCTCTAGTGTGCCATCGGTTATTTTCCTTTAAAATCATCATGAAACCACCTCATTTGGTATAAGAATGCAGTACATATAAATCCATTCTCCTCGATGTTCATGATTTATTTTGAAAACATCACCGAAAATTATATTTTTTAAATAGGTAAATTTTAAGAATAATATATATTTTTGCTTTAACCTAATAAACTTCGTAAAGCATATGACCATAGAATTAATCGTGACATGCTTCTTTATTAGAACGTAATGTTAAAAGATTTTCGACCTCTTTATTGCATGTTAAAATCATAAAAAGGATATTAGTATGTTATGTGGCGTGCCACAAAAGTCGTGTTCGCGTGTCACCTAGTGGCACGCGTGTCATAGGTTCACTATACCTACTCTAGGCCTTTCCACTCAAAACTGAACATTTATTGTTCTTATGTAACGTTCAGAATCTTTTTTGTTTTTAATGTTTTGTTTTCGACTCGTTTAGGTACGGCTAGGCTTACTAGTGTGACCTATTTTCGTGAACGTTTACTCTGGAATCTCTCTTTTCGTAATTCATATTCTAAAATGTTAATTATATTCGCAATAATGTATTTACTTATGATCATACTTGCCTGCAGTCCGTACGGGTAATGTAACCTTTATACAGGTTGTGTCCGAACTATACCGACAAAAAAAATCAGGGATGCTCTTCCTGTAATGTTAAGAACGATGGTGCAATGGGATTGGTGGAGAAAAGTTTCCTTTTTTAAAAAATGACTTTACTTGTTACTACCGAGCGCGCCATTCAAATTGATGAATTCGCTGTATTTGCTATGCCAGAGCACAAGCCACTGTCGTGATGTAGTTTTCCGTTGCCTTCCTTACCGCGCCAGAATGCGCTGTTACGTATTGGTCTGTCAAGTTCACTGAAATGCACTCACCAACCGACCGTATGAGCGAAGCGTTTATACCTTACATCATAGGGACTGGCTGCACTAAAACTAGCATTGCTCATACCTTAGTCACGTTCATGTTGACAAAGCCAATTATAAAATTGAGAATAGTCCATGACAATAAAATACTGTTCTAGCACATATGCGCCCGTATAGACAAGTCGGAGAACAAGAGACACTTCAGGGGTGCTCAGTTCGAACATGATATTACTGACTGAATAAATACAAATGGCAGGATTAAACAGTAGGTTCGAAAATAAGAAATAATCGATATTCAGTTAGTATTGTAACATTGTTTATTCAAAATAAAAAATACTTTTGCTATCCTGATTATCTCTGATTATGGGAAATGATCGCTACGTTAAATTAAATTACTGATGATTCTTGACGTGACAAAAAAATTATTCAAACAAATGGGATGTTCATTCGATTTATTTGCCCTACAATTCTAACAGAGTTGATTTATGAACATGTTTCTTTTTTGTCGTTATAATTTAACAATACTAAATTTTGAATCCTGAAAAAAATGAGTTGATGAATTTAACTCCTCGAACAATCTGAAAAAATGCATTGAATTTTAATGGAGTGTTTGGAATATAAAATATTTAAAATTTACAAAATCTATTTCTCCTCATAATAAAATTTTTCTAGTGAAGTTACGTACTTTAAATATTAATTACCATTACATGTATCCTGAAAGTGCTTTAGAAATAAAGTAAAAATTAAATCGAGACGTCGAGAGTATCTGCTCTAAATTATTCTCACTTATTTCCTCATGAGAACTAATATCTGACGTTATCGTTAAGTGGTCATTTATAGGGACTCAAAATTAATACTCTTCAAAAACCACCAAATCGAAAATTTATCGTCGTTGAAATGCTGTCAAAAATCGTGAATTATATGTAACCAAAATATCACGGATTATACCATCTGTCAACACAACACATATATCTGAAATTTACAAGATATAACTTATACCTATAAAATCTGATTAATTCTACCAACGATCTACAGGAAAAATTCTAAGGAAGAAATATTTACATTATTTACATCAGGTCAACGTACGAATTAACATTATTACTCTCCATTGGATTCCATTCTAAGGAATCACTGAAAATATGAAGTCTACAGGTGGTTAAGAATTCGTGCGATTAACGTGAGTTCGCCTGGTATCGAACTACAGTCTGATCTGGATATTTATCTGAGAATCTACGTCCAAATTCAGTCATTTTCCAATAAGATTCACACAAACATTCGTGGCTTCGAATCAATGATTTCCATAAGTTACAACAGGATAAACTTATTCCTAAAGATTAAGACAGAATTTTGGAGTACGCCTATTGACATATACTTATTATCATCATCAAAAGACTTTATCAAAGCGACTAAAATATTGCATTCTCGAAGAATTATCATCTATTTCCTTCTACCATCAATATCACGTTTTAAAATATCGTCGCACAAAACACGTCGTAATTCACTGTCAGACGACTATTACCACATATATTAATTCACCATAAGTTCATAGTACAATTACAACTTTACAATGACGACTAATATTCTCCATAAAATGTATATCACAAAACGTGTAGTCAGAAAATCACGAAAGAACATGTTATCGTCCAAGAAACAAGTCTTACTTCAATTAAATTCGTCTCGATGATTAAATATACCATTCAGAATTATATATCTGTACTCACATACTCCTAATAAATCCATGATCTTATTCCAGAATTAACATCCTGATGGCAAACTACAATTACCACGAGGTACGAATGTAAGTTCAAATATTACTGAAATATCGAAAAATATAGGGAAAATATTATCTCAATAAATTCCTACCGCCACAGATTAACTCACTAATGCAGTAAAATTCATTAAATAAGAAAGGATGGTTATGATAACACATGGATAAACTTCCGATGATCCATCATTTCAGAACTATGTAACACGTGGTTAGGAATATGACTCGTATACACGAACAAAACTTCATGTCTTAACTCGAACATTTGGGAACAATTAATGAAAGAACATGAGAAATAAATCTACTACTAGGCTACAAGACCACACCAAAAGAATAGAAAAAGAAATAAATTGCTACAAAGAACAGACATAAATAAAGACGTTGTCGACTTAACTTATACTGTAGGCTTTATGTTCAGCTCCGGACGACCTCAATTGAACAGTCTAGGGTTGAAATCCCTGCATTTCTCCTCCGTCTGCAGATTTAGCGGTTCATGATGAAATATGGGTAGACTCCAGTATGAAATCTCATCTCCTTGCGATGTAAACTTTTGAGGTCCTCTTCAACGCCACACTTCCAGATGATTTTGCTGAAACTTGTACAGAATAAATTAGAGAAATTTCTAGGCACAATCCTGCAAATTGTCATAGAAAAACACGTACTTATCATTATTTATCTGCATCCATTCGACGTCTGTTGGTTGAGTACATCTAATCGTAGTAGTAGAGACTAGCACAATTTTCCAAGTATAGGATTAACGCTGGATATGCGTCCTCACTGTCCCTGGTGACGACTGGATCTCGACTGACGTTCTCCCTCGGGTATAGCGACGTTCTCGTTGACCAGTGTACTGAGCGTAGCCGGAGAATAAATGAAATGAAGTGAGAATATGGACGCGTATGACTTCCCTTAAAAGTAGTACCATGCCCCACTGATCGTAGGAAGTACAAGTACTGAATACTTGTCAGCTCCTTTAATTAATTCTTATTACTTTCCACCAGTACACCATTTAGAATCAAACGTAAATTCAATTACTAATTATTGTAGTTTACACATGATATCATTATCACTGTTCAGTCTAATTTCGCCTTTATACACATTCGTAAGTATAAATATCACGCCGTCGATGTTACTAAAATATTTTCTTTGTATTTAATCAAGTACAACTGTGCGTGAACATATTCCAGCTATTTCTTTCTCTCCGCTTCTCATTTTTCATTTTTTAATTTTCGGATCCGGCTAGTTCGCTCCCCTTCACGTTTGAAACCTGTCGCCGCTTCGCTCAGGGAACTAGCACGTGCGATGCCGACAAAAGAACCAGACCCTTGTCACACTACCCTACATTCATCCACTTCACAAGAAGCATACGGTCACACATAACAAGTTCGGCTCAATGGCTAAATGGGTAGCGTTCTAGCCTTTGGTCCAGAGGGTCCCGGGTTCGAGTCGCGACTGGGATGGAGATTTTAACCTTATTTAGTTAACTCGACTGGCTCGGGGCTTGGTGTGTATGTACCGTCTTCATAATTAGAAATCATCTTAGGTAGGGCCCTTCCTCAGATATGTAGGTCGCCTATAGGCTATCTACTAGAAGAAGACCTGCATCAGGCCTCTCCAGAACCGTACGCAGTTATTATTGGCACATACCAAAAACATAGACCACTGTAAACACTACTTCTCACCAGAAACTGATTGTAAGAAATTGCGCAACTTATGTAGGAAGGAGTCACACTGAACTAAATGAGGAGTTTCTTAGAGATATAAAGCATGTTCTGCTATACTAAGCCAAATATTCATATGTATATCATTTTTACAGTTTACAGTTCATTCTAAATTGTATTTGTATTATTCCATTACAGATTTCACGAAGATTGGCGATGACTGCTGTCCGAATGACTTGGGGTGCCGCTACAGATTTCCACTCTGATTGCTCTAACAACATAATTAAGCTGGAATTACGACAAACTCTTTCGAATATATCGTCAAATTTATTTATTCTAACGGTTCCCGACCTTTTTCGTCTCCCATACAACGTACCACCCATTTTACTAAAGTAGTATCCCCAAACCACGCCCTCCATTTTTACCACATTGCTACATCCCTACATAGGCCTAAGTTACAACTAATGGTTGTAATAAGTTGCAGTTTCAGGAGCCTGATATATACTTAACATAGGTTTGCAAGTTTTGTTTGAAGATGGACAGCTATTGTCCATTATTTTATTAGGTAGTATCTTCAACGTGCAAAAATTAAAACATCATTATATTTCGCCTCTTGTCTACTCAAAAATAATGGAATTTTAGTAGTTCCTACACCTAAATAAATTTTGGAAATGGTGGTTAATAAAATATAGCCATTATATAGCTCGCGAGATTACATCACAACCGTGAGAAATGGCTGTGCGACTGAACTTCTTTTATTTACTAATGCTAATATTTGATTAGCTGTTTTTGTTATAGGAACATATTCTTTATAATGCAGATACAAAAGAAGTCTCACAGATGCTTCTCAGAGTTTTGAACCAGTCTCACGAGCTATGTTCATGGGTGGCTTTTGGAGAGTTTGGGAAAATATTAATAAAATGGTCAACGAGGCATCCTTATCTTTCATTTTATTGAAAACTGTTATATTGAAAACTATGCAATTGTAATATGGTTGTATTCTACAGTGAGTTATGTTGTGTTATCAAGTATAAATAAAAACAACTATGTGCGAAGAAAAGTAAGACATTTAAAATATTTAAGATTTAATTTCTTGTAACTTGTAGAGTACAGTGTTGTTAATGTGAACCTTGGGCTTATTTTGACTTAGTTATCATTTTGAAATCATGTTCAAATGTTGATAAGTACACTCTTAAGTGAGGGCTTTCATTGAGGTTGTTCCGATATTTGTTTTTAAACTTATGATGACAAATCCTAGCATGACTGCTAACATCGGTCTGTGAGTTAATAGTTATAAACATGCATATTGTTTATGTTTTAAAGCGAGTAAATATATATGTATAAAATAAGAGATTTGTCTCTACACTGCTCAGATTTTAAAAAGGAGGGTACGGTATTTCTGTATCGGTCTGGTCCACAGTAACAAAGAAATGCACTTTTTAATTTTCCGTCAAAGAGAATTTAGTGAAAATCGGTATCTATAGTCGGGGAATGAGGCACTATAATGCACGCCATAAATAATTTTATTGACCTATCTGTGTCCGTGTGACGTAAAACAAACAGCAAAAAAAATAATGTATTCACGCTGAGTGAAATCTTAGTTTAAGGGATTGCCTGAAATTTAATTCTCAAATGGGTATGTTAATAGCGGTCCTATCAATAAACACTACGTCATTTATTTATTATTTATAATTTATTATTTATTATTTATTATTTATTATTATTATTTATATCTTATACATTTGTACCGTACCGGCTATTATAATACAGACATTCATGAATTTCGATTTTTGTAGATAAATCCATATCCAAGCCGAACCACGAGAAAATGGATGAACACTTAGTTTCACGACAGTGGTAAAAAGGACTGGCTACGCAAATGTTCTGTCTACTTTAACAGGCTGTATGTAAAGTCAGGGAATAAGGCACTACAGTTTATGCTATAAATGGATGAAATGATAGTTTAGGGGAGAGGCTCCTAAAATTTAATTTTTAAATATCTATGTTATTGGTCCCATCGAAAAGTACTATATAACACATATAGAATACAACTTCCGATAATTTACATCTTACAGAGTTTTACCGTATGGGATTATGATAACAGAATACGTGAATTTAGACTTTTGTTGTTTTGTCCATATCAATGCCGAGCATTGCTAACATAGAAATATTGTTCAGTCGTGTTAACTGGCGATGATATTTATCATGATTGTTAAGGTGCAAAACCACGCGTGGCCATCGGTCCACACCGACAAAGAAAATCTTGAAAATGATTGTAGAAAATGAGAAGAAAGTCATAAAGGAACGATCGCTTGAAGAATGAGACAAGAGAGAGTTGTGAAAAAAGGAAGAACTCCCTTTACATTAGAAGCTCTAATATCACAGAGTCAGAAGGAAACTAACTGTGAAGGCCTATAATATGGAAAGCTCATAAAAATGTCAACAATAATATTACATCGATCATTGTTGTGATCGCTACTGTGTATCACTATTGACCTATCCAAGGATTTTTATCGGGTAGATGATGGGAGATTTCTGACAAAAATGAGGGCAACTGGACTAGACAAAAGAGTGTTTGAATGGGTGGCTACATTCCTAGAAAATAGAACTCAGAAAATTAGAGTACGTGAAGCGTTACCTGATCCCGTGTCCGGCTCCATGGCTAAATGGTTAGCGTGCTGGCCTTTGGTCACAGTTGTCCCGGGTACGATTCCCGGCAGGTCGCCTACGGGAGTCAAATTGAAAGACCTGCACCTGGGGAGCCGAACATGTCCTCGGACACTCCCGGCACTAAAAGCCATACGCCATTTCATTTTCACCTGATCCCGTAATGATTAAGAGGGGGTCCTGCAGGGCAGTATTATTGGACCTTTATGTTTTTTTATATGTAAATAGTATGGTTAAAGATCTGGAATCACAGATAAGGCTATGTGTGGATGACCTTCTACTGTATAGAGCAGTAAATGAGTTGCAGGATTGTGAGGGACTGCAGTGGGACTTAAACAATGTAGTGAGATGGACAGTAGACAATGGTATGATTGTATATGTGATGAGAAGTCAAGTTGTAAGTTTCACCAAGAGGAAAAGTTATCTCAATTATAATTATTGTGTTGGTTAGGTGATAGTACCTCATGAGGAACAATGTAAGTACCTAGGTGTTAATATAAGGAATGATCTTCACAGGGGTAAACATATTAACAATATACTTAGGGGTTGTAGTAAGGATGTAAAGGAGAGGGCGTATAAGTCTCTGGTCAGACCGCACTTAGAGTATGGCTCCAGTGTATGGGATCCTCACCAGGACTACTTGATACGAGAACTGGAAAAAATTCAAAGGAAATCAGCACGATTTCTTCTGGTTGATTTCCGACAAAGGAGTAGTGTTACTAAAATTCTGCAAACTTTGGGCAAGGAAGACTTGGGATTAAGGAGAGGAGATGTTCGACTATGCGGTATGCTTTGAACTGTCAGTGGTGAGTTCGCGTAGAATGGCATAAGTAGAAGAATAAGCGTGAGTGGAACTTTTAACAGTAGAAAGGATCATAATATGAAGATGAAGTTGGAATTCAAGAGAACAGACTAGGGAAAATATTCATTTATAGGACGAGGAGGAATTGGAATACATTATCAAGGGAAATGTTCGATGAATTCCAAGTTCGTTGAAAATATTTAGGAAAAAGGTAGGTAAACAAGTGATAGGGAATCTGCCACATGGATGACCGCCCTAAATGCAGAGGATTGATTGATTGATTGATTGATTGATTGATTGATTGATTGATTGATTGATTGATTGATTGATTGATTGATTGATTGATTGATTGATTGATTGATTGATTGATTGATTGATTGATTGATTGATTGATTGATTGATTGATTGATTGATTGATTGATTGATTGATTGATTGATTGATTGATTGATTGATTGATTGATTGATTGATTTATCTCTTCTGATGCCACTGATCTCCGATAGATGGGATTACTGCTGCATCCCTTGTGAAACAGCCTGTCTAAATATTGGCGGAAATTAGTTGGGGAGGTAGATAACTTTGTCCCATAAACGACTGGTACTACAACTAGTCATTTATTAAAGGAAAGCCGCGCTACAAACACACTTACTAACCTTTGCATTGTTGCTGTTAACAATAAAGAGGGAAAAGAAATACATGCTTCATTGTCAGGAGACACACACATTGAGAAATAAACACCATAGATTATTTAGAAAACTTGGGCAACATGGGCGCCCGCAGGATCTTTTCCAGGGGGGGGGGGGGCAAGTTTACATTTTTCTAGATCAACTTTTCTGCTATAAAGGAGATACATTATTTCATTTCATTACCTACCTAGATGATGATACGCAACCAGCCCCACCCCTACCCATTTTCGTTGCATTTCTTACTTGCTTCGATAAATGCAACTCTTCATTGGGATAATCAAATTAACAATATACTTATGAGGGTATTTAGGGGTTGTAGTAAGGATATAAAGGAGAGGGCGTATAAGTCTCTGGTCAGACCGCACTTAGAGTATGGCTCCAGTGTATGAGACCCTCACCAGAACTACCAGGGCTGCTCTGAAACCGTTGGTTACTTTATGGCCGAAATGGATGGATATTTAGCCTTTATTTCAGATATTTTTACCACAAAATTTTGTGTTTCCACTTCTGTGATTCATTATCAAAAGGTTGAGATGTTAAAATAGTTACAAATGACATAATGATCATGTCGTATTTCCAAAAAATAGAAAACAAGCAGTTCTTAAAATTGTAATGTTAACCAAGTTGGCGGATTTTCTAAACAAATGGATATATTTTGAGATAAATCCAAGTCACTATGTTAAATTAAACTGTATAAATATCTCTAAAACTCAACCTGGCCAATTATTCGAATAGCACACACAATGGAATAATTTGTCAGAAAATAATGTTCCCAAATATTTTCTTTAATCTAGTTTTGTACTCACCGTTACAGTGGATCATCACGTTTTTCCTCTTCTTCACAGCCAAAATCATGAATATCTCGCAGTGCTCTTGTTAAAATAATTAAAAACGTGTACGGAATGACAAACTTTGTAATATTCATTTCATTTCCTCACACACTTAGTTTCACGGCAGTGGTAAAAAGCACTGGCTAGGCAAATGTTCTGTTTACTTTAAATGAGAAGAAAAAAGTACGAATCAAAAAATCTGTACTAATTTAGTAGCGTTACAAATGTGAAGGCTTAGTTTCGTAATACTATTTCCAGCATACACATCCATTCAGTCAAAACATACGGTATGTATCACTTGACAAATATTATCCATTATTTTTATATAAATGGACGTAAACCACGCTTAAACCTGATTAGTAGTTTCAATTACTTTTTTTACATAATATGTCCTTAAACATCAGAATCGGGTAAAAGAAGTTGCATTCTTATATTAGCTTCTCTAGAAAATCGTGTAAGAACGTTTTTAATAAACTTCTGTTTGTCCTCTGCCACTCTTTTTTTTTTTTTGCTAGGGGCTTTACGTCGCACCGACACAGATAGGTCTTATGGCGACGATGGGATAGGAAAGGCCTAGGAGTTGGAAGGAAGCGGTCGTGGCCTTAATTAAGGTACAGCCCCAGCATTTACCTGGTGTGAAAATGGGAAACCACGGAAAACCATCTTCAGGGCTGCCGATAGTGGGATTCGAACCTACTATCTCCCGGATGCAAGCTCACAGCCGCGCGCCTCTACGCGCACGGCCAACTCGCCCGGTCCTCTACCACTCTTTCACGGTGCAAAGGCAGCATGCAAAACCCACTAAGATGATCGTTTGTCATTGTTGATCTAAGCCAAGATTTCACCCTACGAAGCGTGCTGAAACTCCTCTCCGCTGTGACGTTGTTGCGGGCAGGGAAATACAAATTTCTGGAACAACACCTACGCTTGTGTAAAAATCCTTACTTTCTTTTAAAAGTTCCAGAAAATTCATATCTGGTTTACATTCCTTGATTTGCCACACGCCATACCACAATCCTGCGTCCACCATTAACCTGTCTATTTTGTAGATATTAGAAACAACTTTCATGGAATGCAAAAAAAATCTTGCTTTCTTAATGTCTTCAAAACACAAGGATGGAGAGAATACAGCATCAGTATGATCTTGTTTTGTTCTCCGAAATGCGATTCTAGAGACTGTATCAGCGAGTCCGTGTAAGGAATGTAAATTGAAACTCTGTAATAGTCCACCCTAGCTTCATTGTGGTTCACCCTGTGAGGCTGCTTGTCAGCGAGACGAGGGAGCTTTGTTACAAATCCACTATTAGAAGCTGTGTCCTCTGCATCTAAGATTATTCTTTGAAAGTGGGTAATTGCGTCTGATCATTGCTTTTGAAAAGGTCAATTAGCAACAAGATATGTTCTCTAATGTTGAAGAGCTCCAGCCCTTCTGCTTGAAGGGAGTTTGTTATAGGTTCTAAAATGCCACTCTATTTTGCCATTACGTGCATTGCAACAATAAAGGCCGAGTTCGATGCTGAACAGTGAAGGTTATATGCACGTTGTCGAGTTTTTGAATTGAAACTTCGCCAGTTAGAGATATTTTCGAGAGCCTTCGCGATACTGGAAAAGTTTTCTGGAAAGAGCCTAATGTTTTTGTACTTTGAGGACCTTTTGGTTTCACAAAAAAGAGGTAAGTTGCAGATCTGTTTTCTTTGGAGTGGACTTTCACGAAAAAAGTGAATTATTTACTTGATGGTAACTGCCGCATTATTCCCAACAAAGAATTCATTGAGGTCGTTTATTACCAGGTTAAGTTTATGACTAGCACAGTGACAGAAAATAGCCTTTTTTATACCTATCTTGTATTAATTTAGTAACTCCACGTTCACGTCCTGCCATAGTAGAACATTCGTCGTATCCTTGACCACATAGTTTGGTTAAATTCCAGACCAGAGCTTGTTAATAAATTCAAAATTGAATTTGCGATTGACTTGGCATTCATTTCTTCCAAAGGCTGAAACCCAAGGAATTCTTCACATACTTTCAAATCATCACTAAATGTATTCTTGACGAACCGAATTCCAGTACACAGCTGCTCGGTTCCTGATATGTCAGCTGTCTCGTCAGCAATAACAGAGAAAGCACTGCATGAATTTGCTTCCGTAACCAATATCTCTAGTAATTCCTGTTCACAGAATCTTATCATTTCATTTTGAATTCAATGAGAAGTGTACTTGGCATTTTGTGTAGAATTTGAGAGGTGTTCTTATAGTAGAGCATCTCCAGCCTCCAGACGGAATTCCAATGGAAAATTCCGCTGTCTAATGTTTTCCCTCGAAGTGAGATATCATGGGTGTCACAGAAAATTATAGTTGACAAAATTGGTTCCAGCTTCTTTCTATTTTGTTCAATCTGATGGTGGAAACTACCGTGAGTTGCTTTCCTTCATAGATGTCCAAAATGTTTTTCGCCTTTTCTTATGATTCTCTATGCCAGTTTGATTTTATATGGTATTTGGCGCTGGCATTGAAGTCCTTATATTTTGTGAAAGGTTTCGTAATGAATGAACCTTGAAGACATCTTTTGATGGTGATGATGCTTGTTGTTTAGAGGGGCATAACATCTAGGTCATCGGCCCCTAATGGTACGAAATGAGACGAAATGCAATGACAATTTAAAAGTACAAAATTCATCCGCTGACCAGAATTAAAAAACGTGATGATAAAGAATGAATGGATGAATATGAATTTAAAACAATCAGTGGAGCCGACCCGCAATGCCTCTCCTTCCCAGAGACAATATTACTGACCAAGGGACTGCTTCCAAAGCACAATCCTGAATCGATGATACTTGTTGTCTAAAGGAGTCCAGTATCCATGTCAACGGCACTTATTTGATTTTATATGGTCTTTGGCGCTGGCATTGAAGTCCTTATATTTTGTGAAAGGTTTCGTAATGAATGAACCTTGGAGACCTCTTTTGATGATTATGATGATGATGTAGTTTCACAAGTAGTAAAGTAGAACCATGGTATTTCTCAAATTGCGGTACTAATCAAAGGTAGCGTAAACTCACGGTGTTCCAAACAATATGGTACTACTCACAAGTATTGTACATCGTACAGGTAACGCAGACCTCTGGTGTTTCTCACATAATGGCGCCACACACAGGCAACGCAAACTCATAGTGTTCCTCACCTAGGTGTACTAATCACGGGCGCCGGTACTCCCGTGGTGTTCCTTATATAGTGGGTACTAATCATAGGTAACAAATGCCCACGGTGACCCGTGGTGTTTCTCACTGAATGGTGCTAGTCACTGGCAACGGAAGCCCGTGGTGTTCCACATTTAGTGGTACTAATCACAGGTACTGGAAACCCACAGTGAACCACTCTCTGCTGCTACTACTCACAAAACTATCGAGTACCTAACAGAGTGGTACTACTCTCAAGTTAAGACGACCCATGGTGTTCCCCGCGTGATGGTACTAATCACAAGAAGTTTCATGGTTCTGTTTCAATCATCCCTTGTTCGCCCTTTTAGTCTCCTCTTACGACAGGCAGGGGATACGGTGGGTATATTCTTCGTCTGTGTCCCCAACCCACAGAGGGTAGACAGAGAGAAGAAAGAAGAAAAAAGAAGGGATCCGTCACTTCGAAAAATGAAGTAAAAGAAAGGCAAGGGCCACGAAGGGCGTGAAAATGAAAGACTCTCTAGGCCTCAAATACTCTAATACGTCGGGGTCGGAAAGGAACAAGAGTTGAACAAGGGAGATCGGACAGAAGGCCTCTTTTAACGCTCGGCTTAAACAGAACACACAAGGTCGGACAGGAGAAGACCTCTTTTAACGCTCGGCTTAAACAGAACACACGTTCGGCATAAAGCGCCCTTCAGTTCACGAGGATAGCGTAGCCACGTAGAATAATCCTTCAATCATTAGTGTCTGAAAGCGTGGCTGGTTCCAGCTCGCAAATTACCTTTAAAATCGTAGGTACATTGTGGGACCGATGGATTTGGGGATCATTGCAAATACCTAGGTATTAATATAAGGAAAGATCTTCATTGGGGTAATCACATAAATGGAATTGTAAATAAAGGGTACAGATCTCTGCACATGGTTATCAGAGTATTTAGGGGTTGTAATAAGGATGAAAAGGAGAGGGCGTATAAGGCTCTGGTAACACCCCAACTAGAGTATGGTTACAGTGTATCGGAACCTCACCAGGATTACTTGATTCAGGAACTAGAAAAAATCCAAAGAAATGCAGCTCGATTTGCTCTGGGCGATTTCCGACAAAAGAGTAGCGTTACAAAAATGTTGCAAAGTTTGGGCTGGGAAGACTTGGGAGAAAGGAGACAAGCTGCTCGATTAAGTGGTATGTTCCGAGCTGTCAGTGCAGAGATGGCGTGGGAGGACATCAGTAGACGAATAAGTTTGGATGGTGTCTTTAAAAGTAGGAAAGATCACAATATGAAGATAAAGTTGAAATTAAAGAGGACAAATTGGGGCAAATATTCGTTTATAGGAAGGGGAGTTAGGGATTAAATAACTTACCAAGGGAGATGTTCAATAAATTTCCAATTTCTTTGCAATCATTTAAGAAACGTCTAGGAAAACAACAGATAGGGAATCTGCTACCTGGGCGACTGCCCTAAATGCAGATCAGTAGTGATTGATACTGATTGATTGATTTAACAATAATTCATACTTAGGAGTGTCGCATATATTTTCCTACATTAAGAACATGCCAATGTCTTTTCTGTCACTTTCATCTTTCAGAAATACTTCGTTAATAATCCTCCCTTGAAGTTCCGCTTTATCACAGCATTGTTCTATATCTTGTGAAGATTCCAGTTCGCGAACACTGCACTCTTTGTTCTGTTCAACACTGTCACTTGACGCATTTATTTCCTCAGAACGTCCTTCACTTAAGTTACTAAGTTTAGCCTTTTTGAAAAAACGTCTTATATCCATTCCTAATGCATAAAAGTTGCTAAATCTTGCGATTGTATCTGTATATATAAAATAAGAGTTTTGTCTGTACATTGCTCAGAATTGAAAAAGGATGGCATTTATGTATCAGTCCTGTCCACAGTAACAAGAAAATGCATTTTTTGATTTTCCGTAATGTCTGTCTGTCTGTCTGTCTGTCTGTCTGTCTGTCTGTCTGTCTGTCTGTCTGTCTGTCTGTCTGTCTGTCTGTCTGTCTGTCTGTCTGTCTGTACACGCATCACGAGAAAACGAAGAAACGAAGAAAATTTAATGAAAGTCGGTATGCAAAGTCGGGGAAATAGCCGCTACAATCTAGGCTATAAATAATTGTATTCACCCTGAGTGAAATGGTAGTTTAGGGGAAGGCCTAAAATTTAATTCTCAAATATTTATGTTGTTACTGGTCGTATTTTAATGAAAATCGGTATGCAAAGTAGGAGAATAAGTTGCTACAATCTAAGATATAAATAATTGTATTCACGCTGAGAAAATGGTAGTTTAGGGGAAGGCCTAAAATTTAATTCCCAAATATTTGTTATTAGTGGTCCTATTTTAATGAAAATCGGTATGCAAATTCAGGGAATAAGTCGCTATAATCTAGGCTATACATAATTTTATTCACGCTGAGTGAAATGGTAATTTAGGGGAAGGCCTAAAATTAATTTCTCAATTATTTGTTATTAGAGGTCGTATCGATAAATAACTAAAGTTATATAGTATTAAATTTTTGATCATTTATGCTATTTATTTATTGTTATTTGTTACCGTACTGGCTATGATCACAAAGATATTCATGAATTTTGATTTTTGTTACTAAGTCCATATCAGCGACGAGAAAATGGGTAAACAGAATTTAATGAAAATCGGTATGTAAAGTCTGAGAACAAGGAACTACAGTCTACGCTATAAATAATTTTACAAAGCACAGAGTAGAAAGAAAACTAAATGCGAAGGCTTACAATATAGAAAGCTCATAACATTGATCAACAATAACATTAAATTGACCATTGTTTGTTGTGATGTGCTTTGTGTCTTCTGTTGCCACTCAACTCCGGTAGATAGGATTATTGCTGCGTACCGAGTATTTTTTATTTGCTTTACGCCGCACCGACACAGGTCTTATGGCGTCGATGGGATAGGAAAGGGATAGGAGTGTGAAGGAAGTGGCCTTGGACTTAATTAATTAATGTTTAGTCCCAGCATTTGCCTGGTGTGAAAGTGGGAAACCACGGAATACCATCTTCAGCACTGCCGACATTGGGGTTCGAATCCACTATCTCCCGGATGCAAGCTCACAGCTGCGCGCCTCTAACCACACGACCAACTCGCCCGGTCATACAGAGTGTAACAGCCTGCCTGAATATTGACGGGAAGTAGGTGGGGAGTTGGATAAATTTCTCCTTTAGCATGGCAGTCCTCTGGTTCATTACACACTGGTTCATCATAGCATTCGAGCTATTCAATCCCTACTCTGAGGCACTGATTGGAATGAGCAGTGTGCATATTTAACGGAGTAATGGCAGAGGAGTGTTCACGGCTGTCTGCAGTCTGGTCATTCCAGCTCTGGAACTTTGGACTGTTAGATCGGCACCGTAGTACTGTTCGTTGAAAGTGAGAAAATGTGCAGTTTTGCATTTCTTCAAGTGTTTTATATGATAACATTGCTTTTAATCGCTACAATCCTACTGACGTTTTTGTAATGACCTATGTTGACTTCAGTTAGGAAAACCACAAAGTCAGTCTTTCTGAGAATCCCGTAGCGAAACACGGGTACATCAGCTAATTAGCAATAATTTATAACCGCTAAGTTAAATAGATAAAAATTACTAAATCATATCTGACTATAATAGCCGCTTTGATAACAACATAAACATACTAGAATCATGAACTGTTATACAATGATTCGATTGCAGATGATTCAACACCACAAGTTAAGAATCCACTGTACAACAACAATGGCAGACTGCCATTCTATTATAGCAATCGTCACTCTGCAGGAGGGATACTGACTGGAAGGTGATTGGGGATTTAAATGAGACTATGGAGTGGGTATGTGGGAAACTGGGAGTGAGATTTCTAAATCCTAATGGATGGGTGGGAGACAGGGATCTACGCCCAGATGGCCTTCACTTAAACCGCGATGGTACATATAAGTTAGGAAACTTGTTTAGACGGGTTATAGGCAGGTACATTCAGGGAAACGGGGTGGCCTAGGGAGCGGTGTTAAGGCGGGTACAGACATGCGCGCCTAACTCCGTAACGTAACCACGTCGCGCGCCAAGGTTAAACGGGGCAATGTTACGCACCGCGGTTGCGAGGTAAACTTTTCTACCCCGCGCCGCAGGTCGCAACGCGTAACCTACCAGCGTTCAGCCAGTTGAGACAGTGCAGCTTTGAAAGATGGACTTAGCTGCAGCAGCCTATATTTATTTGCATTATGCAACTAAACGGAAACATAGGCGATAGTGGCAAACTCAGCTATATTCACGTAGAACTACACATGGTGGTTCAAATTTGCTGGCTGACATGAAGTTTCAGACAGTTAGTGGGCATTATAAACATTTTACTGGCGTCTCCGAAAACCGTAAAAGAGTGGTTAGTGGGACGTAAAACAAATAACATTATTAAACATTTTACTTGCTAAACCTGACCAAGGCGTCGTTTCCGTTTCCAACGCTTTGTGTTGATTTTTGTTTTCGAGTTCCGCGCAAGAGTATTATTGCTTAGGTAATCAAGTCGGAGGTTTAAATGTTTCAATATGGGTAGAGTTTTTTTTTTTATGGATAGGTCTTATGGCGACGATGGTATAGGAAAAGCCTAGGAGTGGGAAGGAAGCGGCCGTGGCCTTAATTAAGGTACAGCCCCTGCATTTGTCCGGTGTGAAAATGGGAAACCACGGAAAACTATCTTCAGGGCTGTCGAGAGTGGGATTCGAACTCACTATCTTCCGGATGCAAGCTCACAGCTGCACGCCCCTAACCGCACGGCCAACTCGACCGGTAATATGGGTAGTGAAAGCATAGTAAAACAATTATTAAACACGTTTTTCATCGAGTGAAAATAAACAAGTGATTGACTGTAGCCGACCCTGCTCAGCGATTTTCAGGCCTGGCGACGGTTTTCTGTACTTTAGTTTTACAATATTATAATATTACAGTATATAAGATTTTACAAAGGTGAAGTGACTGAACTGACCGAATTACACATTTCGTCTTTGAAAGAAAGTCGTAATTCTCTGCAGACTTCTCCTTTTTTTTCCCTCCTATTACATTCATTCATTTCGTGATCTGAATAATTCGGGGAGGGTGTGGAGGAATGTGCGGGCTTATATTTAATTCATAAATTTAATCTATAACAACGCCTGAACTTCTGGGGCAGGAAATACCACTGTCTTATGCGTGTTGTACACCATTACATTTTCCTGTCAGTTCAACATTTCACAAGAAATTTGTCAAATCTTGTCGAAGACTGTTCAACATTGCTGAAGGTTTGATAAGATTTGAAAAGATTTGGCAAGGTTTGATAGCATTTCGTTTTAACATAGAGGAAAGGCAAACAGCTGTTGTAGTTGTTGGACTAGCAGCGGGGTACAGTCTTAAAAAGAAGAGAAACGCCCAAAAAAACCACAATTTACATGGGCAAAATATTAATGTAGTTATCTTCAACATAATTTTTGCAATGTATTTACTGCCATAACATCATTTGTAGAGGTTAAGTTATACTCCATAGCTATACTCACATTAATTGAATAAAAATGACAGCAATGAAATGGAAATACGTATCTTATTACATGAAAACATATTAGAAATTCCATAATAATAACAATAATAATAATAATAATAATAATAATAATAATAATAATAATAATACATGTCTTTCCTTCTTTCTTAATCCGTTTACCCTCCAGAGTTGGCTTTTCCCTCAGACTCAGCGAGAGATCCCACCTCATCAATTTGATAGGGCCTAAAATTGCTAAGAAGGATACCACATTCAGAGAGGCTATCTCGGTGCAAGAGAGACTGGCAGTGACAGTACGATTTCTAGCAACCGGTGATTCAAACACTAGTCTGCAGTATCTTTTCAAAATATCCAAACAGTCGATTAGTGTTATCATACCGGAATGTGACAACCTCTGATTGAAGCACTAAAAGAAAATATAAACGTAAGTAAGGAATTTATTGCTGGGATATTCTAGGTTTCACACATCAAACATTATCTATTTTAATTGCTTATTCAACACAGAAACACTACTTTGTAAGTCTAATCAAGTCCTGAAAATCCATATCCACATCGTGGGAATTGCTTACTGTATTTCACTCAGTGGACAGATTAGAGTTGGAGTGAGGAGAATTGGGTGAGGTAGTAATATTCGGTGAGGATAAGGAAGCTGAAGGAGTGGGTGTTGAAACGGTGTAACCTTGAAAATGTGATGGGTTCGGCAGCTGATGAACATTATGTTGTGCAGCATGATGGGGATATTGGGAATATGTAGAGTGAACCGGAGAATGGAGTGGATGGGGAAAGTGGTCATTCCTTAAAATTTTGTTGAAATGCCTGGGATGGCTACTTAGCCACTACATTTCCTTAGCTGTGTACATTTCAATAAAATGCAGTAGTGTGTTTTGCTCGGTCCACAACATTTTTACTGATCAAGCAGACAGAGGCGAATGTGTGTTACGCGCCGAGGTCCTGTGTACGTCCAAGCTTGCTGTAACTTCCGCGCGCAGCTCTTTGATGTGACGCGGGAAAACCGACAAGCAGTGGAACGCAGCGAACCTCGTTCCGTATCGTTTATGTTGCGGGCTAAGGTTGCGCGACGAGGTTACGCAGTACCGTCCAGACAGGAGCGCGACGCGGTTACGTTACGATGTTCTGTTACAAGTCTGGATGCGCCTTTAAGCGAACAGTTAACTGGAAATCAAGTAGGGATGACATAAAAATGTTAGTGCTCAACCTTAGAATCATTGTAAACAAAGGAATCGAATTATGTAATTTAATAGATATATACTTACCAGATATTGTAATAGGAGTTGAATCATGGCTGAGAAATGATATAATGGATGCGGAGATATTCTCACGGAAATGGAGTGTGTATCGTAGAGATAGGATAGGAATGGTAGGAGGGGGAGTATTCATTCTGGTGAAAGAAGAATTTGTAAGCTACGAAAAAGTTAAGGATGAAAAACATGAAATTCTGGGTGTAAAGCTCTTCTGTAAAGATAATAGGCAACTTGATGTCTTTGGAGTGTACAGACCGGGAAAGGGTAGCGCTGACGCTGACTCAGAATTATTTGATAAGATAATCAGCTATGTTGGAAATGATATGGAAAGGAATGTGATAGTAGCAGGTGATCTCAGTTTACCAAATGTCAATTGGGAAGGTAATGCGAACGACAGGAGGCATGACCAAAAAATGGCAAGTAAATTAATATAGGAAGGGTACCTGATTCATAAAGTGATGGAACCAACTAAAGGGAAGAATATTTTGGATGTGGTGCTGATAAAACCAGATGAGCTCTATAGAGAAACCGAAGTAAAAGATGCTATTAGTGATCACGAAGCTGTTTTTGTCGTAGTTAAAAATAAATGTGAAAGAAAGGAAGGTATTAAAATTAGGACTATTAGGCAGTACCATATGGCTGATAAAACAGCATGAGGGAGTTTTTAAAAAGTAACTATGATCGCTGGAAAATGGTAAATAAAAATGTAAACAGGCTCTGGGATGGGATTAAAGCAATTGTTGAGGTGTGTGAAAATAGGTTTGTTCCTTTAAAGGTGGTAAGGAATGGTAAGAATCCACTATATTATAACAGAGAAGTAAAGAGACTAAGAAGGAGGTGCAGACTGGAAAAAATAGATTTAGAAATGGTTATGGAAGTAAGGAGAAATTGCAGGAACTTACTAGGAAACTGAATCTAGCAAAGAAGTCAGCTAAGGATAACATGATGGCAAGCATAATTGGTGGTCATACAAATTTTAGTGAAAAGTGGAAGAGTATGTATAGGTACTTTAAGGCAGAAACAGGTTCAAAGAAGGACATTCCAGGAATCATTAATGAACAAGTCAGCAGTATGTAAAGATTGTTGGTTACAAGGATAATGTCCAGATAGGGGATGTGAGTAACACTAAAGAAGTATTAAAATTTACCTACGATAACAATGACATTTACAGTAAGATACAAAAGTTGAAAACTAGAAAAGCAGCTGGAATTGATAAGATTTCTGGGGATATACTAAAGGCAGTGAGTTGGGATATAGTACCATATCTGAAATATTTGATTATTGTTTGGTTGAAGGAGCTATACCAAATGAATGAATAGTTGCTATAGTAGCCCCTGTGTATAAAGGAAAGGGTGATAGACATAAAGCTGAAAATTACAGGCCAGTCAGTTTGACATGCATTGTATGTAAGCCATGGGAAGTCATTCTTTCTGATTATATTAGACATGTTTGCGAAATTAATAACTGGTTTGACAGAAGGCAGTTTGGGTTTAGGAAAGGTTATTCCACTGAAGCTCAGCTTGTAGGATTTCAGCAAGATATAGCAGATATCCTGGATTCAGGAGGCCAAATGAACTGTATTGTGATTGACCTATCTAAGGCATTTGATAGGGTAGATCATGGAGAACTACTGGCAAAAATGAGTGCAGTTGGACTAGAAAAAGGAGTGACTGAACGGGTGGCTATATTTCTAGAAAATAGAACTCAGAGAATTAGATTAGGCGAAGCTTTATCTGACCCTGTAATAATTAAGAGGGGAATTCCTCAAGGCAGTATTATTGGACCTTTATATTTTCTTATATATATATTGTGCCCTACAGGACCCTGTGGTTCCGGCCAGGCGAAAGCCGGTCTCGAACCCAGAGTACAGTAGTGAAAGAACTCTCACAAACGTGAGCTTGTGCACATAGTCTTACCTGAACACACATCCTTGCTCGGCCGTACAATAGCGCGCTTCTCAGGGATAACATGGGTGAACAATGGGCAAAATTAAGATAAAACACTAGGATATGTGACTAATCAGGTAAGAATTAGCTAAATTAAAAAAATATCTAACAGAAAACATCGCTGCATTCAAAGTTTTACAATCAGGGATTTATTACATAAACAAAAACTATTTACAAATGTAAGAGCTTTCAAATGCTTGGGTAAAGATAATGTTGAGCCGATGACAACCAGTTCACTGCCTTCACGACACAGCTGTGCTGTAACAAGCATGTTACAATTGTGTAAGTAAGGAAATCTAGAAAAATGGATATCTGCTGAAATACACATCTAACAGTAATTCCCATAAAATTTACTATGCCTCGTACCATCGAACCCCGGTGCAAACAAATATAAACACATAATGTACCGTGTCCTGACTCGGTCACGAACCCTGGTCCCATGAAGAGTAAGGCGTAGAATACTCATATACAAACAATATAAAAGAACACAACCAACATGTCCAAGGGGTCAATATCAAACGGGCCAGTGTTATAATTAAAGTAGAACAAACCAAACAAAAATCTATCCCCGCGTTCAAAACATCAAGGTCGTCTTCTCCCCCCAAACACACTCGACAAGCTGCAGACAGCAATATAACCGGGTTTCAAGACTGTGACGTCAGACACAACAACCCTCACCATTCGAACACTTGACAAGCGGCAGTCCACATAATTTACGAGCTCAGCTGGCTGCAGGCTAAGAAATCTCGCCTTTCAAAACACCTCACGTAATCTGGCTGCTAAAAGCACTCTTTTAAATACACCTGGGCGATCCGCCCTCATCTCAATATCACCAGCAATATAACAAATCTTATTTCCGCCTCCCATGGGCTCAACCTTGATAATACAAAGATACAAATCATTAAGCTATAGTCACATGGCCATAATTAGGCATCTCACATACATCCAATACACTCTCAAACTGTGCTGGGCTTTCTCATATCAATTCATACAGTCAGCTACATGCATAATGCTCACATCTCTCAAACATTCGGACTCGCTCGCCCTGTCAGTGAAGCTAGGTGAATTACGGGTTGATTCCTGGTCTCAACTATACAGCCTACGTCTGCAGTGACAAATGCCTAAACACGACACAATAAATAGTGCCTGCCTGTTAGACTAACCTACCATGACCAAGGGAGTTCGACCTGACCCATGAAGAAAACACGTACGCTAATATAATACTATCGAAATGAAATATAAACACACCAACAAGGAATCTACAAACTATCATCTACCCTAATGTACGGGGTTCGAGCTTGAGGCCTAGCTCTTTATTACCAAGAATTTTCCTACCATAACTAACCTGTTGACTGACGGCCCCCCTTTTCCTATCTAAATTTAAATGACATGCTTGAAACAGAATTGGAAAGCTCTGACCTTATGTGATTGATGACATGACGGAGCGGCCCTCCCTGTGGACCACTGAATTTACCACATCATGACAAACTGCGGCGCTTGCAGCAGATACTGGTGAACACTCGGAGACATTCTATCTTGCGTGAGTCCTTCGTACAGCTCCTTAGGTGGTCAGAAGATGTCCCCTTCGACGTCGCGCTGATCAGGTACACCCAACGTTCCTGGATCGATTCCCGTTGTCGTGTCGGCTTCAGCTCCGGTTGTGGCTTCCTTGCACTGATGATGTAAAAGCTCGTTCTGGCTTGGTGCAGGGGTAACTGAAAACAAATTCATTGATTACAGACTGTCCAGACTCGATGCCTGTTTCCATTACTATCGTGCCTCACACGTTACATTGACCAAGTCTTGTTCTGAATTTTAAACCTGGTACACTATAGTTTCTTCACCACTCTTAGTAACACTGTTATTCCATCCTTTCACTCGGACAACATGTACTTCTGGAAGAACTACCCTTAGCCTATATTTATTCTAGCATTACGTCAGTTACAACTTGACCTCACAGAAATATGAAGCTACTAGTTCATCAGTCTATAACAGGCGGTACCTCATCTCACCATAGCATATCAACACAGGTAATATAAAGACTTTAGCTGAATATGCAGGTTGATTACTTACTTCCTCGCAGATTCAGTAGTAATAGTTGTAGGTGCAGCTCGAAGATAAAATGTTGTTCTCAGTACCGACACGCAGCATGACGACTTCGTTCAAGCAGCCTTACGGTCAAAGAATGAGGCTGATGTGCCAGGCGGCCTTGCTTTTATAACCAGGTTAGCGTAACCACGCCGCTTGATCGCGTGCAGGATACGCGCGCCCGCGACTCGAAGTTTTCCCGCACAAAGCACGTCAAGTACCCTATTTAACGAATGCATTTATGATTGCAGCCCTAATGCATATCAAAATTAAGCAGAAATTATGCAGGTTGCAATTCTTGTATCAAATCCAATGCAACTCTTCCGTAACCAAAGATATTAGTTTAATTCTTTCTTCCCTCCGAAGGTAAGTTTTGCCGGGATCCGGGAAGCGTCCCCAATCTTCATTAAGAGGCTTGGCTTGGGACATAACTCCCTTTAATGAGGTTCTGGAGATTTTCATAATGACGCTCTAGCTCTCTTCACACGAGAACGCTTCTTCTGGAATCTTTTATGAAATATACTATAAGACAATGACTTCGTGGGTGGTCTCACGTAATCCCAATATCAATACTAAAATCTATACTATTGGTCCATGAACAGAACGGTTCAATATATATATCAATGATATGTGTAAAGAAGTGGAATCAGAGATAAGGCTGTTTCCAGATGATGTTATTCTGTACAGAGTAATAAATAAGTTACAAGATTGTGAGCGGCTGCAGGGTGACCTCGATAGTGTTGTGAGATGGACGGTGGACAATGGTATGATGATAAACGGGGTTAAAAGTCAGGTTGTGAGTTTCACAAATAGCAAAAGTCCTCTTAGTTTTAATTACTGCGTTGATGGGGCGAAAGTTCCTTTTGGGGATCATTGTAAGTACCTAGGTGTTAATATAAGAAAAGACCTTCATTGGGGTAATCTCATAAATATAATTGTTAATGAAGGGTACAGATCTCTGCACATGGTTATCAGGGTATTTAGGGATTGTAGTAAGGATGTAAAGGAGAGGGCATATAAGTCTCTGGTAAGACCCCAACTAGAGTATGGTTCCAGTGTATGGGACCCTCACCAGGATTACTTGATTCAAGAACTGGAAAAAATCCAAAGAAAAGCAGCTCGATTTGTTCTGGTGATTTCCGACAAAAGAGTAGCGTTACAAAAACGTTGCAAAGTTTGGGCTGGGAAAATTTGGGAGAAAGGAGACGAGCTGTTCGATTAAATGGTATGTTCCGAGCTGTCAGAGGAGAGATGGCGTGGGAGGACATCAGTAGACGAATGTTTGAGTGGTGTCTTTAAAAGTAGGAAAGATCACAATATGAAGATAAAGTAGGAATTCAAGAGGACAAATTAGGGTAAATATTCGTTTATAGGAAGGGGAGTTGGGGAGTGGAATAACTTACCAAGGGAGATGTTCAATCATTTTCCAATTTCTTTGCGATCATTTAAGAAAAGGCTAGGAAAACGATAGGGAATCTGCCAGCTGGGCGACTGCTCTAAATGCAGATCAGTATTGATTGATTGATTGATTGATTGATTGATTGATTGATTGATTGATTGATTGATTGATTGATTGATTGATTGATTGATTGATTGATTGATTGACTTGTTCACAAGACTCAGCCACCTTATTATTGCAAGCCTTAAAAATAACAGTATACAAAATTTAGCAGCGCGATCAAAGATTGCGGTAAGATGAAACGGCGGAAAATTAGGCGAGAGCACAATAAATAATGCACTTTTTAAGCACAACCTTACTGGACTCATCTCTTACCAGTCAGCAAACACGACCTTAGGTTAGGAGATGAGCTACGCTAGAGGTGAGGTAATGTATAAAAATATCTCCAGAACGTGATTTCCCTTATGGTCACTGCCGAAGGTAAATTCCTAAGGTACCATACGAGAGGTGGCAAAAGTAGGCAGTCGTCAATCATGATGATGATGATGATGATGATGATGATGATGATGATGATTAGTGTAATGGAAACATACGGTACCTAAAACTAGGGTAGGCGTAACCACATTGGAAACTAAAGCAACATTTCCATTAGTAGCCTATTGTATGGCATTATTAGAATATTTTTCTTGAATATAAAAACCAATATAACGTCATAAACATTAAATTGTTTACTGACATTTCCGGTTATAACGGATGCTAGATGACTGTCAGTAAGTTCAGTTTATGAAATAATCTGGTATGATATTAAACAACTGAACATCAACCTTCTTTAGAATTCCAGGGAGGAAGGCAAGCGCCCCACCTTGCCCCCTCCCCCTTGCGGGCGCCCATGTTGGGCGAAGACAACTCTCACATAGATGAAATAGACAATTTACGGTCAGATTCCTTCAGCATGTTGATTCTATCTTTTTAGAACAAGTTGAACGAAAAGCTAAGATGTGATCCAAGCGGATGAACTTTACACACAAGTAGCATTTGTATTTGGTTTTACGATTTTTCTCTGAATCCCAGTAAAAACGCCGACCGTGCACTTTTTCTTCCTGTGCAGACTCCGGCAAATTCTCAGTTTGAAAGTTACAGATCTGCTCAATTCTGATTCAAGCAAGCCTTGAAACTTGCTTGACTGTGGGTCGTCTTTTTAGATGATTTCCTATTAAATCGACAGGCAGTGTATCTAAGAAAATTCTTCCCAACATATTAATTTTAGAATGGTCGCTGCTCATTATCACAAAATGCATTTATAGCAACAATGTTCATCAAACCGTAAAAGATTACCATAGCCCACCGGCAAGTTTGTCTGGCACAGTCATACCCTTATCAACGACAGATATCAACACCCCCTTTCATGTCATTATACTCGAAATCAATCTGTGCATAAGACGTCATATAACAATTTTTTTTATAAAAGTCCAGTGAAACTGAACAATGTTCTCTACAAACACACAAACACATACAGGGCTGAGTGGCTCAGACGGTGGAGGCGCTGGCCATCTGACCCCAAAAATGGCAGGTTCGATCCTGGCTCAGACCGGTGGTATTTGGAGGTGCTCAATTCAAATACGTCAGCCTCGTGTCGGTAGATTTACTGGCACGCAAAAGAACTCCTGCGGGACTAAATTCCGGCACCTCGGCATCTCCGAAAACCGTAATAGTCGTTAGTGGGACGTAAATCAAATATCACTATTACAAAAACACATACTCGTCACAATCATGTATCATTATAAACCAAATGGAAATTCTAAGTTCCCATGGAGGGAATTAGATATTTTTCCACCAATAGAGCATATCCGCGGTCTACAAAGGCAATCGCATTGGAGAGATTTATCGTTAACGAGAATATCCTTAAATCGAGGAGAATTTTACATTGAATTAATGGAACTAGCGCCGGGATCGGTAATTCGGACATTTCTTCGTTACAGAATAGATTATCGTTGTATGGAGATTTCACTGTATATCAATGCAGTCCTGAGGCGTACGTTGTATCAGGTGGGCACACGAGGGCAATGCCAAGTGTCATCACTCATCGGTACAGGCTTTCCACCGAAAGTGGTGGCCTGCATCGTGAGCAACGAGCGTCTATATTCTATTAATTCCAGATATGAGCATGTTATATTCAATTTATCCACCTCTTTCGCTAATTATGTTTCTCTCAAATGAATAAAATCTAAGGCTAGGCCACATACTTTGAACGAGTATTCATCTCCAACACCAATAAACAGCAATGACAGATACCCCCACCCCCTCCCCGCGTTGTTGAGTTATTTATAATCAGATCACAAATTAGATGTATGGTTTTTCAGGCGTTTGCTCTATTAACCAGCGTTTCGTCTTAGGTCTGACACTAGACTCTTCAGAGTGGGATGTGTCCGACCCTACCCACTGACGCTGGGGTGTACGCAGGTGAACTTATCAGAAGCCTATTTAAGAGGCACAGTCTGATAACTGCATACGGGAGATAAAACTCCACAACGGAATAAATGCCCGCCTAGCAATTCCAAATGGTAATTCTAAGTTCCCATGGAGGGAATTAGTTATCAGACTGTGCCTCTTAAATAGGCTTCTGATAAGTTCACCTGCGTACACCCCAGCGTCAGTGGGTAGGGTCTGACACATCCCACTCTGAAGAGTCTAGTGTCAGACCTAAGACGAAACGCTGGTTAATAGAGCAAACGCCTGAAAAACCATACATCTAATTTTTGATCTGATTATAAATAACTCAACAACGCGGGGAGGGGGGGGGGGTATCTGTCATTGCTGTTTATTGGTGTTGGAGATGAATACCCGTTCAAAGTATGTGGCCTAGCCTTAGATTTTATTCATTTGAGAGAAACATAATTAGCGAAAGAGGTGGATAAATTGAATATAACATGCTCATATCTGGAATTAATAGAATATAGACGCTCGTTGCTCACGATGCAGGCCACCACTTTCGGTGGAAAGCCTGTACCGATGAGTGATGACACTTGGCATTGCCCTCGTGTGCCCACCTGATACAACGTACGCCTTAGGACTGCACTGATATACAGTGAAATCTCCATACAACGATAATCTATTCTGTAACGAGAAAATGTCCGAATTACCGATCCCGACGCTAGTTCCATTAATTCAGTGTAAAATTCTCCTCGATTTAACGATATTCTCCTTAACAATAAATCTCTCCAATGTGATTGCCTTTGTAGACCGCGGAGACATGCTTTCCTCCCGGCACTACGTTAAACTAAACACAAAAGTATTTAGGAACAATTGGTACTGCCATACGATGATTGAACTTTCTGTATGAGCATGTATATAGCTGTGTACTTACCTCAGATGTGGGTTTGTTGAGCAACACTCCGAAGTCTGCAGCTCCGGAATTCTATTAAGATCTAGGTAGTGTGCATACTAGAAATTTAAACGGCATCATTGTAGCTATCGGACATCTACTTAAAACTAAAATACGAAGGTTGGAATTAAATAGTGGCAACCATTTACTTACAAGAGTAACATGTTAGCAACCTTTACTGTCCTTCAATATAGTCACCAGCGTTGTGTATAACCCGTTGCCAGCGATGTGGAAGTCGTAGTATACCTTTAGCAGAGCTTGTTCTTTTGATGGTGGGAATGGAGCGGTCTACTGCCTTTCGAATCTCTACAACAGTTCTGAAGCGAATGCCAATGAATCATCTGGTTTCGATCACTGTCCAGTAACGCGTAGGACGACCTGCCCGATGAATGTCTGCCACAGTTTGCCGACCATCGTTGAGGCTTTTACCCAACGTACCACTGTTCTGTAAGGCAATACAGATTCCCCGCAATCCTCTTGAAGACCTTGATGACACTGTCCTGATGTACGATCTCTGGCACATTTAATCTTGATCAAACTCCGTTGTTCCTGTTTGGAAAACATAGTGACAACGTTACGTTAGACCGCTAGCTCACACGTGACTGTGTTTCTCTCGCTTGTGGGCATGCAGGTGATGTGGGAAGGGCGAGTCCATTTGCTCTGAGGTAAAGTAGGTATGTAACCAACGTGTGCTATCAGCGACAATATTAGATTCCGTTGCATAGCGACTCCACAGCAGTGTTGCCACTATTTAAGTTCCAACCCTCGTAGCTTCTTCATTACATCGTTCTGATACATTGTGGTACATTGTTGTACTGCTCTTGTAACTGTAGCAGTGGATCTCGACGCAATTAGGTCTTTACGTGTTTTTCTGTCCGTGAAGAGAAATGTGAAACAGACTGTCATTTCGGATTTCTTTAACTACAGGAGTTTACAGTAGTGGAGTGTTGCACAGTGTGAACAACAATAAATGTGTTAATATTTGATGACATCAAGGCCCGTACAGCGCTCCTAGCGTGAACCGACGACAGCATTAAACTACAATCCACCGCCGTCTCGATCCTCCTATACTGCCTGCTCTATGCGAGCCTTTTTGCGACTACGCTGCGACAAAATTTCTCCGCTAGATGGCAGACATAGACGCACAATGGTCTAAACTGATTCTAATGACGACAGCCTACAAAACACTATGCAGTATGGTCATATGTTCACTTAAGCTCGTAAATTACATCAGTAATATTAAATATCGGCAATATTATCTGCACGAAGTCGCAGTTGGCCTCTTCATGCACAATTTAAAGATTTTCCTGGACGAAGGCTTGGAGTGGTACCGTACTTTTTGTGTTCTTGCCAACGCAATATGAAATAATAGAGGTCTTACGAACTTGGCGAGGATAATATCACTAACATTTTGCTAATGTTCTTTGACCTCATACTGTAACAAAACACATACTGAAAGTTTTTTTTTTAATATTTGTGTTACCTCGCACCGATACAAATGGGTCTTATGGCGATGATGGGATAGGAAACGCCTAGGAATGGGGAGGAAGCGGCCGTGGCCTTAATTAAGGTACAGCCCAGAATTTGCCTGGTGTGAAAACGGGAAACCACGGAAAACCAACTTCAGACTTGCCGACCGTGGGGTTCGAACCCACTATCTCCCGGATGCAAGCTCATAGCTGCGCGCTCCTAACCGCACGGCCAACTCGCCCAGTATTCTGAAAGGGAAGACGTCGCAAGTCCTCGTATTACGCTCGTACGCTTGAAGGACTTCGACAATAGGGCACATAAGTTTAAACGAACTCCTGGAGATGCTTCACCAGAGCAACAAAACTAGGTTTTGGGTGTCGAACTCCTCCTCTGTCCTGATGTATAATCAGTTCCATTTAGAGGTGTCGAAGCTCTAGGCAGTTAAATGTTGCTGACACAAATGTCACACTCCATCCTCTCTTCAACAACACGAACCTGGTACCCGCAAGTTAGAATTTGATTTCCTTTTTCTAGTTTCATTGGAATATTGTCGTCTGGATATCTGAGGTTGTCCAAAATGTCTGAACATGAAGGCGTTTTGTGATTGTCCGTCACAATTTTTATCACAAGGAATCCACTATCCTCCACGGCTTTAATCACCTTCTGGAAAAAAATCCGCAGCCTTTTTCCAGTCATTCGACCGGGCCAGGAATGGAATGAATGAAGCCCCATCTTTTTTTTTTTGCTAGTTGCTTTACGTCGCACCGACACAGATAGGTCTTATGGCGACGATGGGACAGGAAAGGGCTAGGAGTGGGTAGGAAGCGGCCGTAGCCTTAATCAAGGTACAGCCTCAGCATTGCCTGGTGTGAAAATGGGAAACCACGGAAAACCATTTTCAGGGCTGTCGACAGTGGGGTTCGAACCTACTATCTCCCGAATACTGGATACTGGCCGCACTTAAGCGACTGCAGCTATCGAGCTCGGTGAAGCCCCCATCTAGCAGAGAGGATAGGAATTGTGCCAGCTAGCGAAGCCTGTCGCACCCCTCCGGGGCAATGATTAATGAATGACAGATGAAATGAAATGATATTCGAGAGTGTTGCTGGAATTAAATATGACAGGGAAAATCGGAGTATCCGGAGAAAAACCTGTCCCGCCTCCGCTTTGTCCAGCACAAATCTCTCATGGAGTGACCGGGATTTGAACCACAGAACCCAGCGGTGAGAGACCGGCGACTTCCACCTGAGCCGCGGAGGCTCCATCAAATTCTGAAATAAGGTGTAAAGGCACAGATGCGAGCTTAATCTGAGGATATCCAATTACTTCCTTCATTAGGTCCTTGCCTAGATAAAGCCGACAGCCGCTTTTCTCTCAATTCTGTTCTAGACGGTATTTCATGGAGTCGTATATTTTCTGGCTGCGAACGACCTTGCCGAGATTGGCAAAATGGTATACAACAGTTGAATATTTCGGGGAAAGAATCTGAAGTTTCAGTTCTACGAAAAATATACCTTGCACGAACGGAAAAAAACAAGTACCCACACCTTAAAATCACTTTTGAAATATCTATAAACATAACATAATTAATTCATTTCACAGTTCTATTCAAAATATATCTTGTACGAACGAAAGTGACCAGACACGTTTACTCATTGTACAAAATAACTCAGGTTTTCACACACATGCATGCACCAATAATACAGTGCTACACCCACACTGACAGCGAAGATTGTGCGTCTACTGCTGCACTCTTACGGCGATTTGGAGAACTATTGGTAGTCGCGCCTTCCTGTGTTAAACTAGCGGCATAGAGCAGGCAGTATAAGAGGATCGAGACGGCGGTGCTACAATCACACCGTGATAGAACCAAGACCGACTCCAATCCTTAGACCTTAATGCTACTCTCGGTCGTTCAAAGATCGAATCGAGTAGCCGGATATGTTGGAAGAGTGAGTTTGTTGTGGTTTGTTATTATCGTATGTAGTCGGTGTAATTTCATGAAAGTTGACGATGAATGTTTGTTTCCTTGTAGAATATAAGTGTGCAAGTGTGTTTATATGAGTCAGTGGACACTTAGGATATGTAATTACACGCACTAATGTGGGAATGGGTTTGTTTTGATCATGTTGTGAACCAGGTTTAAGTCTAACTATGGCAATGCCTCTCATACAACTACTCTTAAGTTTTCTACGGAATAAAACATTAAGAGAGAAGTGGATTAGGAATATACGTCTTGATTATTTTGAAATCGATGACAAAACTGTAGTGTGCATACATCATTTTGAGAATAAGTCCGAGGTTAGGGAAGACTTTTCTCTAATTACAAACGGTGAACCTATTCGTGTTCCTCGAAATATATTAATTTATATAGAAAATAATTGATACTTTGATATTCCGTTAGTGTCTATGTGCTTCAAAGTGTCGAGTAATTTAGATGCAAATGTATTTTTCATAATCTGTACTTGCCTGCAAAAATGTTTGGCAGGATCTTGGAGTACAACAACATTTATAAGTGCGACAGATGGAGCAATCTGTATATTGTTACAGAGAAGAAAGTAACTTGGAGGGATCAGCTGGGTTTGTAACGCAGGGTTTTACATTACCAACACCTTCCGATTCATGCTGTGGTTATCTGTTATCAAGCAGACTACTCCAAATTGAAGCTTGTCCACGTAGGTTAGATTTCAGTGTTGAGTCAATAGAGTTCTTGCACTCGTGTTCTTTAATGGGTATCTTTAGTATCTCAACGTTTCATTACTAAGGTTACCATCACTGTATGAAGTGCTGCTATGCAATATGTCAACATTACATTAGCATTACCAGGGCCGTTCATTGGGTTAAATAATTTCGGGTGTACTTTGGCCGAGTGGCTTAGATGGTTAAGGCGCTGGCCTTCTGATCCTTAGTTGGCAGATTCGATCCTGGCTCAGTCCGGCGATATTTTAAGGTGCTCAAATACGTCAGCCTCGTGTCGATAGGTTTACTGGCACGTAAAAGAACTCCTGCGGGACTAAATTCCGACACTTTGGCGTCTCCGAAAACCGTAAGAAATGTAGTTAGTGGGACGTGAAGCCAATAACAATGTTTCGGGTGAATATGATAAATTATCCACCACTTCAAAACTAAGGCAACAAATTATGTTTCATAGTTCTCATGAGAGCGAATACATTGAGAAATTTCGCACTTTAATTTATCTTTAAACATTCAAAATTATGTTATAAATATAATTTTAACAGTTTTATCCATTATTTTAGTCTATTCAGCGAAGTGAAATGTTAGAGAAAACGTTATTTGAGTAATTGAAATTTCTAAACAAACAGTTGTTCTCTTTACTGGTAGAATATATGTGATTCTAGTTGAATGGCGAAGCATTTTCATACGTGAAAAAGTGTTTTTTCCTATGATGTTACATGTAGGCCTATCATGTTTGTATAATATGTACGTGATATTTTCGTGTTAGCCAATACCAGCAGTCCGGCTACTTCGGCGGCCATGTTTTATTTATATTAATGCTAGTCTCGATCGTTCAAAGATGGCGAATCGACTAGCCGGATATGTTGGAAACGTGGGTTTGTTTTGGTTTGCTATTATCGTATGTAGTCTGTGTAATTTCAATAAAGTTTCTTTGTAGAATGTAAGTGTGCGAGTGTATTTATTTGAGTTAATGAACACCTAGGATATGTAATTGTACGCAGTAATGTGAGGATGTGTTTGTGTTAATCGAGTTGTGAACCAGGTATAAGTCTAACTATGGCAATGCCTCTCATACATCTACCGTATTCTTTTCTACGGAATAAAACATTTAAGAGAGAAATGGATTAGGAATAGACATCGTGATTAATTTGAAGTCGATGATAAAACTGTAGTGTGCATACATCATTTTGAGAATAAGCCTGAGGTTAGGGAAGACTTTGCTCTAATTCCAAACGGTGAACCTATTCTTGTTCCTCGAAAAATATTAATTTAGATAGAATATAATTGATATTGTGATATTCCGTTAGTGTCCATGTGCTTCAAAGTGTCCAGTGATTTAGATGCAAATGTATTTTACAATAATATATATTTGCCTGCGGAAATGTTTCCCTGGATCTGGAGCAGAACGAAAGTTATAAGTATGACAGATGGAGCAATCTGTATATTGTTACACAGAAGAAATAGTGACTTGGAGGGATTAACTGGGTTTGCAACGCAGGATTCTAACTACCAACACCTTTCAATTCATGCTGTGGTTATCTGTTATTAATCAGACCACACCGAACAGAAGTTCGTCCACGTGGTGAAATACCAATGTTTAGAGATTATAGAGTTTTTGCACTCATATTCAATAATGGGTAAAAAGCTTATTATATATTTTTAGTGTCTGAACTTTTCATTACTAAGATTACCATCATTGTGTGAAGTGCTGCTATGCCATATATCAACATTATGTTAGCATTACCAGGGCCGTTCATTGGGTTAACATAATCATTTCGGGTGTACTTGGGCTGAGTGGCTCAGACGGTTAAGGCGCTGGTCTTGTGACCCCAAGTTGCAGGTTCGAACCTGGCTCAGTCCGGTGATACTTGAAGGTGCTCAAATACGTTAGCCTCGTGTCGGTAGATTTACTGGCAAGTAAAAGAACTCCTGCGGGACTAAATTTCGGCACTTCGGCGTCTCAGAAAAGCATAAAAAGTAGTTAGTGAGACGTAAAGCCAAAGACAATATTATTCTATTTTGAGGTTACTTCCCCCTCCCCATCCCGCCAAGCAGAGTGGTTACTAACTGGACCTCACCAATGCAGACCAACGGTCTCTTCGCTGGCCTGGTCTTGTAAAGATAGTCTTGGCAACTTTGTAAAACACGCTGTGGCATAGTCCTAGTCGGGCTACATTGGATCTGCAATCTGCGTTTCGCGAAGGCTTAAGGTGTAATAAATATCACGATTTTTTAAAGGGAGTTTTAAAAATTGCATTTCAGTTGTAAATCTCTATTTTCATAGGAAATGAATCACAGTTCAAAATGCCGATTTAATTTTCATCCATTCTGTGACAAAAGACCACCGGCGTTCTAACTCCTCCTTCAGTGATTTAATAATTATTTACGTAGTGAAATTGGGATCCCCTGTCGTCCACTGCTTCAGCCAGTAAGACTTTAACGATTTTTCTTTGGGCATTGCCGCAAACACACTTCTTCTTCTTCTTATTCTTCACTTCAAATCACAACACGTTCTGAACATAAAGCGTATGCGTACAACTATTTCGGTTGACTTCTGAGAAATCCCATTTTTGTTCTTGGAGTAAACAGATATTGAGAAAAGAGAAGATAGTTCTGACGAGCACACTGGCTACAATACACTGGAAGAAATTCGGCTTTATTTAAATAGAGTCAAAAGGCATCAAATAGGCAATTATACTTCAAATAGACACAAACCCCTGAAATAAGCATTTATAGGCACAGCAAAACCAACGAAATATAGCTAAAAAGACTCTAAAACGGATTTATATCTCAAAAACCTACGTTTCTGAACACAGGAATAAAATAGGCAAATTCCCGTTTCTAGTAATGACCGATACAGAAATACAGTATCATTCTTTTTAAATTCTGAGCAATGTACAGACAAAACTCTTATTTTATATTTATAGATTATTTGTCAATACTAGCTCACATTGTGGAGCGTCCGTTTAGGTGGCAGCGCGCCGGCCTCTTACCGCTGGATTCAAATCCCGGTCACTCCATGTGAGATTTGTGCTGGACAAAGCGGAGGCGGGACAGGTTTTTCTCCGGATACTCCGGTTTTCCCTGTCATAATTAATTCCAGCAACACTCTGCAATGTCATTTCATTGCATCTGTCATTCATGAATCATTGCCCCAGAGGAGTGCGACAGGCTTCGGCAGCCGGCACAATTACTATCCTCGCCGCTAGATGGGGCTTCATTCATTCCATTCCTGATCCGGTTGAAGGACTGGAAACAAGCTGTGAATTTTCATTTGCACTAGTTCATATTGTCACTAAACTCTCTATTATTGACAAGTTCACGAAATGTAAACAATACTGTACAAGTGATTTTATAGAATCTGAGGATTTTCTCGTAGAACGAAACATGTCATTCCTTGTATAATAGAGTGTACTTTTTACGGGCTTGTATATAGCGCTATAAATTATATTGAAACTGTTGTGAGTTTGACTGACTGGAAAGATTTTATGTTACATTTAACTAAGTCGACACTGGAAAATGTGGCTTCATTCTTAACAACACATTCCATGTTAAGGAAACAGTATTGCTCTTATGACAATTAGTTGCCATATCGAACGGCTCTGCTCAACAACATCACGGGAAAACGGCGGCATATACATTTGTAAAACTCAGTATTTAATTTAAAGAATGTAAAGGCGTGCTCGGTTCGCCCGGAAGGACGTAGGTTCGAATCCTCGTCAGGAAGACATAAAATTTAAGAAACTTCCGGAGGTGCCTATGGCCCTGAGGTTCACTCAGCCTACACAAAAAATGAATACCAGATTAATTCCTGGGGGCAAAGGCGGCCGGGCGTAGAGCTAACCACTCTACCCCATCACGTTCCGAGGTTAACAATGGTGGAAGCCTTTACCTCCCGCTCCTCCAAGAGCCTTCATGGCCTGTACGGAGGTGACTTTGCTTTTTTTTTTTAATTTAAAGAAGAAATTAAGTCTCGTCTACTCTGCAGCCGAACACTGTGCCTAGGTATGGCTGGAAAGTGCACATGTGCATAAAGTGGGTACTAAGCTGAATGATACGATGCGCTGCATAACTGGTACCGTAAAGTCAACACCTCGCCACTGGTTACCCGTACTTAGTCATATCCCACCACCCCACCTGAGGAGAAATGAAGCTCTGCTGAGAGAAAAAAAAAAAGAAGATTTATGGTCATCTCCCTCATTACCAGTTCACCAGGAATTTCGTTACCCATCGCCACAACGTCGAATCCCTTCATTTTCCGAGTAGGATTTAGCTCATGAGCATTAGGTCGGAAAATGAAGGGATTCGACCTCCCAAGAAAACTATTGCCGGGCTGAGTGGCTCAGACGGTTAAGGCGCTGGCCTTCTAACCCCAACTTGGCAGGTTCGATCCTGGCGCAGTCCGGTGGTATATTTGAAGGTGCTCAAATACGACAGCCCCGTGTCGGTAGATTTACTGGCATGTTAAAGAACTCCTGCGGGACTAAATTCTGGCACCTCGGCGTCTCCGAAGACCTTAAAAAGTAGTTAGTGCGACGTAAAGCAAATAACATTATTATTATTATAAAAACTATGGTGTCGCCTCAACAGACTGAGAATTGGGCATGGACGCTGCAATTTCTTACGCCATAAGTGGGGTTGGATGGATTCTCCAATGTGTGGATGCAGTGAAAAGGAACAGACCATGAACCATGTCATCCTGCGCTGCCCTCTTGGTGCCTACTCCGGAAGCCCCAGCGACCTGTTTCATCTTCCAGGAAGTGCTATAGAGTGGCTGAAAAACTTGAACCTGAACTTATGAATTTGTTTTTATACTCACCACACGATTAATTAAAAAAATAAATAAGCTGAAAATTAGTTTATGTACACGAGGGGACGAGGTTTTACAGGGTCTCACTTTGGCTTTCACATCATAACGGGAAAGCAGTGGTACAAAAATTCGTGAAACTCAGTATTCGATTTCAAGATAAATGGAGGAAGAAACTAAGCTGAAAATTAGTTTTTATGAAATCTAGTGTACAGTGGTTTTTAGAGGGGGATTATTTAGATTTTAAAGCTACAACGGTAAAATACTGCACATAAAATGGGATTTGGGGGTAAAATATACAACAGATAATGTTTCAAGGCTCGGGGGTGGGGTATTTAGTTAATCACATTAAATAAATTGGTCCAGGCAACTCCGGGTAATACAGTGCTGTCGTATCGCCTCACGAAAAGAACATAAAAAATCGCATGGTCTTGTAAACAAGTGGTACGAGTGGCAAAAATAAAATACGCTTAAGAAACAACAGCTAAATAGCAAAACCAAGCACAGATAAAAACCATAGCGAATGTCTGTATGAGTACAAGTCATGCCCTAATGTTTCGCTGCACAGCACAGCGTAGCATCAAAAACTTCAGTAACAAGTGCTGGCAGTACAAGAAGAGTAGAAAACACACACGCAAACAAATAGATGACTTCTCTTCGCAGCGTAACGGATTACGAGTTACGTGTACCAGAGCAACTCAGTAGGAAAATAAAGGAAGACAACAAAGCGATGGCGGTTCCCGTCATTGTGCTTCCTCCCTGAGACTGCATTTATGAAAATTTCATTTCTATTTAATAGAGAATGATAAGTAGTTATTTCAAGAGTTCAAGGGCAAGAAAATGCCTCATTCTTTATTCTTTCTTTCCTAATACAATATAAAATACATTACAATATTCCTTAATCAGGAGGAATTTTGGGTGTCTAGGAGGGGGTGTGTTCACTCCTTGTAGGTCCATAAGAGCAGTATTGTTTCCTTAACATGGAATGATATTTAGAATGTCTTTAATGTTTACGAACTTCATGGCACTTCCCTTTCTTACGCCGATATATTCATTCTTCGAAATATGGGGCCTCCTTCTGATTAATGTTTGAGAGAAGTTGGTTACCCAGTTGTACTTCACTAGACCGAGCTTCATGGCTGCAAGTTTGCATTCGCGAGATTGTAGTTTTGAACCCCACCGTAGGCAGCCGTAAGGGTGCTTCTTCGTGGTTTAGGTTGTACTTTAATTAAAGCCACGGCTCGTACCGTTCCAATCTTTACACCGCCGAAAACCTCCATGTGTTAGTGCGACGTTAGACCATTAGCAAAGAAATAAATTCACTGTCTAGCATAACAAGAAAGTGGAAACAAGTTCGTGGGCATTTGGCAGAGAGAGAGCGCTAACGTAGCCTTAAAGTTTAAAACGTCCTAGAATTATTCTTGAAAATATATTTCACCCATATTGATTTCTTCTGAAAATGTAAATCTTAGAGCCAATAATAATAATAATAATAATAATAATAATAATAATAATAATAATAATAATAATAATAATAATAATAATGTTACTAGCAGTTTCCCGCTGGCTCCGCCTGCAATGTACAAAGTATGATGTTGTTCGTTACTATCCTCACGGATGTATTTGCAAAGTTCCGGCTTAATGAAATAAAGCACATGATCTGCTACGGTAATAGAATGTAATATTGTGTCAAGAAAACACTTGAAAATACATTACACAAAGAAATTGAATTAAACGTTCCTTGGAACAACACTACGGGCCGAACTATTAAACAGTCCTTCAAAGATCTTCGTCATGGAGACAAATGTACTCATAACTATTCTCATAATCTACCAATGTAAGTAGTTATTACCTCAAAAGAAAGCGCTTGATCCACTGAGTGTTTTTAGACCAAAACGAACTGCGTACCTCAATTAGAACGAAATATTTAATTGCTTCAATGAGAAAAAAAAAAGTTGAAGAAATGGAACGTCAAATTGAATGTGCACTCATAACTTTCCTCAGAATCAACCAATTTGAATAGTTAAGAACTGAAATGAATGATCTTGATCCACTGAGTGTTCTTAGGTCAAAACGAACTCCGTACCTCAATTAGAGCCAAAGATATGATAGCTTCAAAGAGACAAAAAATTGAAAATCAAATAATTTTAGGAAGGCGAAAGTTAAGTGATTTATATTGCCTGATGACAAATCTGTGCATGAATACCTTTCAGTTAAAAAAATGAAGGAAATCGACCGGATAGAATGGACGTACTGACTGACTTTAGTTTTCGTCAATGTTTTTAATATATAGATTGTTATTTACGTCTCGTAGGAATTCTTTTACGTGTCATTATATCTACCAACACAAGGCTGACGTATTTGAGCACATACAAATACCACCGGACTGATCCAGGATCGAACCTGCCAAGTTGGCGTCAGAAGACAAGCGCCTCAACCGTCTGAGCCACTCAGCCCGGCAGAGCCATTAATCAGCATTATATTTTTAAAAAATTGGTTAAATAATACTCCTTTACGTGTACGTCATTATAATATTAAATATTATTTCCTTGACATTCTGACATCTAGACTGAGAAAATCATGTTTAACAGATATGGTTAAATAAAAATGCGACGACGTTACGAGTAGTTCTTATTTTAATGAAACAAATAATCGTGTATAAATTACTGTATTTCATTTTTAAAATCCCTTATAATAATAATCGAACTTTACATATTCGAGAACACTTAAAAGAAACAGAGTTTCTTATAATAATGTAAAATACATTTTAACTTTTCTTCAGTTTTGAAGTAAATAAATATCGTCTGGATAGAGTGATAGTTTTCTTCAGCACAAAGTACGTGACTGAGAGTGCAGCTACAAGAGCTAAACCCAGGACTGCGAGGACGTCTAAAAGTAGATACTGGTACCAGGCAAGATCGAGCGCTGCCGATCTCAAGTGACGAGCACCGTTATGTCTAATTACGTACTCTATCCACCAGATGGCTCTGTCCAGAGAAGTTCCGACCTCTTCCCGGTACGCCGCAGACAACTTTTTCATATTTTCACGGTAACTGAAACAGAAAACGTCAGTCGATTAACAGCTACTACAGTATGTTGCAAAACAAACGACAATTAAAAAGTTTTTGAATTGCGTTGGTATTATAATTATTTTTATTTTATTAATATTATTATTATTATTATTATCGATTCTTCCCCGAATGATTGAGGTTGCCCTACCGACAAACAATATCACACAATATTAATTTCGTAAGCGAATTATCATACAGAATAAAAGTTAAACAATAATTCTAATGATAACGTAGATAAACGAGACCTTAGAGACAAAGAAGAAGCAGGTAAAGTACTTTAATCGATTTAATTAAGTGGGTGGAGCATAGAGGCGATGCCTTAAAATCGATGTCGAGACTTTCAATGTATGTATGCCCCAGCCAACAATGATCTCATTCGGCACACCAAAGCGTCGTAAGTAGATGACCAGTAGTTCAAAATACGTACCACCACGTGCCACACATTGTTCATAATATTTCTGAAGAATATTGAAGATGTTGGTGAACAAAGTTTGAAGCAAGGACACAAAAAAGACGTTATCTTCCGGCATAATTCGGGAACACGAATGCTGCAAATAGAGTAGTGGCAATATTGATAGAACTCAATATTTAATGAACTAACAAATACAACTACATTACATTCATTCAATGTAGTCACCAGCAAAATCTGTTACCTTGTGTTAAATGTCGGGAAGCCGTTGGGGACCGTTGTCAAGGCGTTCCCTGCTGATAACAGCGACGGATCGCCCTACTACGCGAAGTAGAGATGCCTCTACGGTCCATTGATGGTTTACAGAACCAAGGCCACTCACAATGTCAATCTGATCTTGAGGAATCGAAGGCTTCGCGTAATCCTCGATAACATTCTGAAGCACTTTTGCCACAAGCAACCTCGATGTTAATCCACGAACGCTGATCAACGTTTGAAAATATGCTTTATATGGGTGAAAGAGACACTCTTCACTTCAACGCCACACAACTGGACGACCTTCAAATGCTCACTACACGTCGACAACAGCGCCACCCGGCCGCTCTCATATCCCTTTTGCGAATGCCCGATTCCTGCGAGTGTCTGTACTACTTTATTTACAACACTCATATTTGTAGGTGGGTTATACTCAGTGGCGGCCCGTGGCCAAATTATCCGGTGGGGCACAACTTATAAAATAATATGGACAGTCAAGTAGAAACTTAAGGTATCGGTTGCAAAATATAACACTAATGCGCATGTGAATAAATACACTAACAACTGACTTGTAAATCAGCTTATCCCGTTTACAGTTGGTGCCAGTTAGATATCAACACCAAGGAAAAAGACAGTGAAAGGTCGGGTCAAAGGAACCAGGACACGAGCCCGTGACCTCTCCATTTCTGGTCAAGTGTTATTTCACTGAGCTAAATGGCCGGGGATAGGCTGATCCACATTTCACTTATAACCTGTTCCCCTACAAGTCAAATAATAATAAATACACTAACATTCTTATTTATATATGAAGTCCATTCTTCGATCCTTTGCTTGAGCAAATACTTCGATAACTCGCTGGTTGAAGTCGGGAATCGAACGTGTCATTTTACTTTCAATTGAAAGCATCACCAGGGCCGTTAGTCTGTCTTGGCTCATCGTATTCCTCAAGAAGGTCTTTATTCGATTTAGAGTAGAGAAACACCATTCACTTTCCACTGTCGACATCGGGATTGTAACAATGATGCTCAGTAACCTAACGCATTCATTGAACGTGTCTTGCATATTGTTGCGCAGGAAAAGTTGCAAAAGCTCCGCAGCACCATCTGCCGCACGCACGTCTACCCTGGAATATAACACTTCAAGTTCGGTCCTGAGCCTGGCTTTGTTCACTTTCGGGTACGTGTTTACGGTTGACGCAAAATCTTTTTCCGTAAAGCGAGCACAAAATTCTCCAAAAATTGATACCCGAAAGAGGTTGGCAGCTGCTAAATGGCCTGTGAAACGAAATCTTTCTTCTGCATGTAGGAAAATAGTATGACATGTTTCCAAAGCAGCGATTCGTTTTCGTTGCTGGAAAGTTCGCTGCCGCCTAGGAGGAACTGGAGCTTCGTAGTTATCAGTTTCCTCTAAATCAGGGTGAATGCTTCTGATGTTACGTAGAAAGTTCGCTAGGAATTCAGATACCAAGACAGGGTCAACATTACGCATCTGAATTTGGGAGAACAGTATATCAACATGAGGCATCAATCTATAGAAGAAATTCAGCCAATATATGAAGTCAGCGTCGTTCAGTAATCTGATAAATCCAGAAGCTTGTCCTACAGTGTTTTGATCTGTCTCTATTTCGCATATTGTTTGGAAGCACTCAATCAGGACATCTCTGTTTTCAAACACTGTATTGGCAATGCGGGTCTGAAAGTTCCAACGCGTTGGAGCTGCTTTCGGCAAACGGCGCATTACGACTGTATCTAGTAGTTCGGTGCGTTTACTAGAGCGACTGAAAAATGAGGAAATTCCCTGAATATCACTGAAAAATATCTTCACTTCTTTTATATCGGACGTGGCTTTCTGCATAATCAAATTTCCTACATGAGCATAACAATGAAAAAAAATTAGCTTCATTATACACTTCCTTTATGCGTGTTTGTACACCAGTCTGCGCACCGCTCTTTACACTGGCCCCGTCAAATGTTTGACAAATTAGTTTTTCAGGGCTTTTGTCAATACCCAACTTACTTAGTTCACTAAAAATCACAGAGCTTATACCTTCAGCTGTATGACTGGATGCCAGAAAGAAACCCCCCAAACCGCTCATGTATTTCGCCATTTATATTGTACCATTATATATGACCGCAAGTATGGATATTTAACGCAGTGATAATTGTGCAGTAGGGCGCCGTTTGTGAGGGTGTGATGCCATACAGAGCGCGGGAATCGAGAAGGTGATTTCCCGAGGCAAGGCGTGGTCAGGTGTGACGAAGAAAGAATATGTGAGGAAGAGAGAAAGAGAGATGGGATTTTGTCGGAGGGAAAGACCTGCCATCTTAACAGAGATTTTAGCGGGAGCAGACAGGCCCACCACATTACGGAAATTGAGCCGTAATTCCCGTAATTGAAGGTCTTTCAAGAAATAAAAAGATGGAAATGGTTACTAGAATTTTACGAAGCGGTAGATACATCTAGGGTTATTAACATAGGATTAGATTAATAAATATGTTCCAAGCAGAACAACCGTGGGAAGCTCTGTAGTGGCCACATTCCAGACTCAAGTTGTTTCTCGGGACTTCCCCTGGCGTCCTTTGGTGTGCGGCCTCATATAAAAGCTGAGTGATATGGGGGGAGATCATCCAGTTGACTATCATCTTGCTGCCGGCCTGCGTCGCACGTCTGCTTAGATTGCTCCGGAAACCCTTTGTTCAGAACAAAGACAGTGTGTAATTATTACAGTGCGATTAATTATTACAGTGGATAGGAGACTTACGGAGGCAGGTGTGGATCTGTAAGTGGCGCTATATTCAGATACCTATCAATGTGATCGCGTGTATTTAATGCTATCAGTAACAATAGAAAGCTGTACTTGCAGACTCGAATAAATAGCGGTAGGGGCGAAGCTCCCGAGGTGCCGAGGAAGTGTGGACAATAGACTGAGGAGGTCTATATTTATTCTCTGATAGAATGTTGAATCCAAATTAAGCGGGCGTAAAAACAATAACTGAGTGGATAGTTTCCAGAACAGAAAATAGTTTGTGGTACAGTACACAAGTTAGCGAGTATGCAGCTATACGTGAAGTTAGGACGAGGAGTGTGCATTGCAAAGTGTTAGCGCTGTGTGCTAGCTCAACCTAAGTAAATGTCCAGAATGTGGCGTAGTGGTTAAAGTGAATCTTTCATTATAGTAAGAAGTCGAGGTATTCCAAGGGGAGTGAGCGGCTATAACTTCAGAACGTGGCTTCGAAGACGCCACCTTGAACGAGGCATCCCTCAAGAAGAAGGCGGCACTATGGACCAGCGGGGCAGGAAGAATGGACTCCAAGAATCGAACCTGGATGAGACATCTATCATGATGGGCTAAATCATGCTAGCCATACCCGGAGGGAGAGACGAGGAGATTAATTAAGATAAGTGGACCAATGAATTATTAGACGTATGGTAGAGTTAAGGTATCACGCAGAGATAGTAGAATTAAACGTGTAAATATTCATATAGGATTTGATGGTGGCCCATCAGGCTGCATATTAAGATTGTTTGATATATCTACGGGTAAGAGTAGTTAGAATTGTTTTCTTGTATCTTTATATAAAGCGGACAAAGAGGTAATATTTGTTATCGCGGCAAGATGTAGTGTGCCTTGTGATACATATGTGTTTGCGTACTATAGACCGGATATTTTTCCTTTGGGGTCGGTCGTGAAATACATTTTACTTGTAGGATTTGGCAATATATGTAATTCCCATTATATTCCAGGGGAAGGCCAGATATACCTGCGTTGTGTAAGGTATGCAGGCTGATGACAGTTATTTAGTTAAGGGGCTCTACTTACGTGTGTTAGACGGACGTAAACTATAGCGGAGGCGCAGGTTTTAACGCTATTCGACTCTGTGCTACTCTGCCAAACGTGGGGTTTGAACCTCTGACTCCCAAGGTTACTGTTGTCGCGCCGCATATTGGCGGTGATGGTTTGATATGATTGAATTGTAGAACACTTCATGTGATTCGACTGCGACCCGAGTGGGTGGTTAATTGAAGTCAGGAGCGTGATATGAGATGTGTTTTTCCTCACTTATTTTATGCCATTGGCTGGTATGTGTAGAAGCTTGAAAGTCCCTTTGTGAAAGAATGTAGGGTAAGACGTCTAGCGGGAGTTTGTTTACAAGTTTCTTTTTGTTGTGGAAGGGGGCTCCAGACCCGACTTCAGGTCAATGTTCGCCTGCTCCGTATTGGGGTGAGCTCGGCCATTTTTAAATTGTTCTGGAGGTCGGTCATTCTCCTTTGGCAGGGAGTTTTTTTTTTGCAAACCTGTGTGTCAGTTATTTTTATCCATTTTACCTTGTATTTCCTTTCTTGTTGGATTCGCGTTCTTAGGGTTGTGTATTCTAATAAGGTGATCTTGGCACTATGCTACTGGTATGATTGCCCTGTTGGCACATGTTTCTGCCTGGTGGACGTGTGTTCACGTCCGTGTAAGTATGTAATTGAGGGCGCTAGAGTAGGTTATTTTAGTTTTGTTTCATTTACCTATTGTGCTGCTAATTTTTGTGTATATAAATATCCCGGTATGGGAGGAAACTTTCATCATAGCGGTAATCTCTGCAGGTATCCTTAATTCTACCATTATATCATTTTATGTCGCAGACATAGGGATGTGTTTCCATGTGGGAGAACACATCGGGTTTTTTTTCTTGGTTCACAGATCGACAAATTTCAGCATAACGTCATCATCAAGATTGTATTTGCTTTGTTGTCTTTTTAATTTGTAGATGTGAGCCTTCGGCGCACGTATTTTGGCACTACAGGTGCAATCCTTGTAATTAACTTGTGTTGTGAATACAAACTTATGCTCAAAATTCTGATCATAGCGAAAGTGTTCCTCATTTGGTAGTTTAATGTAGTATTGAGTTCCCCATGATCCTCTCGTCATAAGAACCCAAACTATCGACCATTTCTGCCGACGGTAGCTGAGCTGGTGCCCGTATGCAAGAACAGAAGAGCAGGTAGGTATCATCCTGCAGTATTAATGTGCCCTGTAGGGTATATATATATATATAATGTCGCCCGTACTTAGGGGCAAGTCTTGAGGATTATAGGGTATAATATGATAGCGAAATATAAGCACCACCTGCATTTTTGTTGCATTGTCGGTTGTTTCATTTGCTTGGATGGCTAAGTAATTAGCAGCACTAATTTCTTTCATTATAAAAGTATGACATACTTCGAGCATAGAATCTAGTATATCGTTCTGTATCAGTGGCGGCGCGTGACTTTCGTCACTGGGGGTTCAATAGAAGGAAGAATTCTTGTGCCGCCCCCCCCTTCGCCCCCACATACTACCACTCCGACTTTGATCCAAGTCCCTTCGCTTTCATCACTCACACAAAATAAACAGGGAAAACAAAACATCCTGTTGATATTGCTAATTTCGCACCCACACATCTAATCGATTCTTTTGCATAGGGCCTATATCCATTCTGAGTTTACACACGATTTCTTTACTTTTCATTTGCATCGTTATATCAAGATCACGCAGTGGGCGGCCGGCATTCTTAATCTCAAGTTTGCGCTCAAGAGAGAAAGAGAAGAAAATTTTGTCTTTTTTTTTTAGGTATCTGGACACTGTTCATACTCATTTTGTAGCTCCTTACCTTTCCCGAGCACAAATATTGTGGACGCAACCACAATGCGCAAAGACACACACACGGACATAAGATTGTAACTTCTTTATGTTCTAAAAATTAAGTTTCTGTACGACAAAATAGTACACTGAGACGCTTGCACAGCGTACAATAATATAACGAATTATGATAAATACTGCAAAGTTTTATAAACACTACAGTAGTATCACATTTGAAAAACAGAAGGAAACATTAGGGATGTGTGTTCGCACTGTTGATAACGTTGGTAACTTAATTTTACGAACTCTTGTGGGCTAGGCAGTTAGCATTTTCATTGGTATTATCTTCCCGCTATTTTTTGCCTCAATGAGTTTTAAGTTAAGTTTCTCTCCAAGAAGTAATTACTCCAAAGAAGGCAAATGAATAGATGTTCAGTAAGTATTAGTAATATATTTGGGACAAAATATCAATCGGAATTTGGCAATTTAATGTGACTATATGTACTATTCTTTGCTGCCGTAGTTAAATTCCTGTAAGGGCAACAGATGGCAGGGAAGTACTAGTTTTCTAACCCCAACAACACTACTTGCGATTACGAAGACGGGTGAGAGAGAGTGGCATATTGCGCATGCGTAAATCACGGATATTCATTTCTGCGATATCCTGGTCTTGTCTACGTGTTGGTCGGCATCTCCCCGCACCTCACCACACCCTTCGCCAAGGTACGGACGGAGATGTGACCTTGCATGCGGGGTGCATTCCAGACGAGTATCCAGCCAGGACATCGCGCGGCTCGCTTGAATTGAAAGTCAGTACGAGTATATTACGGATAGTTGAGCTTAGCAAATGCTTCGAGATTGACAAGGCAGTTGTGAAAATTAAGTAGTCAAGTACAATGTGATATAAACTGGAGGTTCATTGCTCCATTGCGCTATACCAGAAACCGCCACTGTTCTGTATCGTCTTTGACGTACCCTTAAAAACGGTTGCAGATTCTAAATTTTCTTTCATTGCGATATCCAAGCTAACTACAAAGTCAACTAAACCGCGAAATATTCCAGGATTAATTGAATCGGTTGATTCATCATGGCCGCGGAGCGCACGTTCAAACACACCGCAGAATTTCACACAATCAATCAGACGAGATAAAATATATCTATTTTTGTCGACTTGTTCATGCTGTTTACGAAGTGAAAGTCTGTACCCACTATCAAGTTGCATCCTTATGTCCAGCTCACCTAAAAGTGCGAGATCCATTTCGTTGTTTAAATGTTTTTTTTTTCGATTCGCTGTGTTTTTTTCAGTTTTTCGTTCAAATGCTTTAAATCTTTGATACCTGTTGTGCTCCACGCATCGTCACCACATACATACCGAGCTCGATAGCTGCAGTCGCTTAAGTGCGGCCACTATCCAGTATTCGGGAGACAGTAGGTTCGAACCCCACTGTCGACAGCCCTGAAGATGGTTTTCCGTGGTTTCCCATTTTCACACCAGGCAAATGCTGGGGCTGTATCTTAATTAAGGCCACGGCCGCTTCCTTCCCACTCCTAGCCCATTCCTGTCCCATCGTCGCTATAAGACCTATCTGTGTCGGTGCGACGTAAAACAACTAGCAAAAAAACGTAGCATCGTCACCACCGAATAGAATGCAAGGAAAGCAAAAAAATGAATTTCTCTCTTCGCATCCACATAACCATTTCGCTTTAGCATACATACCACTATTAAATTTTCTGTTGAAATTCCTGTTTTTTCCTTCCGTCTGCTGCATAATAATCATATCAGGTCGCGGTGGTCCTAAACTCTTGGCACGAACTCTGGTCTCAAAATTTAATTGCTTTTCAATTAACTCGTTGACTTTATTCATTTTGCAATAAACAAGCGCACAAATACACAAAATATAACACTGAAGAGAATTCACGTCACACCCAGTGTCATTGTAACTAACTTATCAGTAGCACTTCGAGCAAGAGAGAACGCGTGTAAGTGCCGGAACAAAATGTTACTGTTGCTAATTATTGGTCACTTGGTTATCTGATATAACTTATATCAGATATCGAAACACGGTAACCTCATTTAAGATAACTTATTTTAATAATTCGAACATCTGAAAACAACTAAATCCCTGCAGGAGTGATATGAACGCATTTTTTAAATAAACAAGACTAAAATATTATTAGATTTACTTTAGTTACAGAATTGGTGAACTGGCTACACTGATGTTTGTAAAGCGTGGATATTTCTCGTGATCTGTTATTTGCTCTATGCGCATGCGCTGCAGAAGTCCTCAAAGATCTGAGTGCCCAACCTGAAGCATCCCCCGTCGCCCGCTCACCCTCACAAGCCCACAGCTGTCATGGACGTTCACTATCTTCAAATACTGTGTTCTAATGCGCAGGCGCATCGTTTGGGCACGAGACGGTCTAGTGCCCAGAGCTGCACAGTCCGCCTGCCACTCGCCTCGCAAGGCTCCTGCAGTCATTGTCGCGCTGACAGCAACAGCTTGTCTCTTTAAACACAAAAGGTATCCTCTCTTCGTGCTTAAAGACATGGTGGGTTTAATTACCTACCAAAATCCATAATCCAGTTAAGAATTTAACATTTCGTCGTGATAATATTTGTAGAAATAATTCTGTTGTTCGGCTGTAGCCCAACTACATTATAAATACTTTTCTGAAATTCTGAGTGCAAAAAGTTGACAGGGCACGTGCCCCTGTGCCCCTAAGGGCCCACCGCCACTGGTTATACTGATTATTTCAACATACCGCATGTGCAGGCGTCTGGGGCCATGAGATCTGGGAAGCAGGAAGTTCCAAGTTAAATTACGCGATCTCTACTCCCACTCGTAGTGTGGACCGTAGTTCCATCTTGCTGCATCCATTGTCGTTCGAGGGGTAAGTTTCTGGCGCCACAAAACCGACCCAAATTCCGCAAGAATGGAGTAATAATGAGGTCTCTGTAGACTGCATGGACCACTATTTTTGGATTCTCATCAGCACCCTCGACGAAACAAGGACCCAATATTCCAAGTCCGAACGCGGCGCACTTGTTGAAGAAATCGTCCATATTTCTTCAATGTTCCAAACATATAACACAAAACCAAACCCGATGGCGCAACAGCCCCAAAAGGCCATGGACTTCCAATCGATCGCTGTTCAGCCTGAAGGCGTGTGTCGTGTGGTCAGCACAATGAATCGTCTCGGCCGTTTTTCTTGACTTCCTAGACCGTCTCTATTTGACCATCAGATAGCTCCTCAGTTGTTATCACGTAGGCTCAGTGGACCTCTAACTAGCGCTCAGATCCAGGTAAAAATCCCTTACCTGGCCGTAAATCTAACCCGAGTACTCCGGATAAGAGGCAGGCACGCTGTCCCTACACCGCGGGGCCGGCTAAACATATAACATATACATTTTCTTCTAGTTTACAGTATATTTTTTCCCTTTAAGAAAAATAAAACCTCGGCTCTGTTCAAACTTACGAATCAAAACATTACCACGAAAGTACCATTGCGGACAGTAGTATAGGCCCTATGTAACTTGTGCGCTCTGCTCCCATTTTTTTTAATTTGAGAAACTTGACCTTCAACTACTGAGTTTTTATATGCTACATGCTCGGCTGCCAACGGCCGTAGCCGTGTTGAAACACCGGATCCCGTGAGATCTCCGAAGTTAAGCAACATTGGGCGTGGTCAGGAGTTGGATGGGTTGCCACCCGCTGTTAGTGGCGGGTAAGGGAATGGAGGAGCGGAGGGGAGCTGGCCACCCTACTGCACGTAAATTCCGGCTCAGGAACACCTCTGCGGAGGTTCGGACCTGCTTTCGGGCAGAATAACCCTTACCTACCTACATGCTCGGCACATTCTAAGGTCTTGTTAAGTTACAGTTTATGGACTAACGCTCTCAGCCATTCTACCACAAAAGTGATTTTTCTCAATCTCAGTTAATCATAACGACTCAGATACGTCTCTATGAATATTACAATGGGTTCTCAGTGCATCAGAGTCTTTACTTCTAACACTGTACGTATCTATAACCTTCCGTAACAACCGAACATGAAACAAGCATAGTACACCAGCGTTACCAATGTCTCATAATGAACTTAACCGCCCAAGATTGTCAAAGTACCCGATTTCGCTTCAATGTTAATAATTTGGCGTATGGCCTCCGGAATCTTTTTCTAGTAGACGACTTGTAGGCAACCTGCATGTGAGGATGGGATCCTACCTAAGATCATTTCTAATGACGGAGATGGCACCCACACTTAAATGTAGCATATTCTATATCCAATAAGAGATATAAATAACTTTGTTATTTCTAATATACAAACTCGCAAATAATAACACTGGTTACAACTTGACTAGAAATAGTTATTTTCTGACAAGCTACTCACCTTGAGTCATTGATTACTTTCCCCAGGGCTTCCAGCAATGTCTCTTTAGTCAGATCTTTCAGCGGCAGGCCGACACCGATTTTGGCAGACACATATTTTCCAACGTTGTACTTTTGATCTCCAATGAATGGCATTCCGATGAGAGGAACGCCATGGTATGCTGCCTCTTGGAAACTCTGAAGTCCGCCTTGAGTGATGAATACACGGATATTTGGATGTGCTGTTGACAAAGATAACAATTTTATAAAGTAAACTGCATTCATCTTGAAGCATTTTGCTACTATATCTATGTAGTGCGTCACAATTAAACTTCCCATTGGCCCTCACCACGGCAGCCGTGATTCGAATCCCGGTGAACGCAGAGGATTTTTAAATTAAATTGAATGCCACGTCCATGCAGTTCGACTCCACATTAAACTGTGGTAGTCCCGTGGCTATGATTATAATGTGGACAGTCACAAGGAATTACATGCTCGCTTTTAATACGTGAAAGAAGTCTTTTTTTTTTTTTTTTTTTGCTAGTTGTTTTACGTCGCACCGACACAGATAGGTCTTACGGCGACGATGGGACAGGGAAGGCTAGGAGTGGGAAGGAAGCGGCCGTGGCCTTATTTAAGGTACAGCCCCAGCATTTGTCTGGTGTGAAAATGGGAAACCACGGAAAACCATTTTCAGGGCTGCCGACAGTGGGGTTCGAACCTACTATCTCCGGAACACTGGATACTGGCCGCACTTACGCGACTGCAGCTATCGAGCTCGGTGAAAGAAGTCAACGAAAAGGCTGAGAACAAATATTTGTTAGAAGTGTTGTCGAAAGTTGCCCTGTTAAGGGACCATTAGGGCCTGGATTTATATACACAAATTGGTTAAATTTCCGAGCGGCATTATTAGCGCAAGGACTTCATTCCCGACTGTTCATCCAGATTACCAAAGATCAAGTCCCAGGTTGGAATTTTCTCCAGAAAAGTAACTTAGTATCAAGACGGAAACCCGGCCTTAAAACTTGAGCAAAGGGACTTTTCCTAGTGGTTTAACGTCGCGCTAAGACATTAAAAGCTTTCCGTGACACAAGGATGTGATACTGCTAGTATTGGGAAGGTAGCTGTCGTGGCCTTAATTAAGGTAGAGCCTTAGCATTAACCTGGTGCGGAATTGGAAAACCACGGAAAACCACGCTCGGGGCTGGTATTCAAATCTACCATCTCCCGTCTGCAAGCTGACAACTACGTGACCCTAACCGCACGGCCAAAAGCCAAAACTCAATATGAGCTATGACGACTACAGCGACCCCAGAATCTACTGGGATAAACTGAAGAAAATTCAATATGTTGAATTTGAACATCGCGTAGACAGATTGGTTCACACAAGTAACGTAATTGAATTTATGTTGAAAACATGTTCTGCTAACTTAACTGAAACGCATTGTTAATTTTCTCCGTACTCGACGCAATAAGAAACAATAGGGAACGTGTAAGTGACTACTAGCACTGAAGGTAGTGAAGCAGAAAGGTATTGTGCTGGCCACAATAACCACGACCGACTAAATCTTTACTGCGCTCCTAGCTAGAGCGGCGCATCAATTCGGCGGTGGTTTAACTAACGCACACCACTCGTGGTGCTTGATGGAAAGATTTATTTGTCTTTGCCTGTAAGTAAAACATAATGTATGTACATATTTTAGAAGCAATATGGAACGTCCTCGTCGCGCTGAACGATAATGTGTGTCGTGAACTGCCACAACTTGGAACATTGCAGCGATCCTTGTATCAGTTTTTTGCGTTCCAATGGAAAGAAGACAAAAATGGATATTGGCAGTGATCTGAACGAAATAATTATCATGAGATTATACTAGAAATATTTAATCCATACATTAGTGATTTCTGACCTCTTGAGAATGACAGTGGTGTCATTATTAAAGCAGACATTAATAACGTCTCATAAGTTCCTTGTCCCTGTTTATTACAACGCTAAATTCATATAATTAATTTTGTTCTGATTCCAGACTTCACTCTTTCTCTAAATAAATACCGAAATGATTCCTGCGAAAAATATAAAGGGGAGCTACGAATTGATTTTGAAATTTCATCAGCTTTCATTCTATTTGTTTCAAATTTAGGCTCCACATTCGGGTAAAAATAAATACATATTTTACCAAATTAGGGATATGTAGATGTATTGGTTCAAAGGTTTTTTCCAGTTTTCTCTTATAGAGTACTAGGGAGATACACGTGCTAGTAGTGTAGCAAGGGGGATTGAGAAACAATGGGTCTGAATCAGCATCTTTCCCACGAGGTCATTCACCCCTCGTAGTGTACCTATGCGGGTCCTGACCCGAGGTCATTGACCCCTAGTCGAGTAGTAGTGCAATGTCGACTCACGGATTTTGCGAGGAGAGCAAGCCTAACCTCACAGACGCCATCTTGCAGTGGCATAACCTCACTTTTACGGCTAGATGCCCTTCCCGACGCCATCTTGAGTAGTAGGGCAATGGGGATTCTCGCGACGTCATCTTGAGTAGTAGGACAATGGGGATTCGCGTAAGAGAGCAAGTGTAACCTCATAGAGGGGCCTAACCTCATTTTTACGACCAGATACCCTTCCCGACGCCATCTTGAGTAGTAGGGCAATGGGGGAACATATGGCCTAACCTAGTTTTATGGCCAGATGCCCTTCCCACCGCCATTTTGGAGGGCCTAACCAAACAGGACCCATTTTTACGGTCAGATTCTCTTCTCGTTGCCATTTTGGAGGGCCTAACTCCTCATGGCCCAGTTTTAGGGACAGATGCCATTCTCATTGCCATTTTCGAGGGGTATAACTACATAGTCACTATCTTGGCCTTAGTTTTACGATCAGATGCCCTTCTCTCTTTACAGACGACATTTTGGAGGCTCATAACTACACAGTCGCCATCTTGGGCCCAGTTTTACGGATATATGCCCTTCCCTCATAGAACTGATTATTTCGCCGGATCAAAGAGGCAGAAAGTAAAAAGGAAATGAAGAATAGTAAAATAAACAATAGAGCACGCATGTATATTTTTAATACATTGAATGTAGTGAATTTAACATTGGTTGTATTTACTTATAAATACATTCAAAATTCAAACTTGCATCGCACACTCGATTTCCATCAGAAAATTTCTGCATCCATTATATCATTTCTCAGCCATAATTCAACTCCTATTACAATATCTTGTAAGTATATGTCTATTAAATTGCTGAATTCTATTCCTTTTACAGTTCAACACTAACATTTTTACGTCATCCCTACTTGAATTCCAGATCCCTGGACGCTTAACACCAGTCCCTAGACCACACCGTTTCCCTGAATGTACCTCCCTATAACACTTCTAAACGAATATCCTAACTTAAACGTGTCACTGCGGTTTGAGTGAAGGTCATATGAGCGCAGATCCCTATCTCCTACCAACCCATCAGGATCTAGAAATCTCACTCCCAGTTTCCCACATAACCACTCCATAGCCTCATTTAAACCACCAATCACCTTCCAGTTATTATCCCTCCTACACAGTATTCCACTGATTACAATCTCCGCTTCCTTAAACTTCACCCGTGCTGCATTTACCAGATCCCACACATCCGCAACTATGTTGGTACTTACACCTGCTTGCCTTACGTTGTTGGTGCCAACGTGAAACACTACCACCTTCTCTTTTCCCTCCTCCTTCTCTGCTACTTTCGTCAACATCTGCCTCAGCCTAATTCCCGGATAACACTCTACCCTGGGTCCCTTTCCTTCACATACTTTCTCCACATGTCTAACAAAGGAATACCACATGACCAGAGCCTCAACTCTACCGACCTCATTTGATCCCCTCCCATCTTGGTCAGCCTTATCTTTGGTGGCGGCTGCAGAATCTACTTCCTCCTCCCTTTTCTAACTCCCATGACCCTGTTCCACCTGTCTATACCTATCCTCTACATTATTCCTTCCTACTTTTTCCTTTTCTCCTACTTGCTAATTACTCAGCAACAGTTCTCTGTTCCTCATTTTCTCTCTGTTGTTCTACCTGCAGTGACTCGTACTGATTTCTCACAGACACCTGTCCTGAATTCTGATCCTGAATAGAGGCCTAAACCTACAATGTCGGTGCCCTTAAATCATTAGACCACCTGTCCTCTACAATTACCCCCTTTCTATCCCATCCCTCTTTTACACCTACTGTATCCCGTACATTGTTTGAGGGAGACCTACTTTCTTTCCTGTCTTCTGAGAGAATACTAATTATATCCATCAAACACTTCAAGTCCTCCCTCACACTCCTAAATTCCTGGCCAAACCCACAGTTTCTACACTTGCACTCATTTCAACTAGGGAAGTTAACGGAAGAGTGGAAAGACGAGTTGAAACTGAGTTGGGAGATCAGTTTATCTTCAGAAGAAATGTAAGAACACTTGAAGCTATCTCGACCTAACATCTGATCTTAGCCTTCGGATATGACTCGTAGATCTGGAAAAGGCATTCGATAATATTGACTGGACCGGCTATTCCCGGTTCTGAAGGTGATCGGGATCAGATACCGAGAAATGTGTTATCTACAATGTGTTCATATATAAGTCTGCAGTAATAAGAATCGAGGTATGAAAACGAAGCAGCAATCCAGAAAGGAGTGCGAAAAGGCTGGCGTATGGCCCTCTCTTTTTCAATGTTTATACTGAAATGAAAGGAAATCAAAGAGGAATTTCGGAAGGGAATCGCAATACAAAGAAAGGTAATCAAAACTCTGAGGTTTGTCGCTGATATCATTATTTTTTCTCAGTCTGCAGAAGATCTGGAAAAATTCCTCAATAGTATGGGCAGAGTGTTGGAGAAGGAGTAGGTATGTTGGATATTCCGCCCGAAGGCTAGTTTGATCATCCACCGCTCCACCAACAGCTGCCATAGATAGTCTAGGTGTTACTGAAAAGGCATTCGAGGGAAATGAGGGGTAAGGTAGTTTTCCGTTGCATTCCTCAACGGGCCAGAATTTGCTATTACATATCATTCTGCCAAGCCCATTGAAAAGCCTGCACCAGCCGACCCTATGACCGATATTTTCACACCAACCATAACAGGGACTGCGCAAGTTATGGTATTACTAGCATCGCACATACCTCGGTCACAAGGACGAGGCTGAGGCAGATCAATGAAAGTAACAATTTTACTGTAGCCCATACCAGAATACAAAAATGCCAAATGTAAACACTACGTCTCGCCAGCAAAGGCATGGGGGAGAAGTACAAGTTGAAAATTAATATGTCCAAAATGAAAAATGTAGTGCAGTTGAACGAAGTCAGGTGAGACAGGAAATATTAGATTAGGAAATGAAGGTTTAGAGGAAGAAGATGAATATTGTTACACGGGCACGAATGTAGCAATTTAACTAGGTACGTCAGGTGTAAGGAGGACATAACATTCAGACTGGCACAAGCAAGGAGGGTCTTTCTTAAGAAAATAAATATGCTCACTTCGGACATTAATACAGGAATTAGAAATAGGTTTTTGAAGATTTTCGTCTGAAGCGTGGCAATCTATGGGAATGAAACATGGTTGATAATAGCTCAGAAAGAAAGAGAATACAAGCTTTTGAATGTGGTGCTAAAGAAGAATGCTGAAGGTGAGATGGGTGGATCGAATCACGAATGAAGTGGTACTGAATCGAATTGCTGAGAAGAGATCTATTTGGCTAATTTTGACCGGGAGAAGAGAGAGAATGATAGGACACATGTTAAGACACCCAGAGCTTATTCAGTTGATTTTGAGGAAAATTCAGGCCATAAGAAAGGCAGGGGTAGAGAAAGGCATGAATATGACAAGCAGATCTCGATAAATTGTTGAATGGTATTGACAGAGTCTTCGAGAAGGGGTACAGGATGAAAACAAATAAGTCCCAGCGAAAAAAAAAAAATAGAGCGCAGTAGAACGAAGACAGATGATGCAAGAAATATTAGATGAGGAAATGACGTTTTTAAGCAAGTAGATGAATATTGTTACTTGGGTACGAATGACTAGCTCAGAAAGAAAGAGAATACAAGTTTTTGAAATGTGGTGTTTCAGAAGAATGCTGAAGGTGAGATGGGTAGATCGAATCACAGATGAAGAGGTACTGAGTCGAATTGATGAGAAGAATTCGATTTGGCCGAATTTGACCAGAAGAAGAGACAATGACAGGACACATCTTAAGACACCCAGGACCTCTTTAGTTAGATTTTGAGGGAAATGTAGGCGATAACAAAGGCAGGGGTAGACCAAGATATAATACGACAAGCAGGTTAGAGTAGATGTAGGACGTAGTATTTACGTAGAAATGACAGGGTTAGCACTGGATAAGGTGGAATGGAAGGCTGCCTCAAGCCAGCCTATAGCCTGATGACACAAACAACAAGAGCTTCCAACAAAATAAAGGAGTTATCACCTGCAAGCCCCATCACAGCCGGAGTTCCGCAGGGTTGGATTATGTTAAACACGCTCTTCTTGAATTTCACCTTCACCATGAGTAATCCACCGAATGAGAAGTTATATTTATATACTAGCAATTACCCGCGGCTTCGCTCACGTGGATTTCGTAATTTGATCAAAGTAATCGTTCCTCGGCATTGAAATAAGACATTATCTGAAAATTCCTACAGTATAAAAACTAAGCCAAAAATTGAGTTTCATTTACCCATGAAATTCTTCGTAAACCATCTTTGTGGTATTACCTTTTGAGGCTAAGATGACCATGCCACATAGAAATGTACATGTGAGAAACAGTCTTCTCTCAAGTCTAAAAAACAAATACATGCTTCTTTATTTTTAATGGAGATTCCAAATACCTATTCCCACATCTGTAACATCTTCAGTTTTTGAGATATACATAAGTATCCCCATAAAAAGAATTAAACCCCTTGATCAGTCCTTCCCCCACCCCTACACCCATTTAAGCGTATTTTGAAAAACAAAATTTTTAAAGGAGATTCCAAACACCAGTTTTCACGTCAGTAATAACTTCAGTTTTTAAGATATAAGTATCCTCATAAAATAATTCAATTTTTTTCACTTCTTTTCACACCCCGTTAAGTGCCTTCTCAGAAAACAAAAAGGTACATGTTCCTGTATTTTTAAAGGACTTTCCAAATATCAAGTTTCTCATTCATTATAAAAATTCACCCGCCTTTTCAATTCCTTTCAGCCCCTTAACTGGATTTTCCGAAAAAATACATGGTTCATTTTTTTTTTGCTATTTATTTAACGTCGCACTAATCGAAGGTTTTCGGCGACGGAAGAGTGGGAGATTGGGAAGGTAGCGGCCGTGGCCTTCATTAAGATACAGCCCCAGTTTTCGCCTGGTGTGTAAAAGGGAAACCACGGAAAACCATCTTCAGGACTGCTGACAGTGGGGTTCGAACCCCCTATCTCCCGAAGGCAAGATCACAGCTGCGCGACCCTAACCGCATGGCCAATTGCTCGGTTTTCTTTATTTTTAAAGGAGATTCCATATACCAATATTCATGTCTGTACGTCTGTAACACATTCAGTTTTTGAGATAAATGTATACTCATAAAAATAATTCAACTTCTTCTCCTTCTTCACTTCTTTCCACCACTCTCCTGCCTTAAATGGACTTTCCAAAAACAAAAAGTACGTGTTTCTTTATTTTGAAAGGAAATTCAAAATAACAACTTTTACGTCTGTAACAGCTTCAGTTTTAAAGATAAATTATCCTCATAAACATATTTCAACTCCTTACTTACTTATTTTCAACCCCACACCCCTTACGTCAATTTTACGAAAAAGCAAATGCGCGTTTCTTTATTTTTAAAGGAAATTCCAAATACTGATTTTCACGTCTGTAACATCTTCATTTTTTGAGTTATAAGTAGCCTCATAAACGCAATTCAACTCCTTTTTCACCCGACACCCCCCCCCCCCCGCCGCTTCCTACCCGTTAAGCTGATTCCCCCCTCCCCAAAAGTGCGCATTTATTTATTTTTAAAGGAGATTCTACCAAATATTCACGTCTTTAACATCTTTAGTTTTAGAGATATAAGTATCCCCATACAAAGAATTCAACTAATTTTTCAATTCATTCACCCCCCATGAGTGGATTTTCCGAAGACAAAAGAACACGTGTTTATTTAGTTTGAAAGAACATTCCAAATACAAATGTTCATGCCTCTAACATCTTCAGTTTTGTGATATAAGTATCCTCATAAAATGAATTCAAATCCTTTTTTCACCCCAGCCCGTTAAGTTGATTCCACCCCCCGCCCCTCCAAAAATGCGCGTTACTTTATTTTTAACGGAGATTCTAAATACAAATGCAAATCTTTAGTTTTTGAGATGTATGTATCCTCATACAAAGAATTCAATTAATTTTTCAATTAATTCACTCCCCTTAAGTGGATTTCCCGAAGACAAAATATTACGTGTTTCTTTACTTTGAAAGAAAATTCCAAATACAAATTTTCATTTCTTTAACATCTTCATTTATTGAGATATAAGTATCCTCATGAAAAGAATGGAACTCCGTTTTCAAACCCGTTAAGTTGGTTTCGCCCCACCCAAAAAATGCGTGTTTCTTTATTTTTCAAGGAGATTCCAAATACCAATTTCCACATCTGTAAGCTTCAGTTTTGAGGTATAAGTTTTTCCAGAAATGAATTCAATTTTTTCACTACCTTTCACACTCCCCACTTAAGTGATTTTTCCAAAAATAAACGGTACCCGTTTCTTTAAAAGAGCTTCCAAATACGAATATCACTACTGTAACATCTTCAGTTTTTGAGATGTATGTATCCTCGTAGAAGGAATTCATCTCCGTTTTCATTCCCTCCACCGAGTTGATTCCCCCGACCAAAAAATGTGTGTTTCTTTATTTTCAAAGGAGAGTCCAAATAACAGTTTTCACGTTTGTAACATCTTTAGGTTTTTTGGTGTATATATATTCATACAAATAATTCAACTCATTTTTCAATATTTTCAACTCCCCCCCCCCCCCAGTTAAGGGTTTTACCGAAAAGAAATAAATGCATGCTTCTTTATATTTAAGGAGATTCCAAAATCCAATTTCCACGCTTGCAACATGTTAAGTATTTGAGATATACTGTAGATATTCTAATTTTAAAAATTCACCCCCTTTTGCAGTTCCCCATAAGTGGATTTTCCAAAAAAATGTATGTTTCTTTACTTTTACTGGAAATTCCAAATACAAGTTTTCAAATCTGTAATCCCCAAAATTTAATTTCTTTATGTCCAGTAGTTTTGGGTCGGCGATGATGAATCAGTCAGTCAGTCAGTCAGTCAGTCAGTCAGTCAGTCAGTCAGTCAGTCAGTCAGTCAGTCAGTCAGTCAGTCAGTCAGTCAGGACATGTTGTTTTATATATATAGACTGAAAACACAGACTCGTGGGAGGCGCTCAGAGTCGAACAGAACCTCCAGACTGCTGTCTCCACCCAAGAGCCACGGGACGAAAATTGAAAAATCAGGCTATGCTCTTCACGAAGATAGGTGGTAGATTGCTACAAGGTCTGAAGCTCTCTGAAGAAGTAATCAGATGTTCTAACTGTGCTAAGTATCTGGGTGTCATTCTAGACACAGGATTGGCCTATGTAACTAACACATCCTAAATTTACTCTAACATGTTTGTCACATTCGTAGCTTGGTCTATCCCTACCGTTCTTACCGTCTACATTTCACTCAAAAGTATACAAGTCCTGGGTATCTTAAGATGTGTCCTATCATTCTGTCTCTACTTCTGGTCAAATCGGCGGGCTGAGTGGCTCAGACGGTTGAGGCGCTGGCCTTCTGACCCCAACGTGGCAGGTTCGATCCAGGCTCAGGCCGGTGGTATTTGAAGGTGCTCAAATACGTCAGCCTCGTATCGGTGTATTTACTGGCACGTAAAAGAACTCCTGCGGGACTAAATTCCGGCACCTCGGCGTATCTGAAAACCGTAAAAGTAGTTGGTGGGACGTAAAGCCAATAACACTATTATTCTGGTCAAATTTAGCCTAAAATTTCAGGTGCCACCTACATAAGAGTCTCAAAACCATTTCCATAACAGCCTTTTCCCAGAAAAGAGACTTCTCTATACTACAGTAGTCAGGCAATTACTTTCGTATGCCTGTCCTAGCTGGTGCGTCGCCGCCTATTGCCACTTGCGCAAGCTGCAGTTTATTCAGAATCGGGTCCCACGGCTTCTGATGGGTACTGGCGGATACAAGAGTATCCCTCACCTTCTTGACCTGTGTCAGATAAATACAGTTATAGTGGGAATTGACACAAGAATGCCACGGCCCCACTGTGTGCTAAACCCCTAGTCAGCACGTGAGACCCAAAGCCTTAAGTTCAAAAGGCCGTGGGTTGTCATACTCAAACTTAGTGCTTAGCACCCGGCCACACTCTGGCCAATGATTGGCTTTTTGTAAAATGTTCACCCTACATTTCATCAGAAAAATGAAAGCCATGGAGTAAATTTATTATAGAGATAGCAAGCAAGGTAGTCTGTGGACTAAAGTGTTCTGGGTCTGGCTCAATGCTGCGAACGAAAGGAATGACAGAACTCGTATACCTTCGTCTTGATGTAGGCTACTGTAGATTGCTTGAAACATTGACGTACTTTGTATATCAGTACGGACTAATATCTTCTCTCTTTTCTTTTTTTTTTTTTTTTTTTGCTTTACGTCGCACACACACAGGTAGTCTTATTACGACGATGGGATAGGAAAGGTCTAGGAATGGGAAGGAAGAGGCCGCGTGGCCTTAATTAAGGTACATCCCCAGCATTTGCCTGGTTTGAAAATGGGAAACCGCGGAAAACCATATTCAGGGCTGCCGACAGTGGGATTCGAAACCACTGTCTCCCGAATACTGGATACTAGCTGCGCGCTCCTAACCGCACGGCCATCTCGCCCGGTGGACTAATATCCAGGAAGAATATCAACACTTGTCATTTGACATCGCTCATCGTCTGCACCTATTATTGTATTACTTAAAGAGAGTAATCCAACCGTTCACACCTAAACAAATGATATTAGTGTAGGCTCATATATGCTGTTTCCTAAGAGTTCCGATTTATCGATAACTATATACAACAATTATGCACATTATAACTTCAAGTATCTTACGCAATATATCCTGCTGCGGCATCCATTTAGCTTGCATGACGTTGCTGGACAGTCCTGGCAAGACGTCCCCCTCCCATTTCCACAAAACCCGCTGTGGTATTTCGGAGAAGGCTTGCACGATGTGATTCAGCTTCTCTTTGGGCAATTTTTCACTCCTTATCAGAGATCCAAGACTGAAGTAAACAACTCCATGCTCGGCACCATCGAGGAAGTTCTTGATGTCCTAGAAAAATCATAAAAAATGAGTTAGCTTATGCCCAGAATTTCTGCTCAGAAACAGGGACAGATATTAATAACTGACACGAAGGTCACTTTGTTTACATCTTTCACCTCGAAGCTACGATTTTTCATCTAGCCGGTACATATTTCCGACAGGTATTGGTTCTCTTCAGCCATTGTTCATAGGCAACAAATTTCGAGTGTGGTGACAGATTTTATGAATGGTCACCATGGCTAGCCCCTTAAAACTGTCGCCAGTGTCTGAATGGAGAAATTTGAGAAGTTCACACTGATGACAATGATACACAAGCCCACCAGATGGTTTCATTATGAGGATGACATCTCCCTTTGACCTCACAAGGTACTCAATTTTTTCCATCATCTGAACTGCAACCACCCAAAATCTCCAGTTCACAATGGATAAAGAAGTGATGAGAAAACGCCCATTTCTGAGCGTGCTAGTGAGGAGGGACGCCCCCCATCTAGCCTACACAAACAATCACAGATCAATCTCTCGCAAAGGGGATTCCAGCCATCGCCCTAAACAGAAAAGTGGGATGATAATAACATAGACGGAGGAAGCCAAATGTTGTGTCGACCAGCTCTAAATCTGAGTGAAGTGGAGCATGTCTTCTCAGCTTTACAAGCTAATCGGTACAATAAGATAGAGATCAATAAGGCTGATGAGTCCCCTCCAAAACCCGAGGGGAAACAGGAAGAGATATTCCAACGATAATGGGAAACACTAGCAATGCTCTGAAGTACTTCAACATCAACGCCGCCTAACAACCACAAAGAAAACATCATTGTGATTGCGCTAGGCTCCTCTTTATAGCCTAGGTGCGTACCGCATTTCTTGTTTATGGATAATACGAACTGCAGCAATAACATCAGGCTGTAAGGACATAAGGGTTATGTAGCCTAATCCAACTAAGTAATCAGCAGTGGTGGAGCACAACACCTCTTTCGTCACTATGAAGTAGGATTTGAGCAAACCACGGTTCTGGCAGTCATCCGCAGCATTATGACGGTGTCTACCGAGAATGTATTGCGATAATGAAACATGATAACTGTTTCATAACGAAATAAGAGGAACTACAAAAGAAGAATAACATTTTAGCAGAGTAAGACGACTGCCGCTCGTCGCAAGACGGCTGAAGTTAACGACACCTGGTCACACTGCGAGTACGCAACGACGATACCTATGAGAACATCTAGCCTTCTGAACGTCTACTACACCCATATCGTTTCATTTTGACAATGGCTAGAGCACAGTAAGTTAGTAAATTTAACTTGTGTTTTCATCTTGAGGAGGTGCAGCTCTTTTCAGACACACCCCCAATGGAGGTGAGCCGCATGTACCATCTCAACCACATACCAGCCCTCCTACCATCATTGGATTTCTGTCAGTACCGGAAATCTAACCCGGGCTAGTGAGGAGGGGAACTAATAGTGCTAGCCGTTACGCTACAGAGGCGGATAGCACAGTAGTTGAAACGTCAACATACCTGCTATGTCAAAACAAGCTAATAATCCGGAAGAAGACCATAACTTCTCATTTTTAAATATATGCTTCAGTCGCCCAAGTTAATTATAACTCGTCATTAGATTTTACTCCCTCCGCCCCCTCCCCTCTCCTCCAACCCCTCATGTTTTGAAACCACCATCTGCGACTGGCTTGATGTGAAGAAATATAAGACATCAATATATAATTTATCTAATGCTCCGCAACTGCCGTTTGGGTCCGTGAAGCTCGAAAATAGGATCATTCGTTAGTGTAATGCTTTTCATTTAAGAGTGAATAACTGTATGTATATTTAAGAAAGGAGATTGATAAACTTTATAAAGGAATTAACTCATATACATAATCAACTACAGATTGTTCAATCTCCGTGAATTTACTTGCACAGTTTCATCAGGAAAATATGCAAGGAGTCACAAATAAGTATAAACAATTGGAGAAATTCGTCTCCATAATGCTAACCCTCAACCATGATAAAAATCTTCCGCAAACATACAGGAATTGGACGTGTAACGTAACATAACAAAACCTAAATTTCTACCAGCTATACTACTGTCTTGACTATTGTTCACTCTCAGTCTTTCTCTCACACATCCACCACATCATCATCGTAGCAAACATATGTATACATCTGTGTTATGATGGATTTGCATTGAGATTACCTGTACCAATTTAGCTGTCCGCAGCATGTGATTATTGCTTGCCACCCATATTGCAGGGATCCATAGTTGCAACATGCCGCTGACCACTTTACACCAAGTGCGGTTGCTCCAATTTCTTTCAGGTAGTGCAGAAATGTCGTTACGGACGGTAATTACTGCGGCCCACATCGTGTTTATATTGGGGAGAAAAACATTAATGGATTATGTACATTATTAGAAAACGCTTTGGCTTACATCAGATGAATATCCTCTTCAGCTGGAAGTCCCATGCTGGGTGCTTCAACCTCAAAAAGAAAACACAGTGAAGTGTACCTATATATTTTTCGACGTCGGTGGAAGATCTTTCTCAAGGTTTTTACTTTGACTTCCTTTACCAAACAACCACACTTCACATTGTTTCTTTCCGGAATATCATATTCTTCCTGCTGTCTTTATCTTTTTTTCAAGTGCTATCTCCTCTCAGAAGGTTCTTGCTTTAGATGAAGCGGCGCGAAGCAGCTCAACAGTGGAACAGTTGAACCAAGAAATGCGTCTTCTTCCTGGTCTTCTTTCGCTTTGTATCTTCCCGTGAATGACCAGCTGCAGTAGATGATATTTCTCTCCTCGCATGACATGACCGAGATACTGGAGATTTCTTATTTGAAAGTATTTAATGTTTCCTCCCTTTAACTGGGATCCAATAAATCCCACAAAATTCTATTTTTTTGGTATTCCTCAAAAAGCGACCTTGTTTACTTGCGGCTATTAGCAAATGGTAATTTGCGGCGACGACACTCATACGGCTCGTTTGCCACAAAAGTGAACAATCTGCAGCTATCATGTTGCATGCAATGTGACTATCTGTGGTCGCCTCTGTGTATAGCTGTCTTTAGAATAGACAAGCACCTGATTGAGTTTGGACATTGCAGGTTTGGCCGGGCCTGGAATAAAGAAAACATCTGGTCTGTAGACGCTAGCGATGGTCAGAGTCGAATAGTTTCAAGAATCCAATATAACACATTCCAAAATTTTAAGAATTAAAACCTGTATTAGAAATATTGTTCTCGTATGCTAGATTACATCCAGTAATGCTTTCATTCTCATCGAAATTGTTCTCGAACGCTTCACTCAAGTGAATCAACGAAATAAATTAACATAAAATGTATCAGACCGATATTCTTCAAGTGCAGAGACGATTCTGTACATATCCCTCCTCAAATTGTAAATACCTGTACGTAGATAGTTATCTATTTCACTGGCCAAGTTCATCCTGCTACACTAATAGAGCTGACTGTACAGCCGTTGACCCTACGCTGAGTATTGGGTCGGCGAAAATAACATGACACCCTGAGGGGGCCAATGGCTTCGGACAGATGAGCTCTTTTACGAGGGCGATGGACCAGTGGCGGCCCGTGGTCAATTTATCCGGTGGGGCAAAACTTATAAAATAATATGGACAGTCAAGTAGAAACTTAAGGTATCGGTTGCAAAATATAACACTAATGCGCATGTGAATAAATACACTAACAACTGACTTGTAAATCAGCTTATCCCGTTTACAGTTGGTGCCAGTTAGATGTAAACACCAAGGAAAAAGACAGTGAAAGGTCGGGTCAAAGGAACCGGGACACGAACCCGTGACCTCTCCATTTCTGGTCAAGTGTTATTTCACTGAGCTAAATGGCCGGGGATAGGCTGATCCACATTTCACTTATAACCTGTTCCCCTACAAGTCAAATAATAATAAATACACTAACATTCTTATTTATATATGAAGTCCATTCTTCGATCCTTTGCTTGAGCAAATACTTCGATAACTCGCTGGTTGAAGTCGGGAATCGAACGTGTCATTTTACTTTCAATTGAAAGCATCACCAGGGCCGTTAGTCTGTCTTGGCTCATCGTATTCCTCAAGAAGGTCTTTATTCGATTTAGAGTAGAGAAACACCTTTCACTTTCCACTGTCGACATCGGGATTGTAACAATGATGCTCAGTAACCTAACGCATTCATTGAACGTGTCTTGCATATTGTTGCGCAGGAAAAGTTGCAAAAGCTCCGCAGCACCATCTGCCGCACGCACGTCTACCCTGGAATATAACACTTCAAGTTCGGTCCTGAGCCTGGCTTTGTTCACTTTCCGGTACGTGTTTACGGTTGACGCAAAATCTTTTTCCGTAAAGCGAGCACAAAATTCTCCAAAAATTGATACCCGAAAGAGGTTGGCAGCTGCTAAATGGCCTGTGAAACGAAATCTTTCTTCTGGATGTAGGAAAATAGTATGACATGTTTCCAAAGCAGCGATTCGTTTTCGTTGCTCGAAAGTTCGCTGCCGCCTAGGAGGAACTGGAGCTTCGTAGTTATCAGTTTCCTCTAAATCAGGGTGAATTCTTCTGATGTTACGAAGAAAGTTCGCTAGGAATTCAGATACCAAGACAGGGTCAACATTACGCATCTGAATTTGGGAGAACAGTATATCAACATGAGGCATCAATCTATAGAAGAAATTCAGCCAATATATGAAGTCAGCGTCGTTCAGTAATCTGATAAATCCAGAAGCTTGTCCTACAGTGTTTTGATCTGTCTCTATTTCGCATATTGTTTGGAAGCACTCAATCAGGACATCTCTGTTTTCAAACACTGTATTGGCAATGCGGGTCTGAAAGTTCCAACGCGTTGGAGCTGCTTTCGGCAAACGGCGCATTACGACTGTATCTAGTAGTTCGGTGCGTTTACTAGAGCGACTGAAAAATGAGGAAATTCCCTGAATATCACTGAAAAATATCTTCACTTCTTTTATATCGGACGTGGCTTTCTGCATAATCAAATTTCCTACATGAGCATAACAATGAACAAAATTAGCTTCATTATATACTTCCTTTAGGCCTATGCGTGTTTGTACACCAGTCTGCGCACCGCTCTTTACACTGGCCCCGTCAAATGTTTGACAAATTAGTTTTTCAGGGCTTTTGTCAATACCCAACTTACTTAGTTCACTAAAAATCACAGAGCTTATACCTTCAGCTGTATGACTGGATGCCAGAAAGAAACCCCCCAAACCGCTCATGTATTTCGCCATTTATACGATAGCGAAATATAAGCACCACCTGCATTTTTGTTGCATTGTCGGTTGTTTCATTTGCTTGGATGGCTAAGTAATTAGCAGCACTAATTTCTTTCATTATAAAAGTATGACATACTTCGAGCATAGAATCTAGTATATCGTTCTGTATCAGTGGCGGCGCGTGACTTTCGTCACTGGGGGTTCAATAGAAGGAAGAATTCTTGTGCAGCCCCCCCTTCGCCCCCACATACTACCACTCCGACTTTGGTCCAAGTCCCTTCGCTTTCATCACTCACACAAAATAAACAGGGAAAACAAAACATCCTGTTGATATTGCTAATTTCGCACCCACACATCTACTCGATTCTTTTGCATAGGGCCTATATCCATTCTGAGTTTACGCACGATTTCTTTACTTTTCATTTGCATCGTTATATCAAGATCACGCAGTGGGCGGCCGGCATTCTTAATCTCAAGTTTGCGCTCAAGAGAGAAAGAGAAGAAAATTTTGACTTTTTTTTTTAGGTATCTGGACACTGTTCATACTCATTTTGTAGCTCCTTACCTTTCCCTAGCACAAATATAGTGGACGCAACCACAATGCACAAAGACACACACACGGACATAAGATTGTAACTTCTTTATGTTCTAAAAATTAAGTTTCTGTACGACAAAATAGTACACTGAGACGCTTGCACAGCGTACAATAATATAACGAATTATGATAAATACTGCAAAGTTTTATAAACACTACAGTAGTATCACATTTGAAAAACAGAAGGAAACATTAGGGATGTGTGTTCGCACTGTTGATAACGTTGGTAACTTAATTTTACGAACTCTTGTGGGCTAGGCAGTTAGCATTTTCATTGGTATTATCTTCCCGCTATTTTTTGCCTCAATGAGTTTTAAGTTAAGTTTCTCTCCAAGAAGTAATTACTCCAAAGAAGGCAAATGAATAGATGTTCAGTAAGTATTAGTAATATATTTGGGACAAAATATCAATCGGAATTTGGCAATTTAATGTGACTATATGTACTATTCTTTGCTGCCGTAGTTAAATTCCTGTAAGGGCAACAGATGGCAGGGATGTACTAGTTTTCTAACCCCAACAACACTACTTGCGATTACGAAGACGGGTGAGAGAGAGTGGCATATTGCGCATGCGTAAATCACGGATATTCATTTCTGCGATATCCTGATCTTGTCTACGTGTTGGTCGGCATCTCCCCGCACCTCACCACACCCTTCGCCAAGGTACGGACGGAGATGTGATCTTGCATGCGGGGTGCATTCCAGACGAGTATCCAGCCAGGACATCGCGCGGCTCGCTTGAATTGAAAGTCAGTACGAGTATATTACGGATAGTTGAGCTTAGCAAATGCTTCGAGATTGACAAGGCAGTTGTGAAAATTAAGTAGTCAAGTACAATGTGATATAAACTGGAGGTTCATTGCTCCATTGCGCTATACCAGAAACCGCCACTGTTCTGTATCGTCTTTGACGTACCATTAAAAACGGTTGCAGATTCTAAATTTTCTTTCATTGCGATATCCAAGCTAGCTACAAAGTCAACTAAACCGCGAAATATTCCAGGATTAATTGAATCGGTTGATTCATCATGGCCGCGGAGCGCACGTTCAAACACACCGCAGAATTTCACACAATCAATCAGACGAGATAAAATATATCTATTTCTGTCGACTTGTTCATGCTGTTTACGAAGTGAAAGTCTGTACCCACTATCAAGTTGCATCCTTATGTCCAGCTCACCTAAAAGTGCGAGATCCATTTCGTTGTTTAAATGTTTTTTTTTTTTTCGATTCGCTGTGTTTTTTTTCAGTTTTTCGTTCAAATGCTTTAAATCTTTGATACCTGTTGTGCTCCACGCATCGTCACCACATACATACCGAGCTCGATAGCTGCAGTCGCTTAAGTGCGGCCACTATCCAGTATTCGGGAGACAGTAGGTTCGAACCCCACTGTCGACAACCCTGAAGATGGTTTTCCGTGGTTTCCCATTTTCACACCAGGCAAATGCTGGGGCTGTATCTTAATTAAGGCCACGGCCGCTTCCTTCCCACTCCTAGCCCATTCCTGTCCCATCGTCGCTATAAGACCTATCTGTGTCGGTGCGACGTAAAACAACTAGCAAAAAAACGTAGCATCGTCACCACCGAATAGAATGCAAGGAAAGCAAAAAAAATGAATTTCTCTCTTCGCATCCACATAACCATTTCGCTTTAGCATACATACCACTATTAAATTTTCTGTTGAAATTCATGTTTTTTCCTTCCGTCTGCTGCATAATAATCATATCAGGTCGCGGTGGTCCTAAACTCTTGGCACGAACTCTGGTCTCAAAATTTAATTGCTTTTCAATTAACTCATTGACTTTATTCATTTTGCAATAAACAAGCGCACAAATACACAAAATATAACACTGAAGAGAATTCACGTCACACCCAGTGTCATTGTAACTAACTTATCAGTAGCACTTCGAGCAAGAGAAAACGCGTGTAAGTGCCGGAACAAAATGTTACTGTTGCTAATTATTGGTCACTTGGTTATCTGATATAACTTATATCAGATATCGAAACACGGTAACCTCATTTAAGATAACTTATTTTAATAATTCGAACATCTGAAAACAACTAAGTCCCTGCAGGAGTGATATGAACGCATTTTTTAAATAAACAAGACTAAAATATTATTAGATTTACTTTAGTTACAGAATTGGTGAACTGGCTACACTGATGTTTGTAAAGCGTGGATATTTCTCGTGATCTGTTATTTGCTCTATGCGCATGCGCTGCAGAAGTCCTCAAAGATCTGAGTGTCCAACCTGAAGCATCCCCCGTCGCCCGCTCACCCTCACAAGCCCACAGCTGTCATGGACGTTCACTATCTTCAAATACTGTGTTCTAATGCGCAGGCGCATCGTTTGGGCACGAGACGGTCTAGTGCCCAGAGCTGCACAGTCCGCCTGCCACTCGCCTCGCAAGGCTCCTGCAGTCATTGTCGCGCTGACAGCAACAGCTTGTCTCTTTAAACACAAAAGGTATCCTCTCTTCGTGCTTAAAGACATGGTGGGTTTAATTACCTACCAAAATCCATAATCCAGTTAAGAATTTAACATTTCGTCGTGATAATATTTGTAGAAATAATTCTGTTGTTCGGCTGTAGCCCAACTACATTATAAATACTTTTCTGAAATTCTGAGTGCAAAAAGTTGACAGGGCACGTGCCCCTGTGCCCCTAAGGGCCCACCGCCACTGCGATGGACCCTCAGTGGAGGAACTCTGTCAGGCATCATCTGTACTCCAGCTTAGGGGCGGCTATCAAAGTCGTCTCTTTCCGCGTCAGGGGCGGCCTGATTACAGCTCTTGAGGCTAACAATTTCAGTCCCAACACTGGACGGACGGATACGAGCCGCCCCAACAAATTTACTTTTCATATCATGGAATGGATCACACAATCAAAACTATATTACCCCAGAGGGACAACCTCCGTCATCAAAGACCGATGCAAGCAGACAGTCGTATCCTGTAGGACCTGCCGATAAATGTCTGAGGGGAGAGAGAGTCGGATCAACAAAAATCAAGCATAAAGTGGTTTTCAGAACTATGAATTTTTGAGCGCTTCACTGCTAAGGACCGCAAGTAGTATGGGAGGTAAGGTCTTAAGTATTTGATCAGACGTAGGGATGATGGGAAGAACATGTCTATGGCTTGAAAGCCACTTGATTGGCGTTATATTGGATTAAAGGATTGTATGAGTCAAGCTCTTCGTAATTTGACATGTTAGAAACATGTTTCGTTAAGTTATGTGTGAACCTTCTCAATCTAATTTGGTCTGTTTTCAACAGCTTTTAATTGAAGTTCTTGGGAGTTTGTGTCCATTGTAAATGTTAAGTAGTGTTTTGAACTTGGCTAAAATGCTGGGGCACTTTGAGGCGTTACTTAAGTTAATTAACCAAAGTTTGTAAGGTAGGCTACCTGAATCTGTTAAGTGTATTGTATTTTTAGGGGGATTTTCTGCACCCCGTCGAGTAAATTAATTGGGCGAATACTTACTGAGTTTGAGTCTGGTATTGTCAATTGTGTTTTAGATTTCGCTGGTATTAAATTATGAAACTGATTAGAGTGTGGGATAGCTGTCAAATATTAATCGCACGTGGGCTGGTCCCCTGTGAACTATTTTAGAGTATGTGACAACTTAACTTTTAATTATGTTAATATTTAAACTACTCTATATTTCTTAGTGTCTATTAATGTTGTTAAATAAACTCTAGTCAAGCGGATGTCCTATGGGTATCAAGTATCTGAATGGTTTCCTAAATCCTTACGTAGTCCAGATCCTATGGGGCCGCACCTTCTAATGGTTCTGCCAGTGATCATTTCAGTACAGGAACCATGAATATACAGACGATGACTGGGAAGGGTGACATTCAGGAGTGCATTATCAGAGTAATTTGAGATAAAGACAGCGGTTATAGAGGGAGACGGACCTTCACCGATTTTATTCAGCATAGTACTGGAAGAAGTCACTAGACAATCGAGGGCATCAAACGGTAGTGTAGCGATTCCACAGCACACGTGGAGGAGAAGAATAAAAACAGGGCACTGGAAACTTCCTATTCCTTGCGGATGATATACCCATAGTAAAGGAGACGGAAAATGACGCAAAAAACCACTCGACACCATGAGCAAGATAGCAAGTAGGGAAGGACTAGGGATCGCCAACAAATAAACAAGATTCTGAACACCACCAGGGATTGGAAAATACTACAAGGTCCGTGCAGAAGGTAAACAAGTTTAAGTGCCTTGCAGAATATGTAACAGAAAGGAACTGGAGAGGGTGAAAAGGATGACGACGACCTACTTGTAACCAGAGAAGTGTACAACAAAAGAAGCATATCAACGGATGCAAAGTTGAAACACTACAATGCAACTCTATACGCGGCCAAGACGATGACACTAGGAAGGCATGATGCAGAGCAACTGGAGAAAGAAGAAAGAAAAATCCTGAGCAAGATACTGGGACAAAATAGGTGAACGATGCGAAGTAAGATCAAGAGACGAACTGTATCCAAACATGAGGACGAGCTCACAACAAATACGACTGAAAAGAGCAAGAGTTGCTGGACATGTGATTAGGTGTGGACATGGAGAGGATGACCTGGAGTGTATAGAAGACAACGTGTTGGATAAGAAGAGAGATGGGTCATCAAACTCCAGAGGAACTGGAATGAGATGTGGATCAAGTTGAAAAGGACGGGGAACTTGAGAAATCAATATGCACCAACCAATATGCCGGAGCTGAACGAGAGATAAAAGTACAACAACAGAATAGAGAAGCACCAATAGGGCGGACAAGATAAGAGGATACCGGAAATCCCAGCAGAAGAATTGGAGAGAAGACGACAGAGTATAAGAGGTTATGGCGGATGGAAAAGAAATTCCGAACCATGACGAAACCACCTGTGGTCCTGCAGAGGCCGTAACGGAAGGAGGAGAAGAATAAGAAGAATAAGAAGTGGAAGCAAAAGAAGAAGTAGTATGTTTCATTATTGAAAATATCTCGTGTGCAAACGTGACCTTCAATTCGAAAATCGTTGGTGTGTAGTGAATGTTTATATATTATCGATGCTGCTCTACAATATCCGACTGACTGACTGACTGACTGACTGACTGACTGACTGACTGACTGACTGACTGACTGACTGACTGACTGACTGACTGACTGACTGACTGACTGACTGACTGACTGACTGACAGAATGGTCAGCGTTGAGGTCTTCAGTTCAGAGGGTTCAGGTCCGATTCCCGGTCGGGTCGGGTATTTTAATATCGTCTGATTAATTCTTCTTCCTGCTCGGGAACCGGCTGTTCTTCCCAACCCACTCCTCTCCATATTCACACAACACATCACACTAACAAACACCACAGAAACACGCAATAGTTATTAAGTCCCTGAGGATCTTAACGTAGGAATATGGGTTGGCGACCACGGGACTCTTAGCTAAGTCCTGCAATAGCTTCCACTATCTTGTGCCAGGCTCCTCACTTTCATCTATCCTATCCGACCTCACTTGGTCAACTCTTGTTCTTTCCCGACACCTTCGGAGACTTTCTTCGTGACCATTGTATTTCTTTGGCCGATACGTTCATTTTTCGACGTGTCGGATCCCTTTCGTTTTTTCCTCCGATTAGTGTTAATAGAGGACGGCTGCTAGTTGTAATTCCTCTTAAAACAATAATCACTATCACTGCCACCTTCCTCCACATAGGGTTGGGCATCAGAAAGTGCATCCAGCCGTAAAACTGCCAAAAACAAATGTGCGACCCCACAAATGTGGGAAAAGCGGTAGAAAAAATCAATCAATCAATCAATCAATCAATCAATCAATCAATCAATCAATCAATCAATCAATCAATCAATCAATCAATCAATCAATCGATCGATCGATCGATCAATCAATCAATCAATCAATCAATCAATCAATCAATCAATCAATCACTACTAATCTGCATTTAGGGCAGTCACCCATGTGGCAGATTCCCTATCTGTTGTCCTCCTAGCCGTCTCTACAATGATGGCAAAGAAATCGGAAATTTATTGAACGTCTCTTTTGGTAAGTCATCCCAATCCATAACTCCCCTTCCAATAAAAAGATATTTGCCCCGAATTTGTCCCCTTTAATTTCAACTTTATCCTCATATTGTGATCTTTCCTACTTTTAAAGACACCACTCAATCTTATTCGTCTACTAATGTCATTCCACATCATCTCTCCACTGACAGTTGGGAACATACCACTTAGTCCAGCAGCTCGTCTCCTTTTTCCCAAGTCTTCCCAGTTCAAACTTTGCAAATTTCTCGTAACGCTACTCTTTTATCAGAAATCACTCAGAACAAATCGAGCTGCTTTTCATTGGATATTTACCAGTTCTTGAATCAAGTAATCTTAGTGAGGGTCCCATACACTGGAACCATACTCTAGATGGGGTCTTACCAGAGACTTATATGCTCTCTCCTTCATTTACTTACTACAACCATTAAATACCCTCATAACAATGTGCAGAGATCTGTACCCTTTATTTACAATCATATTAATGCGATTACCCCAGTGAAGATCTTTCCTTATATTAACACCTAGGTACTTACAATGATCATCAAAAGGAAATTCTCCCCATCAACGCAGTAATTAAAACTGAGAAGATTCTCCCTATTTGTGAAACTCACAACCTGACTTTTAACCCCGTTTATCATCATACCATTTCCTACAGACTGTCTTACAAAATTTTCGAGGTAATTTTGCAGATGCTTACAATCTTGCAACTTATTTGTTTCTGTATACAGAATAATATCGTCCTCAGAAAGCCTTACTGTACCCGGATGAGATGGGCCCTAGTTTTCAGGATTTGATTTTATAAAATAAATGTAAACATATGGGAAAATTAAATTACGTGCAGTGTCAGTTTCGTGTGGAAGGAAGAGTTTCAACATAGTCAGACGTGTTCGCGACAATCTGTCGCCAAAATTTAGCCTATCATGATGGGTAGAATATTTCCTTGTCAGAAGCTAAGAGGATTAAAAGCAAGCGCTCACAAAAACAGAAATAATTACTACAAGGAAGTGAAAGAGCATTTATTTCTGAACAAGGCGAGGCCAAGTGCATCACCAATACCGAGAATATGACGAAATAGAGTTTCCCATGCCTGCAGGCATATTGCTGTTAAGTTGACAGAAGAAGATATTTAAACGAACCGCTGCAGTATTAGCCAATGACAAAATTAGTAGAGGACTCGCAGATGCGCCAACGTAAGTGAAACCAATATGAACTCCAGTTAGTTTCTCCGATAACAATAATGAAAATATTCCAACCACCAAATTGAACAGAGGTTTTTTTTTTGTGATATCATCCCAATGTTGATTAATTGTAATTGTAATGAATTAAAGTAAAGAATTCTAGGAAATGACCCACGCTATCTCGCCATTGGTCAAGACGATCACGCCATCAGGGACGCCGACTTAGCTCGCGAGAAGTGGAAGACAGAAATCAAGTAATATCTCCGTGATCGCCGAACGATATGAGATCAGAATACGACACGTGAATGTGTATCGCCAGTTTATTAAGTGGGATAAATTAAGAGATCCAAATCCACCTGCGAATGCCGATTTAGGATAACCAACCCCCTTCCCTCTGGAGTGAACGCAGATAACCCACGCGCGAAACCAGGTCGACCATATATACTACGGAGTCGGGCTTCACAGCAACCAGTCGTTTGAAATAATTTGATACGCTGACACGGTGAATCTGTGCCAGGAAACGCATTATAGATTCTGTTAGAGTTAAAAGTACGTTAGTAATCATGAAGGTGAAGACGAACGGTGAGAATTATTTAGAATATCGAGTGTAAATAATCAGTAGCACTGTATGTGAAATTAATACATTTCTCAACATTTCATGTGTTGGAATTTAAAGGATCGACAGAACGCCGATATTACTTTTTGAAGGCAGTGTTCAGAGCCTGAAATAAATATTTCAAGATAGACGGTGTAACAATTATTGTAGCAGGGAACTGTAGGATCGAGGCGATCACAAGAGGGGATCGTATACTTCAGGAAGTGCCGGTTGAAGAACGCGATACGCGCCGGTTCGAATGAAACGACACTTCGTCGTAATGTGTCTCGACTTGTGGTTCGGGCTCAAGAAAGAATATATTGTGCAAGTGTAATGGGTCTAGGGGCACCTATAAGTGATTTCTTATTCTTGTATAAATTATTGTAAATTCTCTAGTAAGGTGTTAATCATGGGTAATCACCCGGAAGTGTTTTGTTAATTTTATAAAGTGCGATATGATGTACGAGTAAATCACCAAGGGGGCATGAGGCTTCTCATCCGCTACGAGACAATGGAATTCTACATAGAAATGAGTACACGAATTTAATATTTGGGGATGTTATCGCGACAAAACGGGATTCAGTGTAGATTAATCATGGTTACTTAACATGGATCGCCTCCCGAATCCATGATTTTTGAGATAGACGGACGAACTAATTTATATTAACGTAATTATGGGTTAGATTAATTGAGTATTTGTTTGTTGTATATAATGTAAATATGGGATATTTCTTTCAATTAATGCATGCTGTTTGTGAATACTTTGATTTAAGTTCATTTCAAGTGTTAGATTTCTTTTTTGAGCTAACCCATTTATTTGATTTTCAATCACTGCGGTGATTATTTGTAATTTAATATGAATATTTGTTACCAGACAGTCAAATTATGAAAGTGCCAGAGTGTGTAAAATTTGTGCTGCGTACAGAAGGTAATAATAATAATAATAATAATAATAATAATAATAATAATAATAATAATAATAATAAAGATTTTGTGCGCTTGCAAGTTAAAGTATAATAATAATTAAGGTGCTTCGTGAGTGGCTAGTCAAAATAATAATCAATGTGGAGATAACATGTAGGGTTAAAGAACTTAATTCGGGCAGTAAATTTGATTTTTACGTAAATTATTGATTTCAGGTTTTTGGACTACAATTGCCATAACAATTTGTTTAGAAGTGATAGAGGCACGTGTATAGGATGGTCACGATATGTTGAAAGCCCAGAGTGGTTTGAGCCCATTTTTAAGATCGGAAGCCGTGCGGGACGAAAATCCGGCATGAGGTGAGAATTGAACCGTACTGTTTTTGATGATGAAAGAGATAAATCTCGATGCCTAAGACGATATAATGTCGATTCCGGTGTTATGAGTGGCAGAATCCACGCACCGAGAATTAATTTGTATATTAAAAGTTAGCAATCGCACGCATTGGATGTATTTGCCCAGCCGCGATGTGCCATGGGATTTGAGGTGTGTCTTGGGAGGAAATGGTGTACCCATAAAATTAACGGCAGTACGAAATGAAGGTTACGGTTCCGAATACCGTGGTGTCCCGATCGATGTTAATCGGATCTTGGTGGTTCATGTTGGGACTCAACATATGTGACAATTCTAGAGAGTGGAGATAAAAATATAAAACTTTCCATTTTAATAATAATAATAATCATAATCATAATAATCCAAGTGAATCTTGTCTTAAATCAATTGCTTAGTGCCAAAGTAGACCGAAATTGTAAAAGCTTATGCATTAACCATAAATATCACTAACGGTAGTGTAACACGTGAAATTAAGTTACCATAATAATAATAATAATAATAATAATAATAATAATAATAATAATAATACGAAGAGGAATAATAGGAAGAATTTATTCGATTAATTTGAGAATAATTATGGTGAGATCAATGTAAAATATTAAACCCTTAAAGAATAAGTGATGCGATAATGATAATCTCCACTAATAATAATAATAATAATAATAATAATAATAATAATAATAACAATAATAACAATAATAATAAAAGTTTCAAGAAGCAGAAGAAGAAGAACTTGCAATAGTATTTTGAGCATAATAATTATGTTGAAAGGAAATTAAGATATTTAATGGACGATGATCCAGTGTTACGAATATGACAAAATAATAATAATAATAATAATAATAATATTATTATTAATAATAATAATAATAATAATAGTAATTTATTAGGAAACTGATCATTAATTTGTGCGGATAAATTACGAGGAAGAACGACCCTTCGTTTGAAACGTCGGCAAGGGTTAGCATATAATCATCCCGGATGACAAATGATAATAATCAAATATAGGATTATAATTGCAATTAATGATAATAATAAATAATTGATGGTAATCACAGAATATGATAATGATCAGATAAAGGATGATAATGATAATTATTTAATAATCATAGGAAGATATGATACGGACAGTCGTCATGTGTCGAACTGGTCAGAACCAGATGTTGGGTTTCCACGTGGGAGATTGTTAGCGGTAGATGCGAAATAACCCACGGACGGCACCTGTCTTCATTGTCAGAGCATAGTAAAGAACCTTTCCGTACGTCTTGTCATATTGTCAAAAGTAAATATTGAGATAAGCTTTGAGTTAACGAGCTACATCTGGCATGGTTGTGAATCTGGAAATATAGGCTAGAGTTTGTCCGTACTATAAATTCCCGTTTTGGATACGTTAATATTTCCACGGTGGGGGTCCGGCCCACTAGAATGTACATACCGGAAGTGACTCATGTCCAACGGAACGGGGAGATGACAGTAAATAGTTACTCTCATGCCTTCGTCTCCGAAAGAAGATCTCCAGCGGTGAAACGTCCACTCATACGGATGTGGATTCGATCCCCAGTAACCAATGGGGCGAATTCACCAAATATTTTACACTACCAGAGTAGTGAGGTGAATCCAAGTATTATGTCATTTCTTTATCAGGATGGAAGTTTCCCAATGTAATAATTGTCATCATGTGCAGTTTGCAAAATAAGTCAATAAATTGCTCCTCATTGCAATTTCAATATGAAACAGTTTCCATACATTTTATTGTAGTTAGTCCAGTATGCCCATGAAATTTAAGTTGTCACTTCCAAGTCCTATTGTGGAGTCTATAATTTGTATCCATGAACGAGCCGTCCCCCTTTACCTTAATTTGCATGCCCCGTTCATCCCTGCGTTCATTTGGTGCGCCTATATATATTAATTCTTTTGGTATTGATTAAAAAATTTATCGTTTACGAACTGATCACACCTGAGATTAAGGCTAGTCTGGGACTCAGGAGGTGAGCGGGTGCATTACCTCTGATTCCTCCTCTCGCCCTGCGAACTGCAGTGAGACGTCGTGGAAGTGAGTCGACAAGTCCCTAGTAGTCCTCTGGACGCAGCTGACACCAAATCGTTTGCAGAGCGGCCGCCAATGCTGGTCTGTTCCTGGGTGCAGGATCCATGGGACGGAGCCTGCGTTTCAGGACATCCCTGATAAGCAGAATGTGGTTCATATCGGGGCTTCTGGGTGGCTATGCCAGTTGTTGGACCTCCGCTGCATGTTCTTGGAACCATTCCCGGGCGACGTGGGAGCGATGTGGCGGCGCGTTATCATCTTAAAACACCGCAGAACCGTCTGGGCACTGGAAGGCCAAAAATGGGTGGAGATGGTCTCCGAGCAGCTCAACATACCGCGTACCATTCAAAGTCTCTTCCAGAACAACTAGGGGGCCCATTCCATACCAGGAAAATGCACCTCAGACTATAACAGAGACACCAGCGCCCGGGACCACACCTTCGAGGCAGGCGGGATCCATCGCTTCATGTGGTCTGCGCCATACACGGTGCCTCCCATCGGCATGGTGCAGTTGAAATCCTGATTCGTCCGACCATATCACAGTACGCCATTGTTCCAGTGTCCATCCCTGGTGACTGGCGACAAATGCGCGTCGTTGTGCGCGATGACGTTGGGTTAATAGTCGCACCCGTGTGCGGCGCCGGCTCCCATACCCCATAGAACCCATGTTCCTACGGATTGTCCACTGGGAGACGCGTCTAGCACGGCCTGTGTTGAATTAAGCCGTGATTTGTTGCACGGTTGCCCGTCTGTCACTATTGACAATCCGTCTCATATGTCGCCGGTCACGGTCATCGAGGGTGACTGTACGGCCAGTCGTTCGTCTGTTGTGGAAGGTGACAAACGTATTCAATCATTCACGATACACCCCGGACACGGTTGATCGTTTGAAGCCGAATTCCCGCACCACTTCCGAAATCGCACTTCCCATACATCGGGCACCGACCACCATACCCCGTTCGAACGGTGTCAGCTCACGACGACGTTCCATGTTACACCTGTCACATGCACAGTCACTGCTCACAAGGTCTTCTATACAACTGCCGCTGGCACAGGGGGCGTGTGGTGCGCAGACAACACACCTGCACATCAGTGCTCCGGTATCCCATGACATTTGCTCAGTCAGTGTATAAGAGAACATAATGGTCCAATAATACTGCCTTGAGGAATTCCCCTCTTAATTATTACAGGGTCAGATAAAGGTTCGCCTACTCGCCTGTAATTTTCAGCTTTATGTCTATAACCCGTTCCTTTATACACAGAGGCTTCTATCGGAACTCTCCATTCATTTGGTATAGCTCTTCATGCAAACAATAATCAAATAAGTACTTCAGATATGGTACTATATCCCAACCCATTATCTTTAGTATATCCCCAGAAATCTTATAAATTCAAGCCAGTTTCTAGTTTTCCATTTTAGTATCTTACTGTAAATGTCGTTGTTACCATAGGTAAATGTTAATACTTCTATAGTGTACCCTGATGAGATAGGCCCTAGTTTCATGATTTGGTTTTTTTGAAGATGAATACAGATATAAAGGAATATTAAATTGAATACAGTGTCAGTTTTGTGTGGACGGGAGAATTTCAACATAGCTAGACATATCGCGACTGTCCGTCGCCACAGTAAGCTTGTCATTAGGGGGAGAATGTTTCTTGGCCAGAAGATAAAGAGGATTAAAGCTAGAGCTCACAACAACGAAGTAATGACTTCGAGGAAGTGAAAGAGTATATATTTCGGACCAAGGGCGAGCAGATGTATCACCAATACCGGGAATATGACGTACCAGTTTTTCCCACGCCCGAGGCATTTGGTGTTGTCAACGTGACAAGGAAGAGATTTCAAACTAACCGAAGCGGTGTTGACCAATGAGAAAATTTATCATAGGCCCGCAGATAAACCAACATAAGAAAAACTCAGAGTGAACTCCAGTTAGCTTCTCCGATAACAATAATTAAATTATTCCAACCACATAATTGAATAGAGGGGATTTTTGTGATACAATTCCCATGTTGATTAATTGTAATCGTAATAAATTAAAGTAATGAATTCGTGGAAATGACCCACGCTATCTCGCCATTGGTCGAGATGAGCACGCCATCAGGGACGCCGAGTTAGCGCGCGAAAGGTGGAGGACAGAAATTAAGTGATATTTCCATGATCACCGAACGATATGAGTTCAGAATGCGACACATGAATGTGTATCGCCAGTGTATTAAGTAGGATAAAGCAAGAGATCCAAATCCACCTGCATATGCCGATTTAGGATAACCAACCCCCCTCCCCAGGAGGTGACCGCGGATGACCCCGGCGGGAAACCATATCGTCCATAAAAGTCCAGTAGTGGAACCTCACCCACCCCAGTCGTTTGAAGTCACCAGTTGTGACCGGTCACCAGTCGTGTCAGTCGTATGAAGTAGTTGAGACTCTGACACGTTGACTCTGTAAGTCAGTACCTCGGGACGCATTCGAAGTCAGTTAAAGCTGAAAGTGCGTGAGTTATCAGGAGAATGAATACGACCAGTGAAATTATCCATAGTACCGAGGGTAAATAATCAGTACAACTGTATGTTGAATTTAATAAATGTCATGTGATTGAATAATAAATAATTAACGGAACGCCGACAGTACCTTTGGAAGGCAGTGTGCGGAGCCTGAAGTAAACACCTCAAGATAGACGGTGAATAACTATCCGAGCAGGGAACCATAGGAGCTAGGCGATTATCAAGACAGCTTAGAAATAAACCAGGAAGTGCCGGTTGAAGACGCGATACGCGCCGGTTCAAATGAACGACATTTCGTCGTAATGTGTCACGACGTGTGTTTCGGGCGTATATGAAGAGTATATTGTGCGAGTGTCAGGGGTCTAGGAGCACCTATAAGTGTTTTTTTGTTATTAGTATTCTTGTGTAAAATAGTGTAATAAGGTATTAATCATGGGTAGTCACCCAGAAGTGTTTTATTGTGTTAAATTTGTATTGTGCGACATGATGGACGAGTAGATCACCATGGGGCCGTAAGGCCTATACCTCATCCGCTACGAGACAATGGAATTCTACATAGGAATGAGTACACAATTTTGACATTTGGGGGATGTTATCGCGACTAAACGGGGTTCAGTGTAAATTAATTATGGTTACTTAACATGGTCCGCCTCCCGAGTCCATGATTTTATTTTTTTGTGTAGACGGACGAACTAATTTATATTAACGTAATAATGGGTTAGATTAATTAATTTGAGTATTTGTTTGTTGTATATAATGTAAATGTGGGATATATTTCTTTCAATTAATGCATGCTGTTGGTAATACTTTGACTTAAGTTCATTTCAAGTGTTAAATTCCTTTTTTTTGTGCTAACCCATTTATTTGATTTTCAATCACTGCGGTGATCATTTGTATTTTAATTAGGAATATTTTCTACCTGACAGCCAGATTATGAAAGAGCCAGAGTATGTAAAATTTGTGTTGCGTACGGAAGGTCATTAAAATACTAATAATAATAATGTTTGTGAGTTGACAAAGGAATGTAAATTAATAATAATAATAATAATAATAATATTTGTGCGTTTGCGAGTTAAAGTATAATAATAATAATAATGACAGTGCCTCGTGAGTTAGCCAGTGCAAATATAATAATCAATGTGGAGATGACATGTAGCGTTAAAGACTTTCATTCGCGTAATCAGTTTGATTTTACGTAAATTTTTGATTTTACGTTTTTGGACTTTATTTTTACCATTAAGATTTGTTTAAAAGCGATATAGGCACGTGAAGTAGAATGGTCACGATATGTTAAAAGCCCAGAATGATTTGAGCCCATATTTAGAGTTGGAAGTCATGAGGGACGAATATCCGGCGTGAAATAAATTGAGCCGTATTGTTTGTAATGATGAAATAGATGAATCTCAAGGCCTAAGATGATATAAAATACAGATGCCGGTGTTATTAGTGGTAGAATCCACGCACCGAGGATTAATTTATAAATTAAATGTTTGAAGAGTTCCGATGAAAGGAAATGGACTTCAAATTGGAAGGAATAGTTTAGCAATCGCCGGCATTGGAGGTATTTGCCCAGCCGCGATGTGCCATAGGTTGTGAGATGTGTCTTGGGAGGACAGGTGTCCCCATATAAAATTAACAGCAGTACGAAATTGAAGGTACGGTCCCGAATACCGTGTTGTCCCGACCAATATAAAGCAGATCTTAGTGGTTCATAACGGGATTTAACATATGTGACTAAATTCTAAAGAGTGGAAATTAAAATATCATCTTTCCATTTTTAATAATAATAACAATAATCATACTCCAAGTGAATCTTGTCTTAAATCAAATGCTTAGTGCCAAGATAAATCGGAATTGTAAAAGGGGTTATGCGTTAAACATATTAAGAGTGGACTACCGTGTAACAGGCGAAATTATTTTTTTAAATTAATAATAATAATAAATAAAATATTTGAAGAAGAAGAAGAATTTACTTTTTATATTTTGGACATAATAATGATGTTGGGAGTAGAAATGGAAAATTTGAGATTTTTAACTAATAATAATAATAAATAAAATATTTGAAGAAGGAGAAGAAGAATAACCAATGAAGCTACTTTATATTTTTTTATTTTTTTGATGAAAATAATAAGAGCGAGAAGTTGAAGTATTATAGCGAGGGTGATTACGGGTTACGATAATCACGATATCCACTATTAATAACAATGTTAATAATAATAATAATAATAATAATAATAATAATAATAATAATAATAATAATAATAATAATGAAAAGTTGAAGAAGCAAAAGATGAAGAACTTGCAATAGTAATTTGAGAATAATAATTATGATGAAAGGAAATTAAGATATTTAATGGGCGATGATTCATTGTTACGAATATTATAATAATAATAATAATAATAATAATAATAATAATAATAATAATAATAATAATAATTTATGAGGAAGCTGATCATTATATTGTGCGGATAAATTACGAGGAAGAACGACCCTTCGTTTGAAACGTCGGCAAGGGTTGGCATATAATCATCCCGGATGACAAATGATAATAATCAAAAATAGGATTATAATTGAAATTAATGATAATAATAAATTAATTGATGGTAGTCACAGAATATGATAATGATCAGATAAAGAATGGTAATGATATTATTTAATAATCATAGGAGGATATGCTAGGGACAGTCATCCTGTGTCGAACTGCTCCGAACCAGATGTTGGGTTTTCACGGGGAGAATGTTAGTGGTAGATACGTAAATAACCCACGGACGGCACATGTCTTCAGGGTCAGAGCATAGTAATGAACCTTTCCGTACGTCTTGTCGTATTGACAAGTGTAAATATTGAAATAGGCTTTGAGTTAATGAACTCTATCTGGCGTGTTTGTGAATCTGGAAATAATAGGCTAGAGTTTGTCCGTATTATAAATTCCCGTTTTTTCGAGGCGATAACATTTTCCACGGTGGGTGTCCGGCTCACCAGAATGTACATACCGGAAGTGTCTCATGTCCAAACGGAACGAGGAGACGACAGTAAAAAGTTACTGTCGTGCCTTCGTCTCCGAAAGAAGATCTCCAGCGGTGAAACGTCCAATCATACGGATGTGAATTCGATCCCCAGTAACCAATTGGGGCGAATTCACCAGATGTTTTACACTACCAGAGTAGTGAGGTAAAATCCAAGTATTATGTCATTTATTTTTCAGGATGAAAGTGTCCCAATGTAAAATTGTCATCATGTGTAGTATGCAAAATAAGTGAATAAATTGCTCCTCATTGCAATTTCAATAGGAAACAGTTTCCATATATTTTCATTGTAGTTAGTCCAGTATGCCCATGGAATTTAAGTTGTCACTTCCCAGTCCTATTGTGGAGTCAAAAATTTGTATCCATGAATGAGTCGTCCCCCGTAACCTTAAATTTGCATGCCCCGTTCATCCCTGTGTTCATTTGATGCGCCGATATATATATATATTTGATTTTCTTTATATAATTTTTTTTATCGTTTTCGAACTGATCACCCCTGAGATAAATGCTAGTCTGGGACTCAGGAAGTGAGCGGGTGCAATAGTATTAGTCACTTCTTGTATCTAGACATTATCCTTGATACCAACCATATTTACATACTACTGACTGAATACTTCTGCCTTTTGAAGATCTCCACATACACACACCCCTTGTTCATGAATGACTCCTGGAGCGTCCTTCTTGGAACCTGTTTCTGCCTTGAGGTACCTATATTCACTTCAACTTTTCACCAAAATTTGTATGACTGCCATTTATGCTTGCCATCATGTTATCCTCAGCTGACGTTTTTGCTAGATTCAATTTCCTAGTAAGTTCCTTCAATTTCCCTTTACTTCTATAGCCATTTCTAACTCTATTTATTTCCAACCTCCACCTCCTTATTATTTCCCTGTTATAATATAGTGGGTCTTTACCATTCCTTACCAATTTTAAAGGTACTAACCTGTTTTCATATTCTTCAACAATTGCTTTAAACCTATCCCAGTGTCTGTCTACATTTTTATTTACCGTTTTCCACCGATCACTGTTACTTTTTAAAAACTCCCTCATGCATGCTTTGTCAGCCGTATGGTACTGCCTAATAGTCCTACTTTTAAGACCTTCCTTTCTATCACATTTATTTTTAACTACGACAGAGACATCTTCGTGATCACTAGTACCATCCATTACTTCGGTTTCTGTGTAGAGATCATCTGGGTGACCAGTACCACGCCCAGAATATTCTTCCCTCTAGTTAGTTCGATCACTTCCTGAATCAGCTCTTCTTCCCATATTAACTTATTTGCCATTTATTGGTCCTGCTTCCTGTCGTTCGCATTACTTACCCAACTGACATCTGGTAAATTGATATCAGCCGCGACAATCACGATCCTTTCCATATCATTCCCCACATAGCTGATTATCTTATCAAATAATTCCAAATCAGCGTCAGCACTACACTTTCCCGGTCTTTACAATCCAGAGACACCAAGTTGCCTATTATCCTTAGAAATAAGCCTTACACCTAGAATTTCATGTTTGTAATCTTTACTTCTTACGTAGCTTACATATCCTTCTTTCACCAAAATGAATACTCCCCCTATAATTCCTATCCTATCTCTACAATACACTCTCCAGTTCCGTGAGAAAATTCTCCATTAATTACATCATTTCTCAGTCATTATTAAACTCCTCTTACAATATCTCGTAAGTATATATCTATTAAACTGCTGAACTCTATTCCCTTTACAGTTCATCACTACCGTTTCTATGTCATTCTACTTGACTTCCAGATCCAAGTACCCTTATAACTCTTATTCCCGTTTCTCTGGATGTATCTCCCTATAATCGTTCCAAGCAAATTTTCTGACTTATACGTACCCTTGCAGTTTAAGTGAAGGCTGAGTGAGCGCAGATTTCTCTCTCCTACCCACGGATTAGGACCTAGAAGTCTCACTCCCAGTTTCCCACATACCCACTCCATAGTCTCATTTAAATCCCCAATCACCTTCCAGTCAGTAACCCTCCTACACAGTATTCCACTGATAACATTTTCGCTTCCTTAAACTTCACCATGCTGCATTTAACAGATCCCACACATCCCCAACTATGTTGGTACTTATACCTGCTTGCCTTACATTGTTGGTACCAACGTCAAACACTACCACCTTCTTCTTTCCCTCCACCTTCTCTTCCTTTTTCCTTAACATCTGCATTAACCTAATTCCTAGATAACACTCTACCCTGGTTCCTTTTCCTCCTCATACTTTCCCCATATATCTAACTATGGAATCCCCCGTGACAAGAGCCTCAACCCTACGCACCTCATTTAATCCCCTCCCGGCCTGGTCAGCCGTATCATTCGTGACGGCTGCAGTAGCTACTTCCTCCTCCCTCTTTTCCCTCCCATGACCCTGTCCCACCTGTCTTTTCCTATCCTCTACTCTACATTTCCCTTTCCTACCTTTCTCTTTCCTCCTACTTGCACATTTCTCAGCAATAGTTCTTTGTTCCTCATCTTCCTTCCGTTGTTCTACCTGCAGGGACTCGTGCCGGTTTCTCACAGACACCTGTCCTGAATTTTAATCCTGAATAGAACCTTTAACCTTCAATGTCCTACCCCTTAAAACATTATATCCCCTGTCTTCTACAATTCCCCTCTTTCTTTCCGATTCCTCTTTTACACCTACTGTATCCTGTACATTGTTTGAGGGAGGCCTACTTTCTTTCCTGTCTTCTGAGAGAATCCTGATTATCTCCCTCAAACTCTCTAACTCCTCATTAATGCCTGGCCACACTCACAGTTCCTACGATATCATTCCTTAGCCATTCATTATGGAATAATGAAAAAAGAAAATAACTTATTCTGTGCAAAAAAAATGAAAGGAAAGTAATACTGTCTAGGTTAGTACACGAGGATCACACGACAATGAGATAATTAGTATACTACTACTTATTCGTACTATATTTTTATCCTACAACACCCTAAGAGGATTAAAACTGCCGCTAATTACTGAATACCGAAAGGAATACACAAGAGTTACGCAATTCTAAACTGCAGTTATGCCTATCCTAATTGCAACACAATTCTAGTAAGAGCATTTCTAGAAATACTTATTCTACACGAATATCTCACAATAATAGAATAATTAAGCTAGTTTCTAATAAGAATTTCGCAGGAACTACTCAAAGATTACCAGCAAAATTAAATGTGTAGACAGGTTTAGTGCTACTCTATCCTACTATGCTCTGATAGAAATGAAAACTGCCGTTTGGTTAAATGCTAAAGTACTGAAAGGGTTACCTTACACAAAGATACACACGAATATAACAGGAAATGTTCTATCTAATATACCGTATGTACACTACAATTCTACACTGAAATATGGTTATGTGATTTTTACAGCTGGTGGATTACTGTTGTTTTCCTTACTCCGCGGGACGGAGAATAAATGTGTCCTTAAATGCTGAAAAAAAGGAGGTTGTCTACAATAATTTCTCCAAAAAAAATCCTTCTGTCAAAACTACGCCAGGGACTTGAATTGCGATTATTGGGATATAGGAATTTGATTATTAACTTTTACTCGATTAATAATCGAAGGTGTAAAGTACAAAGTATGCCGGGGTCTTGGAACTACAAATTATCGGCATACAGTAATCAGCTGATTCTTGTATTTGTTTACTCAACTACCCTAAACTGTTTGTTCACTTCTGCGTGAACATTTATCGCCTCGGCCAGGCAGTCACTAACACAATACGAGAATAATAAATTTTCTTGCGATGTATGTGATTTTAGTATAAATTTAGGTCTACAACTTTGATGTTCCAGGAATACAACAGTCCTGTCTAGAAAACCAACAATAACGGCCGAGAGGATTCGTCCTTTTGACCACACGACACCTCGTAATCTGCAGCCCTTCGGGATGAGCAGCGGTCGCTTGTTAGGCCAAGGCCCTTCAGGGGTGTAGTGCCATGGGTTTCGGTTAGGTTATGTTAGGAATAGAACGGTGGGTAAATAGGTCTATTGGTTAAAATCAGCTTCCCTTGCAGAAATCTTCATTATAATCACCATAAGAAACTGATAAACCGTGCAATTAAGTCTGTTGAAACAGTAAGAACAAACATAATGACTCAACTCTGTGTTAATAATTATGTAGAACAGATTTCTCACCTTCGGAAGAGGATCAGCTTTAGTTTTAACATGCAGTCCCGTGACCTCCACCACGTTAGGAAGCAGTGGTTTGACATAACTGAGACTCCAGTGGTTGTTGACAAGTAGTAAACTGTCATTGTAGTCGGCCTCGTAAATAGAAGGTGGTCCAGATCCGAAGTGTTTTCTCATCAGTGCCTCTTGTTTGGGGATGAATTCCTGGTACCACATGTAGTGATACATTACATACACATATGTATTGTAGAGTCGCTCCCAAAAGGTCATGTGATCAGAGTGCGAAGTCAAGATATCCGGAATGACAGCGGGATGATGAGGGTTTCCTATTGCGGTGTAAGGATGTGAAGTACCACCAAAGGAAATGATTGAGATGACTGGTGGCGAGCCAACGAAATGAGCCAGACCGTTGTATGCTGGGAAAAGCAATTTCTCTATGAACACCAGGTCGAATTTGGGTTTGGACCTGCAATCATAAATCACAATTAATGTAAGTACCATCACTTGCTTAGTATGGCCACACTAGAAAACCGGTGGAAGTCCTCCGCCATAAAAAAAATAGCGATGTCGATTAATTCATTACTGTTTTATTCTTACATCTATCAGAAAATACAAGTAAATTTACTCAGAAAATCACAAATTAAGAATGAATACTTCGTATCTGAAATTTCTCCAAACTACTGTTGTATTATTTCATTGTGGCTTACAAAACCTACTGATTGTTCTCTGGAAACCACATAACAAAATATGCAAAAGAATTGCTTAAACTGTACCAACACCACCATCATGTTTCTCGTATATTATGATACTTGTCTACAAGTATCTCGTAAGTAATGAAAATCCACAGCCTGTTTCCAGTCATTCGACCGGGTCAGGAATGGAATGATTGAAGCCCCCATCTAGCGGCGAGGATAGGAACTGCGCCGGTTGCCGAAGCCTGTCGCACTCCTCTGGGGCAATGATTAATGACTGACAGATGAAATGAAATGATATTGGAGAGTGTTGCTGGAATGAAAGATGACAGGGAAAACCGGATACCCGGAGAAAAAACAATCCTGCCTCCGTTTTGTCCAGCACAAATCTCACTTGGAGTGACCGGGATTTGAACCACGGAAACCAGCATACTCTGTTGTAAGATGGGGCTGTGTTGTCTCGCGCACTCAGTTGGAGGTTGATTTTCTTACACATCACTTCAATTTGAATGTTGTGCCTCGCAACTACCCCAGCACATTGGTTAATTCATTTATTGATCTTACTTTTACTCGTAATATTACTCACAAAGTCTTAAATTACGTCTCTTATTTCTCATATCATATGACCCACACCGAGTTATTACCCACATTTCACGTGTACCACGTTATACTGAATAAAATGTATCATCCACATAATATTTGTCTTTTAATGTCTAGGAAACCCTGAAAACGCTGCGACCGTTGCAGTAGTAATTATTTCCGGTCCAACAGAGTGGCTGTCAGTTTGCTTCACAGTACGACGACTGATTTAATAAAGAGGCACCAAATAACAGAACAGTGTTAACTGCCATTGACAAGTTCCAATAAACGTATCAGTCTTATGTCATCGAAAGGGGACAACAGGCCGCTCAAGAACCGTCACTGCAAACGAGAATCATGGACGAGTTCTCCAGCAGATATTACAGTCCCCAAACATCGCTGAAACTCGCCTTGAGCGATGTATCTGTTCGGCGGATGTTTAAAGAGTTGGGGAGATTTGCATACAGCATTCAAGTTGCTCATCCCGATCGGTAGCCTTGATCGCCATGTCTTTACGGTTCGAGTCCCATTCACCATCAGATGTTGGCCGGCAGGGTAGAATAGGTGGTCGTATACAATTTATAATCTGCGTGCAAAAAGCCTGGATGCAATTCGAACCCTCTCCGCAGTGTTCATATGAGGCTGTTGATGGTGATTCATCCGTCGGATGGGGACATAAAGCATTGAGCAGACCTCTTAATGCTATTCGACAGGAGTAGACTATGTGCTGGTACTACGCTTCACCCTCCATCACGTCATTCATTTCATCTAATGAACTCCTTTGATGAGGTTGACATCAGGGTGGTCATCCGGTCGTAAAAATCCGGTACGAAGATTCATCTTATTTCTTATCCGACCCCTTAGAGAAACGGGACAAGTATTGGACATGCATTCAAGTTGCTCGACGTCTAACGGAAAGGAATGAGTGAACCCAATTACAATATTGCACACGAGTGTTGTCCAAGGCGTATGAGCATCCGGATGTCTTCTGCAACATATGGTTTCCTAATAAAAGCCATATTCATTTTGATGGTTACCTCAACCGACAAACAACTCGTTTTTTAGGATTTGACCAGCCTTATGTTCCGAAACAAATATACGGTGCGTTGGTGACGATTTGGTGCGGCGTACCCGGTCATGGAATATTGTGCCATTGTTTTGTTGAGGATGCTGCACGGAATACAAAAACAGTGTATTAGGCAGTCTACAGAGACCTCATTTTTACCCTGTTCGTGCGGAATTCGCGTCGTTTTGCCGAGCCAGAAGCTTACCTCTCCAAGGATAACGCATGCAGAAAGGTGGAGCCACATCGCGGGGGAGAGTCGCGTTCCCTACTGTTATGGCACTTTGGAGATCGCCCGATTTCTCCCTGTACTTTATTCCTATACCCTTCCTGCGCCCCAAATCTCATGGGCCCCCTACATATGGGTCAAGTTGAAAGAATCGGTTTTCCGAAGCACCTACAAAGTATATTTCCGAATTATGCGAGAAGCAAACGTCATTTATTGTATCCTTACAGCAACAATTATTCATCAACAAGTGCAATAGTCTTCAGAAATGTAATGAATTTAGGGGTCGGTCGGTCTGGTTGGTTGGTTGGTTGGTTGGTTGGTTGGTTGGTTGGTTGGTTGGTTGGTTGGTTGGTTGGTTGGTTGGTTGGTTGGTTGGTTGGTTGGTTGGTTGGTTGGTTGGTTGGTTGGTTGGTTGGTTGGTTGGTTGGTTGGTTGGTTGGTTGGTTGGTCGGTCGGTCGGTCGGTCGGTCGGTCGGTCGGTCGGTCGGTCGGTCGGTCGGTCGGTCGGTCGGTCGGTCGGTTGGTTGGTTGGTTGGTTGGTTGGTTGGTTGGTTGGTTGGTTGGTTGGTTGGTTGGTTGGTTGGTTGGTTGGTTGGTTGGTTGGTTGGTTGGTTGGTTGGTTGGTTGGTTGGTTGGTTGGTTGGTTGGTTGGTTGGTTGGTTGGTTGGTTGGTTGGTTGGTTGGTTGGTTGGTTGGTTGGTTGGTTGGTTGGTTGGTTGGTTGGTTGGTTGGTTGGTTGGTTGGTTGGTTGGTTGGTTGGTTGGTTGGTTGGTTGGTTGGTTGGTTGGTTGGTTGGTTGGTTTTGCCGAATAAGGTAGGTCTCTTTTTTTTTTTTTTTTCCTTTCCGTCTGGTCAACAATCCCATCTTGTGTTAATCCGATTATGCAAAAGGATACTGTTTGTATCCTGTTTGTATTAAGGAAATACTTTTTTTTAAAGTGATGTTCACCTTGCAAATTACTCAATTCTTGTGCTGCAGTAATTAAACCGGATTTGTTTTAATTTTTTTGTTTGCTCTCTTTGATGAGATTGATATTTTATTTTGCTGAAAGATAACCTTTCTCCTCTTTATTTGTATTTGTAGGGTCTGGCTGACCTCATTTTAATTTGATTTTGGTAAAATATAATAGCTTCTAGCCTCCGTGGTTCAGACGTCAGTGCGCCGACCTCTCACCATTGGGTTCCGTGATTCAAAGCCCAGTCATTCCACATATGATTTGTGTTGGACAGAGCGGAGGCAGGGCAGGTTTTCCTCTGGGTATTCTAGTTTTCGCTGTTCATCTTTCATTGCACCAACACTCTCCAATAGCATGTCATTTCATCTGTCAGTCATTAATTTGACGGACAAAATATTAACAATAGTTGTGGAAAGTGTTAAAAGTCAGAAGTTCATTATTGTGAACAGTATGAGGACATTAGGACAGGAATGCAGAGCATGATTAAACAGAAAAAGGAGTGAAAAGGAAAGTGGAGTGTTTAACAGATGCAGTCAAAGAAAAGGATGATCTCATTCACAAAAAAGAAATTAGAATACAAGAACTTGAACAATATTCCAGAAATAGAAACCTTTTGCTACATGGTATTCCAGAGAAAGACGAGGAATTGCAACAGAGCTGGATGTTCCTTTGTGTAAAACTGAAATAGATGCAGCACATAGAGTGAAGACTCAATCAACAGGAGCAGTTACCTAGAGTTGTTAGATCTTCTTTCAAAACAGGAACAGTACATTCGATATCATCTCCAGTCCACGTCGGGCTTTTCATAATAATAATAATAATAATAATAATAATAATAATAATAATAATAATAATAATGTTATTTGCTTTACGTCCCATTAAGTACCTTTACGGTGTTTGGAGACGCCGAAGTGCCGGAATTTAGTCCCGCAGGAGCTCTTGTATATCGTAGTAAATCTACTGACACAAGGCTGACGTATTTGAGCACTGTGACAGTATTAATAGTATAGAACCTCCCCAACAACCTTTCTGGATTGGTATAATAACTATCGAAATTCGTGTCAACCGGCTTTATGCCAAAGAACTCTAATTATTTCACGTAAAGCGGCATTCGCTCTCGCATTGTGTATGTGCAATGCCTCCGCTTAGTTGCGCACGCGCTGGGAGCTTCCTGGGGAGACTGGACTGCCTAGCGTGCCCAAGCGTTAGTTCGAACTGAGAAGCCATGATGTGTAGAAGTGGAAACGTTCTGCGCTATGGCGTGGGATCTTATACTAGAGCCTGGGTGAATTTCACATTCAACGGGGATCCTTACCCGTCGTGTTTGTGGTTGACCTTCTACCATACGAGGTTTGTCCGGAAAATACGTATAAATCCGTCGAGGTGACGTATCACGTATCGTGGAGGCGCCGCCAGGTGGCACTGCTGTTGTCGCCAATCTTCTCAACGCTCAGTTCGAGTCGGAGAGCTCTGCGTGTCAGTAGCAGTGGGCGGCTGCTTGTTGAAAGTTACCCGTTTTCACCTGCCGTCGATATGGAGCTCTCTCTGATTGAGGAACAGCGCATCAACATCAAGTCTCAGAGCTCGTGTGGCCCGAGTTCGACCGGATTTGGCACAAGGGGGCAGGTGGATCCTTCATCACGATAATGCGCCCGCTCACACGTCGCTCGTTGTGCGTGAGTTTTTGGCCCGAAGCTCAATCACCGTGACAGACCACCCGCCTTATTCACCCGATTTAGCCCCTTGTGACTTCTTCCTGTTCCCGAAATGCAAAATGGTGCTTCGGGGGCGGCACTTGGGTGATGTGGAAGCCATCAAGGGAGAAACGACACGGCAACTGAACAGCATCACAACTGAAGACTTTCAACAATGTTATCAACAGTGGAAACGGCGTTGGCAGAAGTGCATCTTGTCTCAGGGAGAGTACTATGAAGGAGACCATATTGTAATACCTGAATAATTGTCAAATGAAGTTGTTATTCAACTTTTATACGTATTTTCCGGACAAACCTCGTATACTCCAACTACTTTATTTTTCATAAAAGCTTCTTCAGCATTCTTCGTGGAGAGATTGAGTTGAGTCGCCTCGTGGTAACACTATCAACAATGATCAGGTTTGAACTTTAAAAAATTTGGTGTCTGGAAAAGGTATGTACCTATGAAAATATTTTCTGATAACCAGTGAAGAAAAGTGTCGGCGGATGCCAAAAGTACTTTAATCAGGTCGAGCGTCATAATAATAATAATAATAATAATAATAATAATAATAATAATAATAATAATAATAATTGTACCGGAAGGTACACTCCTACGCGGCACTTTTAAATCTTGCGCCAATAAAAAACCCTTTACAGGAGAAACTCTGAACTTAAAACTTGTAAATTTGCTCAGAAGATGTCGCTACCGTAAATTTTTTATGGTGAAGTTTCCTGAACTGTGTGAAATTCTACTTGTTTTCCATTCATCAAGAAGTTTGGACATTCTCTCATAGAGGTCACTACAAAAACTATGATCATGCACCCTGGTGCGAAGTGAAAGAATCTTTCAGAAGTAATTTTGTTCTCATAAGTTTTTCCTTTACTAAGTTTCATTCATTCATTTTTGGGTTGGCAATATTTATCCTTTCTTTCCGCCTGTTTTGAATTTAACCAATCAAGAATGTCTGTAACTAATTTCCTACCAATCACAGGCTTCTTCTTCAATTTGGTGTGTAATTGTAAGCTATCCAATAAAATTGAGTGGGTGTGGCTGTTTTATTCACGAAAGGTCTCGAACTTTCCCCGAGGGTTTATAAACAGCTGATTTTCACGTCTCTTGGCCTTTTGATCAACGTCTATCTAAGTATGTGGATGTGAAGCAGGAGGCGGGTGGCGCCTCTTTCACCAGGCAGCAGGTCTTGAGCAAGGTAATGGCCGTTTAACATCTTATTTCTTGCTAGCTCAGCAGTTTAACTCGCGGGAAAGGTCCGAAACTTTAATATGTAACCTTTTCTCTAAAATGTAAGTTCTGCCGGCTTATGTAAAAACTTATAAAATCTGTAACTGTAATTCGGGGATAGAGAGTGATTTACCCTCTCGAGCTCCCCTTCATTTTGGTTTTGAGGTGACTATATTTTGGTAACTGATTTTCTTCCCTTCCTTAATGTTTTAAATTTCTTTCTTAGACGGGTCACCTCCATAGTTTGGGAATAGCCCCTGTTTCATCGGCCTAGAGCCTGTTAGGTTTTAAGACGCTGCATAGAGGAGTGCAAATATTCGCCTCCTTTCATTTGTGCTTGGGCCATGTATTTAACTGTTCTTTTACACGAAGGCCCTGTAGGTTGGGTACGAGATACCCCTGTTTCATTTTTGTAAATCGTACCTTGATGGCAAGTTATTGTAAGGTCTGATATTGCCTTGAATAGGCTTGAAAAACTGAGAGCGTATCAGCTCTTTTCTAGTATTGTAAAAGTGCCCCTAGGAGGCTTGACATTGTAAATTACGGGACTGGTGCTCCATGTTTTAGGGGATTTCTGCCCTTTGAACAAAATCATTGTTTGGTAATGCTGAGCTGGGAGCTCAAACATGTAAAACTAGGGGTTTGTAGCCCAAAAGTGTTATAATTCTGAAATCTTGAATCCTTCCTAGTCTTGTTTCTTCACCTAGTCAAAAGTTGTTAGAGTTTTGTTGTTATAATTGTTAAAACACAGAAAACATAACTTTTGTTAAAGTTTTAAATTAACTTTGATTTGGCAGTTAGACCCATTCACCCCGGCACCTTCTTTCACCTTTGCTGATCCACCAAACCACGGTAACAATAATAATATCATCGAAATCGGACTTGGCGTCGTGAGTGCTCATGTGTTTCTGAAAGATGTGTTCTACTAACCAATTATTCCTAGGAGCGTGGAAAATGCACGGTGAACTGCTTGGCAAAATTTAATTTTAAATTTAATAACTTTCGTTTTTGGCCTGTATTGTAATATTTTCTTGTGAACCAAGGTGGCTTTTCCAAGGTATTGAGTTTATCAACTGTTTTTCTTTCTGGGGTTACCTGTCTGTAATTGAGTGTGCTTTTCTGCTCTGATTTGTATATTTTCTTGCCGCTATGTGGTTTTCGGGGTATATTTTTCCTTGCTGGGGGTTAATTTCGTCCTCGCTCGAGAAGGAGGTTTTGCGTTTTTTGTGTTACCTTAGCAACGTGATGTTGATTTGATTGTTGTTGGGAATTGGATGGTGTGGAGCGATACGCGAGCATTTTGCGTAGTTCTCAGTTGATGTTATTGGTTTTGGTGGAATTTGTCGATGATATTTGTTTTTCGTTAATACATTCTCGCCACCTATTTATCTTGCTTTTTCGTTTGGTTGGGGAGCGCGTTTAAATCTCTCTGATAAATTGTTACTTATCTTGGGAAAGACCCTTGGTGGTAATGGTGTTCATTACTCGAGGTGACGAAAGCGATATGATCTCCTCAGCATCTAGCTGAACCGTAGTTTTGTTTACTGGAATTTAAAATTGAGTTTAATTTATTTTATACCGGTGATCAATCACATTTAATGTTAGTTATTAGTGACTTTTGGTTGAAAGGTATGAAGGTCAACATGTTATCTAATTTATTCTGTTGCAAATCATTTTACTATTCTCAATTAATTTAAAGTCAACATTTTATCTGATTTATTTTGTTGCTAATCATTTTACTATTCTCAATTAATTTAAAGTCAACATTTTATCGGATTAATTTTGGCTGCAAATCAGTTTCCTATTTTCCAAATTAATTTAATGTTTTCATATTATCGGGTTTATTTTCTGGGAAACCATTTTTCTTTTCTCTATTAATTCAAAGTTTTCATAGGATTTAACTTCCATTGGGATTCTTATTTTTCTCTGGAAGTTGTTATATCTAATTCCTTATAAATTAAAGTTACATTGTGTTACCAAGGTATTAATTTTCATTTCACGGTTTTCAATAGAGTACTGCCACAGTCCCCTTTTCTTATTTAGGACCACAGCCTTTATCCACTTCCCTTCCGGTAAGTGTGTTTTTCTCCTTTTGGTCATTTTATGCTGTGTTTTGTTTGTTCATACCCGACCTTGTTTGGTCTCTCTCTTTCTTGTATTCGCTTTAACTCCCTTTGCAGGGCGAATACACGACCAACCTTCTCACCTGGGGGCATTACTCCTAGGCGTGTAAGGTTTTTCTGCCCATCGTCCAAAGGGCTGGTTTGGTGGCCTGGAGGACGGTGTCGGTTAGAGCACGTTCAAATACCATCGGACTGAGCCAGGATCCAACCTGCCATGTAGGGGTCAGAAGACCAGCGCCTCAACCGTCTGAGCCACTCAGCCCGGCACTTAGGGCGAAATGCAGAATTAATTGATTGAGTCTGTAACTACCATAATCCAGGTGACGATCAAAGCAGAGTTTGATTCTTGTGATTTCGTTGGTATTCAGGCGGATGAGACCTTAGATGTATCAAATAGATCTCAAGTCGCTGTAATATTGCGGTTCTGATCAAAACAGGATCCCACTGGAAGATTCATAGGCTTTCGTCATGTTTCAGTTGATAATGCTGCATCGGGCTTATCAGAATTAATTGACCATATTCTGCGAGAGTGAGGAGTAATTGATAAAATCATATAGCAAACATATGACGGGTGCTCCACAATGGCAGGAAAGCATGGGGGGGTTGGGGGGGTGTTCAGCATTACGTTAATCAAGTTCGCCGACGGGCAATATTTCTAAACTGTTATGCCCACCAATTAAACTTTGTTCTTCTCCATTGTTCCAAAAGAACAAAATCAGTCAGGCTCTTCATTCATAAGCTGAAAGCGTTTCATTCATTTTTGGTAGATCCTCAAGGAGAGCTCATCTTCTGGAATCCAAAGGATTCAGACTTCCACAAGTATGTACTACCCGTTGGATCTTTCATTCCGGAGCAGTCCACACAGTATTTTCACACTTTAATAGGTTTTTGAAGATATTGCACAGAATGATGAGGTTTGGCACAGTGAGTCGTACAATTCTGCTGGTGGATTGATTAACACGCTCGGGAAGGCCTAATTCATTTATTTGCACTGTCTCTATAGATAATGTTTAATTTATACAGACCATCTCCTTGTTCTACTGCAACATAAAACCACTAGTATCCTCCAGGACTTGAGATCAGAAAACAGAGTATCCTCTTGCGTTGAAAAGTATCTTAAAATAATATATAGTGAGATGTAGATGACAAGACATTCCAAACGCTCAATATTTTAACAGTGAAGTCCTTGATGATTTAATAATGCAAATGGAAATACGGTTTGAGGATTTCGAAAGGATTCAGTTTGTTGAATTGTTGGATCCAACTCACTTCATAGTTTACAGAGAGAGCTTCCATGCTTTTAAACTGAGCTATGTTTTGAACATATAGCCCCTTTTTACTAGAGAAATACTGGAAAATGAATTGATAAACATTTTTTCCAATTTAGAAAAACATTTGTCCCCTCAAAAGCTTTTACATTATATTTTCCTCGATGATTTCTTACCAGTGTATGTTAAAGTGTCAAAATTGATTCTCTTAATATTAACATTTCCTGCGATCACGGCTTCCTCTGAAAGGGGTGTGAGTACTATGAAGAGGATAAAACTCTTCTTGTGTAATCCAATGAACAATGAAAGATTCAGTAGTCTTACAACCATTCTTATCAAGAAAAAGCCTGTGAAGGAATTGATGAATGATGAACTACTGAAGTACCGTGTGATTGACATTTTGCAACCAGAAAAACTCGACGTTTGGAACTATTTTACAAGAAACTTTAAACTAAGATTTCCTGCCTACCCATTAATTAATTAATTAATAGCTTCGCCACTGGGTACAAATGTCACAAAACCATGTTGTCAAGGCATTATTCCGGTACGAAAACAGAGGAATACTTAGCTTAAGTGAGGATATATTAACAAGGATGTAACAAAAAGAAAGGTCTTTGAGAGTTAAACAGCTTTATATGAACAAAATAATTAAAGAAAATTACTGGAAACCACAATATAGAATTGTAAATGAACATACACATGGAACAAGACTGAGGCATAGAAGTTATTTTCAATCATCGTGTACTACAACAAATATGGATCCAGAACACTACAAGTTGAAGTTCTTACATTTTTTAACAAGTTCCCTCAGATTTGACACATTTGAAAACAAAATATCAACTAAGGAAAACATGCGATACATGGATCATAGGAAATAAAATTTCAGTTTAAATATCTGCTCATGTACGAAAAATGTACCACGGACTTATCTATTTTGAATGATGTTTTCAGGGATTGAAAATCCCCACACCACAGGACGAAATTACCATGCTAATTATGCCAATGTAAATGTACAAACCCTATTAATGTTGTAAACAGTAAGGATTGCAACAATGTAAAAAATGGAACTACTTCACCGGCAGATAATCCACTAAGTGCTTTGCAGGTGTAAATAATTTCAAAGATAATGTGTAATAACCTAGTACACATTTGCAAATGTATTCTAGATAAGTTATAAATTAATTAATTAATTTTCATAATAACTAATATTTTGTTGCCCGTTGCGTGTATTTACCGTAACTTGTCTAGACCTCAGGCACTCACCCTTCTCTCCTGCTACGGAAATTATTATTATCAATTTTAATTCATAATGTATAATTGAAATATTATTTTTCATTTTCAATCATATAGGACAGGTTTTATTTGCACTCTCTTCTAAAGTAAGCCTTTTATTACATACGAGGTATCCATTCTTAAGCGACATTATGCTATAAAAGTTTATTCATACTTACTTCTTGAAAGATTGCATCTGGGGAGAACTAAGCTGTTGGTCGATAATATTCAGGAATGCTTCGTGGTAAACCCCCATTGCTGGAAGTGGTTCGATCAAGTCCATGGTGTTATAATCAAGAGAATTATTGACAAGATCGTAGGAAAACGACAGATCGATGTCAGTATAGTTTGCAACAGGAGTCTGAAAGAATAATAAACCAGAAATCATGAATCAACACACAAACCATGAATAACAAATGTTTCCAGAAACCATACTTTTACTGTGTCCTGTCTCAGATTCGGCCTAACTTAGGGCAGAAGGGCGTGGAATAGAGATGGCAGTTACCTTGTCACAGTTACATGCCTGTCACTGTTACAAATATAACGAGGACAAAAAATAGGATACCGAGTAACGACAACAGAATAACGTACTAGTGGAAACAGTAACTGGGAAGTGGTAACTGTCACTAGTAGCAGCTTACAGACACAGAATGTGACCTTCAGATTTCAGATAGTAGGAATTTCTTCGAAGTGCGAGCGCCTTCGTAGGACATTGCTTTAAGTCAAACACACTACAGCGTATAATATACTCTATAGTGTATTTGTTTAAGTTGTTGCTGTCTTCTGGTAACTGACGTGTAAACTGTTAAGACATATTCAACTGATAAGGGGTAATCGTTAACTCAGATATCGCGTAAGGCTACGTACATTATAATATTATAAGTTTCACCCTATAATTTTTCTTGCACCATAAATAAATTACTATGCTGACTTTCCATATTGATATTATAGATAACATAACATTATTTCATTTTTCTTGTACCGGTTTGTGTCGAGGTTTGGCAGACACATCATCTTGTTTTCATGTCTTTTATCCTTGATCGGGGCATTGTCAAACTCACTCCTTTAGATTTCAGAAAAGACGCTGTGTTGTCTTCTCATTTCATCCGTTGTCTGGCTCTCGTTAACGTTATAGCAAATAGGAATGCGTGTTTTGCTGCACCGACTTTAACAGTGTAGTGATGCGTGCGCGCATGTGCGAGTGAATGAATGGGACTTCGCAACACCGCTGTAAGAAGACATGCTGGAGGCCGTGACCAGCCTGTGACCAATAAAAGGTGAGTAACGTTGGACGTTATTTTTAACTGTTACTTTTCACAGTTACTTTATTGTAGCAGTAACAGGTATAGCACTAACGCAAAAATAACCGTTTGTCACACAAGTAGCGTGGAACGTCCTGATGTGGGCAATCTCTACTTACTAAATTATACTCAAAGCATATGGAAAGGAATTACGTACATATGAACTAGTGAATGAGATCGCAAAGTAGTAGGGTATGCTATACGTATTAAGCTAAAGACATAAATTGAAATCATACTAATCAAATAAAAAATCAAACAAACGAATAATCGACCGTTATTGATCAAAGGAAGGGATACGCACATTTATATGGATTGATATTTAACATTCATTTGCACATTAGAAACACGAGTAACGACCCGAAAAATATGATCTCAAGTTACGTGGAATATGAATGTGTTACATTGTTTTATTTGGTTGACTGCTTCGTCAAGTCCCCAGTTCTTTGCCCGAAGGCTCGATCTAAAACCGTCCATGAGATACGAAAATAACATGGGATACACTAGTAGTTGGACTAATTTACGTATGTACATTCCGATCACTCGGACACAGGTAATATATAAAACACTTGTTCAGGATGCGTCTAAATTACCCATCCAAAATAACACAGACTCTAATCATATGGGTCCGTACACATGAGCAACGGATAAGGGCAGAACATTGCTTCCATAAAATTAGCCAACGGGCTGATGTATCCCATTACTCAACAAAGGACAAAATCACAAGACAAAAACAATAAATGCACTGGACAACAATAAACAACACATGTTAAATATACATTAATCACGTCTGCAAAATAAAACACACACTGATATGCACTGAAGTTGATGGAGGCGCCGGGATTCAATCCCAACATACTCAGGCTCCGAAGATTTCATGTCTCATAAAGGCACAGCATTACCGCATATCTCGACACGACAAGGGACATCAGCTCGTTACCAACAGGTATTTATGGGGCCTGTGGACGGTAGTTCATGGAAATAACGGTACCTACTGTAAATACTTTCACTCATTGTAACCTCGGGGCATCGCCTACGGCTGACTCGGGGATTTTCTACCTGGAAGACAATTAACTGGTCGGGGCTTCGCCGACTTCCTTGCTTCTCCCCAATGGCACAAAATTATCTCCGACAAACATCACTCACAGCCCACACATTCAATCGCATACTCATAGGCTGGCTTATCAATACACATATAAATCTGGGCTCCCAGTAAATCACCATGGGCTCATAGCCTTTCTTTTATCATTTCAGCCCCGTCAACCTCTCAAGGCAATCCTAGTCTCACACATAAAATATCCTTGGTTCGATAACCGTTACATTCATGAACGTGCCCGCAACCAAAGTTCAAGACCCTATTCTGTATTCAGCGGTGAATATAACTCTACCTTACAACTCCTTGCAGCTGAAAAATTCATGCTTCATGCATAGAAAACTTCCTGATCTTATGATGTCTCCAGCCTACTCTGTATAATATCGCAACGTTGACGGCGCGCAGATCATTTGGTATTATGAAGAGTCTGCCCAATATCTCTATCAATAATCAACTATCCCCTTTTCTCATCTAATTTATATATACACACTTAGCTCGGGGCTTACACATGCATGTAGCCATGTACGTATTTAATTTTACTAAACAGAGCAAAGCAAATGCCGCATTGGCTTTTATTATTATTATTATTATTATTATTATTATTATTATTCTTTCTTCGTTACGGCCTGCTGTGGACAACGTTATTTCAACCGTTTGCAACCTTGAGCTTTAATTTTTCCCCAGTACTCACGCATTCTCGTTCTGTGAGGCTCCTTTCTTTCATCAGTCCACTTCTTGCCTGTTTTCAACTTTGGCCTTTCTTGGAACCTCTTGTATCCCTGGAGCTTTTTCTGGAGAGGAGCACGTTTCTGGATGTCTTCGAGTGTGATTCCTATTTCTTGAAGGTCTTTTTCAACTTCGATAAACCAGGGACCCTTGGTTTTCTTGTTAAGAAAGTAGGAAAAGATCCTATTGGTCTGTCTCTGTGTGCCCATGCGTGCTATATGGCCATAAAAATTAATCCTCCTTTTCCGAATCGTGTCCGTTATCCTCTCCATATGCTGGTACAGATCGCTGTTGTGTCTTCTCCTGTACTCACCATTTTCTTTGATTGGTCCAAGAATCTTTCTCAGGATGTTTCTTTCTTTAGCTTCTAGCTTCTCCATCAGACCTTTTCTGTTCATTGCAAGGCATTCTGCTGCGTACAGTGCTTCCGGGCGTACAACCGAACAATAATGCCTACGCTTGGCGTTGATGGACACTGACCTTTTGTTGTAGACATTCCTAGTCAGCTGATATGCCACCTCCATCTTGTTGATTCTGCACATGATTGCTTCTTTCTCAGAGTTGTTAGGTACTATCCACTCACCTAAGTACTTAAACTTTTTCACCTGCTTGATTTTTTCCTGTTCCACAATGAGCTCTCTGGGAGCTGGCTTGATGTTGGTTATAAACTCTTTTTTTTGGGAAGAGATTTGGAGGCCAGCTTTTGCTGCTTGGATTCTCAGTTGGTTAATTTGTTTTTCAGCAGTATCTAGGGAATCAGAAAAGATCGCTAGGTCATCAGCAAAAGCCAGGCAGTCTATGATAAGATCATCTTTCTTATATCCTATTCTAAGGCCATTCTCAACCTCTTCCTTGCACATCTCCTTGTGCCATTCCGGAATGATTTTCTCCAGAACGCAGTTGAAGAGAAGCGGTGATAGTCCATCTCCTTGCCTAACACCAGTCTTGATTTCGAAGACGTTCGAAATTTCTCCCCTGAATTTCACCCTGGACGTAGTGCTGCTTAAGGTCTGTTGAATGATAGCTCTCGTTTTGTTGTCTAAGCCCATTTCCTTCAGAATGCGGAGGAGTGAGTGTCGATCTATGGAGTCGTAGGCTTTTTGGAAGTCAACAAAAGTAACTGCAAAATTCTTATTCCTGGATTTTAGGTACGAAAGGACAGACTTAAGGTTCATGATCTGCTCTGCACAAGATCGTCCTTTTCTAAAGCCTCCTTGGTATTCACCCAACTGTGAATCAAGTTGCTCTTCTGCCCAAGTTTGAAGGGCTTTGGAGAGAATTTTTTATGTTACTGAGAGAAGGGAGATGCCGCGATAGTTGTTCACATCTGTTATGTCACCTTTCTTATGTAGGGGATGAATCAGGGCTGCTGTCCAACCATTTGGGATCTTCTCTGTTTCCCATATCTCGCGAATGATCTCAGTTAGTTTATCGATCGCCTTTTCACCTGCAGACTTCCAGAGTTCAGCAATTATCGCATCTTCTCCAGGTGCTTTGTTGTTCTTTAATGATGCAATTATCTGTTTGATTTCCTCTTTTGTGGGGGGAGAAGAGTCTGGGTTGGGATGTTTGGATTCTTCAAAGGTGAATTCTGATTCTGGTTCTTCGCAGTTAAGAAGATATTCAAAATATTTAGCCAAGATTTGGCAGTTATCCTTGTCGTTGTAGGCAACTTTTCCATTGTGATCTCGGAAATGTAGACTTGGTGGGGTGTACTTGGTGAGGTTGCGTTTGAAGGTTCTATAGAAATCCCTAGTATTATTCTTATTGAAGTCTTGCTCGATCTGTGTCAGATGGTTTTTGTCAAATGCACGCTTTACTTGGCGGATCACTTTCGCTGCATGTTTCCTAGCCTCCAGAAAGTCTTCATATCTTTCTGGATTCTTCAGGGAATTCCAACTTTGCCAAGCGATTTGTCTTTGTGTTATGGCTTCATCACATTCTTGAGTCCACCACGGATGCTTCTTTGGTTTCTTTAGCAATACTGTCTCCTCAGTCCTTTCAACGATGGCATTTTTCAGTTGTTCCCAATTTTCTGTGTCCAAAGACTGAAGTTTCTGAGTGAATTCTTTGCTGGTTTTCAGCTTTTCTGTATCAAATTTGCTAGTTTTCTTTATCTTAACTCTTTTGGTGTTTCTTGGATGAAGCTTAATTTTGATCTTGGATACATAGTGGTCTGAGTCAAGGTTAGCACTTCTCAGGACTTTAACATTTTGGATCTCTTGTGTTGCTTTTCGTACAATGGCAACATGATCTATTTGAAATTCTCCCAAGTGAGGATTTGGTGATATCCATGTCTTTTGTTTTCTCGGTAGATGTTTGAAGGCTGTTGACTTAAGAACAAGATTGAATGCCTTACAAAGCTCTATAAGCCTTTCCCCATTTCGGTTGGTTCGTCTGTGGGCTGGATAGTTTCCAACGATATTTTGGAATTTCCTTTCTTTGCCAATCTGGGCATTGAAGTCTCCAAGCAAAATGATTCTGTGTTTGTCAGGATTTTTTGATATAACATCTTCCAGGTCCTTCCAGAATTTGTCTGTTCCCTCTGGGTCTTTCTTGTTTGCCTGGTTGATTGGCGCATGTACGTTCACAAGCGTGTGTACGGTGTTCATACTTCGAAAGCTAAGCATCGAGACCCTGATGTTAGGAGAGCTGAAATCAGTGACTGAATCAATAATTTTACTGCTGACAATAAATCCTGTGCCAAGGTGTGGAACAGTTTTCATCACACGTTTGCCAGTTTTCCCTTTGAAGATTCTATAACCTTGTGATTCAAACGCATGTTCATCAGTAAACCTTGACTCTTGAATTGCTGTAATTAGGATTTCATGATGGGAGAGGACATCCGTAATATGTTTGAGTTTACCAACTTTCAAGAGGGAGTTAGCATTGAAAGCAGCAAAAAAAATTCGGTGTTTGTGGCTGATTTTGTTCCTAGGAGTCTCCGATACCTCCTTGCATGTAGGTGCAGGCTCCCCAGAATCCGAAGGCCTGCTTGCGTCACTCAAGGCGATGGTGGATTGGTTACCACCTGGGGTACAATTTCCTGTTGAATTTTCCTCCATGCTTTGCAGTTGAAAACTTGTAGTTTGGGGTCGGTGTAGTTTTACATCGACCAAGTTACTTCCACGTTGTAAGCCTTGGAGAGAGCCTGATGTTCAACTCGGGATGGCATTTCCTTCATACCCCATGCTTCGGTTCTCCCGCCGGTACTCGGGTGGCTGATTGCAGTGGTTTCCCACTGGGCGATGGGGGCGCCACGTCCCTACGCCAATATTATTATTATTATTATTATTATTATTATTATTATTATTATTATTATTATTATTATTATACCTGCGTGTCAACTTTGTCTTTCTGATGCACTCGACCAGATTACAGAGATACTGGAACTATGTTGGTAATCTATGGCTTTTTAAAAAAGTTTATCAGAAAAACACCAAATATTTCACCAGAGGACCTACCGGCCTTCAAAAATCCTATTAGCTCTGCCAAATTTGAACTCGAGGTCTTGGAATCTGGAGATCGATACTCTATTACTGATTCACGGAGGAATGAGCATGCATTTGTGATAAAGAATCTATGTATCATCACTCAAAAGCTATGAAATTTTGACGGACCTAGACACTCTGGGCGCATACTGTGTAATTTTCATTTGACTTATTTCTTACTCCTGAAATTATTGTAAAATGAACAAAGAAAGAAGGAAATTTCGTGTACAAGGTGGCCTGGACAGAGGTGACTGAGATCGAACTTGAATGTTTTACAAGGTTAATTATGTTAGCAGGTGTGCTTAGAGCAAACAATGAAGCGTTATGAACTTTTGGAATGACAAAGATGGGTGTTCAATATTTAGTAAATAAATTCAAGGTATAGGTTTTCACAGATTTTGCGTTGTTTGCGGTTCAATGATGCCTCTACAAGAGCAGACAAACTAGCTCCTGTAAGAGACATGTTTGAATCCTGCGTTGCTATTTTTTCATCACGTTTCACCCCACACCAGAATGTTACTGTAGATGAATGTTACGTCATATTCCGTGGAAGATACCCCATAAAGAAGTTCATACTCTCAAAAACAGGGAAGGATGGTATCAGAACCTGGACTCTTTGTGACAGTACAAACAGTTATGCTTACATTTTTCAGGAGTACACAGCAACGGGAGAGAGTGCCCCGTGAGCAGTTAACCAAGGACAAGGAGTTGTCCTGGGCACGGTGAAAGGATCAGGGAAGACATGTCATAATATGTCTTGTGACAACTTGTCTAGAAATACCAAGAAAATTGAATGTTCCCCAGTTAACACTGATAGGCCCAATCAGAAAAAATAAACCAGAACTATGCAAGAAGATAACAGAAATAAAGGGGCGAGAGATGCTTCGTCAAGATTTCGTTTCGAGAATTTGACAACTGTGGTGTCCTACTGTCACGAAAAGGACAAAACCCTGCAAAGCACAAAAAAGAAAATGAAATGGCGTATGGCTTTTAATGCCGGGAGCGTCCGAGGACAAGTTAGGCTCGCCAGATGCAGGTCCTGCATTCCCTGCCGGGAATCGAACCCGGGACCCCTGTGACCAAAGGCCAGCATGGAGCCATGGAGCCGGACTGCAAAGCACAAACAACGCTCTACGAGAAGTTGATAAAAGTGAAAGACTAAACCGCTGATGTTTCTTGTCAACAGTGACACAAAATGTGGTGTTAACAAGTCACGATAGTCAGCACATACTCATTAAAAAGAATGAGTGGGAGTGCTGTTGTGTGTGAACTGACAACAAATGAAGAACTGAGTGACATAGGACGGTGAATGTGGACCACCGCGAGTGGCAAACTGCGTACCACGTACAGACTTGTGAGACTGTTACGAGCGCGCAAACTGTGAATAAATTGTAGAGTGAATTAATCTTGAACTATCTTAGGGTGCAAGTGGCAGTTGCAATTTAATTGTTTTTAACCTGTACGTGTCACAATGAATAACTTGTGTTACTGAACAGTGACAAATGAGAAAGAGCGTACTGGCGAGATTGTGTCTCTGTCTAGTTAATTGATTCGTGTTTGCCAATCAATCTTACAGAAAACGCTACCAGTCGTGTATTTATTTACCTATTACCAGCCTCCACGTGATAATAATAATAATAATTATTATTATTATTATATTAATATTAATAAGGCGGCAGCAGCTGCTGAGTGAAGACATTTTAATTGGCCCTATCTAGGTTGCTTGTGCCTCAATTCTAATGTTCCATTTTACTCTACCGCATGGGAGAGGGAGGATGTCTCTTGGGTGATCAATGTCTGTGTTCTAATTAATTTTGTCGGATAAACACCAAATGTGTCACCAGAGATCTCTTACATTCTGACATTGTACGACATGGAGTGTCGAACGGGCTTCCTTACGCCCTTAACAATCGAAAGATCTCTACCGGGATTGGACGGCAATTTTGGGATCCGCTAGCCAGCATTCTACCACTGATCCAGAGAGGGTGGGAAGGGGGAAGTTTGAGGTAAATGAGTGCAAAAATAATTTTACTAGACCTCATAAGATAATAACAATGCAAATCATATCTGCTTATCTTAAGAATAGTTTTAAAAGGACTAATGGACTAAATAATGAGGTCGGCTAACCCCATCTGAAATAATTGGACCATTCTGAGAGAAGACACTGTACCTTGAGTGGATTTGGACTGATGACGGTGATCTGATGTCCTCGGGCCGCCAGAGCTTTCATAATCACTTGGAATGGGAGCTGATGACTCATGGCTGGCGTAGGAAAGATACCAAGGATACGAGCTCCATGGCCGCAACACGAGTAGGTGAGCAACAACACAGCCACCACGCAGGTGACCACTGGGCTGAAACAAACAAGGTAAACCAGGTTAAATATGAACAGTTGACGGAGAAGAACTGACTGTCCAAAATGTCTGACAGTATTGGACTAATTCAATCATTTTAGGAGTTTAGAACTTTTGAACCAATCGGCCTATTCTTTTGTAAATATCCTTTCACGCTTTCTCCTTATGAGTTCCCAAGATGCAGAATATCATATTTGAAATATACAGAGGTGCGGACCGCGATATCTCAAGCACCTTACAGTAGCTCTGAAGAACTACTTATACAGGTATGAGGACGTACAGAAATCAAATCACCATCATTATTCCGCTCGAGAGCTATTTGTAATTTATTAAAATCATCAGCTGCCAAGTTGACTTTCTCTCCAAGACGATCTTCTCCTTCTCAGTCGCATAACCCGTGTCAGGGTATCGTGATCTCGTGTTTACTTTGCTATTCAATGGAGTTCACTAGCAGTGGCCATTGTCTACGGTCTCCTGTTTTCCAGACTGTCACTCAAAGCGTTGCGTGAGTTGCGTCTTTGATCTGGTCTATCCATCTTCTGGGAGCTCTCCACGCGTCATTATGCTACTTACTTTCCCGTTGCACACTTAGGTTTCAAGACTCTTTCCTTTCCTTTCAGCGTGTCCAAAAAATTACAGGAATCACTGTCTAACAAAAGTTGAAAGTCGATTCGAGATACAAAGCTCTTAGCTCCTCCACTCTCTTCCGCTATCACCACATTGAAATGCATCGATGCACGTTTAGTCCTTGGCCTTCAGCGTCCATGATTCGTAGGCATAGAAGATGAAAGTACCAAGACACAAATCGGACATTTCTTTGTGTTTTTAATGATTGCTCGATCACGCCAGATCGTTCGGAGTTTGTCCATAGCAACTTTTCCAAGAGTGATACTTCTTCTGCGTTCTCGCAGCTGCCGGTATTGTTCAGCAAGGAGCCAAGGTAAATAAATAAATTAACAATATCTAAGCCTACTAGACGTCCACTAAATTGGAGTTCCTTTCCTCTATTAACAACCACCATGTTAGTTTTGCTGCGAGTGACTTCCAGTCCAAGCTCAAGATTTTCGATTTCTACCCGTTGCAACGGTTCAGCAAGTTCATCTTCAGTGCTTACCAACAGAATAATATCATCAGCAAAACTTAGATTCTACAACCTCCTTCCCCCAGTTGACTCTCCACCATGTCAGCTATCCAAAGCCGTTCGCATGATGTGTTCCCCGTGTATGTTGAATACCAAGAGAGACAGAATGCAACTTTGACTCACTCCTTTTGGCATTCTGAAGGCCTCTGATAAGCCACAGTCCAGATTGACTTGAGCGGTATTTTCTTCATATTAACTTTTTGTCTACAGGACGATATCATGTTAAATTCTTTCTTTCTTTCTTTCTTTCTTTCTTTCTTTCTTTCTTTCTTAATTTGCTTATCCTCAGGGTTGGATTTTCCCTCGGACGCAGCAAGGACCTCTACCGCCTCAAGGGCAGTGTTCTGGAGCGTGAGACATTGGGTCGGTGGATACAACTGGGGAGGATGACCAGTACCTCGCCCAGGCAGTCTCACCTGCTACGCTGAACAGGGGCCTTCTGGGGAATGGGATGATTGGAAGGGATAGACAAAGAAGAGGGAAGGAAGCGGACGTGGCCTTAAGTTAGGTACCATCCCGCCATTTGCCTGGAGAAGTGGAAAACTACGGAAAGCCACTTCGAGGATGACTGAGGTGGGAATCGAACCCACCTCTACTCAGTTGACCTTCCGAGGCTGAATGGACCCCGTTCCAGCCCTCGTACAACATTTCAAATTTCGTGGCAGAGCCGGGAATCGAACCCGGGCCTCCGGGGGTGGCAGCTAATCACAATAACTACTACATCTCAGAGGCGGACCTGCTAAATTCTAACTATCATAATACGCAGGAAAGCAGTCAATTTCTGTTACCTCTTGCAAAATGGCAAAATTGATCATAGACGGTAAGACAGAAGGGAAACGCGCACGACCGGGCTGAGTGCCTCAGCCGATTGAGGCGCTGGCCTTCTGAAACCAAAATGGCAGGTTCGATCCTGGCTCAGTCCGGTGGTATTTTAAAGTGCTCAAATACTCCAGCCTCATGTCGGTAGATTTATTGGCACGTAGAAGAACTCCTGCCGGACTAAATTATGGCACCCAGGCGTCTCCGAAAACCACAAAAAGTACTTAGTGGGACGTAAAAGCAAAAAAAAAAATATTTTATTTATTATTATTATTATTATTATTATTAAAATATTTTGTTGTTGTCTTACAGCTAATATAACGCATTTTTTAATGCTGAAGATGGCGCGAACACCCAGTCTCCAAGCCATAGGAATTAACGAATGAAATTTTTAAATCTCGCGCCCGACCGTAAACCGAACCCGGGACTCCCTGGACCCCTTGGACCAAAGGTCAGCATGCTAACAATTTATGCATGCAGCCGGACGGCATAAAATTAAAGTAGATTTATTGCCCGCTGCTAGTTTAAAGAAACTGTCAGTTGGTAGTACTGGGTCTTAGTTCCATTATGCGTCCAGAAGGCGGCATTTACTTGAATGAAGAATTTTATTTAGAGATATTAAAGGGAAAAGGCGTATTTCTATTTTTCGTAAGAGTTCATCTATTCGTTTATTTCAATAGATTATCTACCCCATACACTTAAACCGAAAGAAATTATTCATGACGCATCCGATTATTCTGTGCGATATAACTGAATGTTATTTGAAACTCATTCGATTATTTAAATTAATTATTTATTCAATTATTTAAATAATCGGATGAAGTTATTCTATTATTAAAAGTATTCCATTATCCCATCACTAACAGGGCGGACATTTATCCATTCAAAGAAGAATTGGCCCTGTTCGTGAGTTTTGAGACTGGCCCAGGTAGAGAGACCTGCTCTTACTAATCCTTTTACTGAAATTGAAATTGAGACTCGTGAGTTTTGAGACGACACGACAAGAAATGGCTCCCGCTCAGTCTAGACCAGAGGTGCTCAGCTGGGCGCCCGTTGATGCTTGCCCGGTGCGGTCGGGCTGACGTGACGTAATTGAGGGCAGCTTACCAGTAAGCACACGTCACAGTGAAGCGAGAGAGCGAACGCACTTTGCAGGAAGGAAACGGTAACGTTCGATTGTCATTACGAAGCTCTCTTTCACTACTGAGCAAAATGCTGAATGGGGTACAATATCAAGAAAGAAAACCGCTATAATCGCATGATGTTCCGGTTTGATTTATACTGCGCTCGATATACACAGTCAGTTGCATTTTCTCATATTTATACATTCAAAGAAAACTAACACGTTATAATTTTTGTGTTACAATTTAAATTCCTTGGATGGAAATGACATTACAAAATTACTGATATTCATTCAGCAAAAAGTAATTTATTTTCATAATTCAACAAGTTTACTGCTTGATTTTGCACAGTGCTGTAGTATAGTTTGAATATCCCTGTTCACGAAATTTATAAAAAGTATTTAAAACTTATCAGACGTCCATTTTTTTTTTTTTTTTTTTTTTTTTGCAAGTTGCTTTACGTCGCACCGACACAGATATGTCTTATGGTGACGATGGGACAGGAAATGGCTAGGAGTGGAAAGGAAGCGGCCTTAATTAAAGTACAGCCCCAGCATTTGCCTGGTGTGAAAATGGAAAACCACGGAAAACCATCTTCAGGGCAGGTGACAGTGGGGTTCGAAAACACTGTTTCCCGAATACTGGATACTGGCCGCACTTAAGCGACTGCAGTTCGGTACCGGTGATAATAGCTAGCCTCTAAATGGCGAGAGGGAGTTTCATCACGAGTGGGGACATAGATATTTACTATCCAAGATTAAAATACATCAACGATGTAAATGCATCTACCAAATACACATAGAGCATGCCTTCAAATAAATAACCTAACTGATGTTAATCCCGGTAAGCTTCATTGGATAGATGAATTTATCAGATAATTTAAACCCAAGCAACCACAAGCTATAGCTTATCCACCTTAACTGTTTATTATATTAGAAATGCTTTTAAGACACCTGTTCAAATTTATTCTTTCCTCGGACTCAGCGAGGGATCCGACCTCTACCGCCTCAAGAGCAGTGTCCTGGAGCTTCAGACTCTGGGTCTGGGGATACAACTGGGAGGAGGACCAGTACCTCGCCCAGGCGGCCTCTCCTGCTATACTGAACAGGGGCCTTGGTGGGCGATGCTAAGATTGGAAGGGATAGACAAGAAAGAGGGAAGGAAGCGGCCGTGGCCTTAAGTTAGGTACTATACCGGCATTTGCCTGGAGAAGAAGTGGGAAATCACGGAAAGCCACTTCGAGGATGGGAATCGAACCCACCTCTACTCAGTGACCTCCCGAGGCTGAGTGGACCCTGTTCCAGCCCTCGTACCACTTTTCGAATTTCGTGGCAGAGCCGAGAATCGAACCTCCGGGGGTGGCAGCTAATCACACTAACCACTACACCACAGAGGTGGACAAATAAGCGTTTCAAAGACTTTATGTGTCGATAATATGTCAAAAATTTTAATTAATCTTTTATTGGTAAAAAAACTATGTATGTATTAATGTGTCTCTACGTCAATTTTAATTACTATGTCCTTTCTCAGTTGTGAGATTAATGTGTTTTATGGCTGATGATGACATTTAAATGTCGAAACCGGTACCAATATTAAACAATATTGTAAATGATATCTTATAGATCTCTTAATTTTATTGAAAAGTTTGAACCTTAAAAAACTTATCTCTGTGATCTTAGTTCAATACGGAAACAAAAAGTTTACATCTCTGAATGATTGTATGTGGTCAAAGTACATGCACTGCAAAGACCGGTTTGAGGGGAATAACAGAAAGAAAGTAGAAAAATTAGGTATATGTTTTCCGCAGACAAGTATTTTTACGTGCTCTCCGATAACGCTAAATGAGTATGGAAACCGCTAATGTATTTTTCTTGGTAACTTTAGCTGTGATGTCAGTGGTTAGCTGCTACGCTACTCTGAATATGAACTGCCTACGAAGTCAGTGCAAGCAGGTATTGCTAAAATAACTTATTAAAGATTACGATTTAGACATAGTTTTCTTGCAATAGGTTAACGTCACGAACTTAGCATTCCTTGGATCTCACTTCAATTATATAGTCAATGCAGGAGAAAAATTAAGAGGAACCGCCATAGTCTATAGAGCAGGGATACCTATCAAACACAGTGAATGTCTCAAAAGTGGAAGGATCTCATCCATACTTACCGAAGATAATACACTGATGATTAATACATATATGCACTCAGGAACACCCAGACGCCAAGAATGGGAAGATTTCTTTCAGAAGGAACTGTCTTATTTTCTGCGTCACAATTATGATAACATTATTCTCGGAGGTGATTTCAACTGTGTAATAAACGCGAAAGATCAGACAGGTGAATTCCATCGCTCCCCGGTATTAGGGTGAATAATTCGAGAACTTCGAATTTGTGATGTGTGGGAAGTTATTCATGGCAACAGAGCCGAATATACTTTTTCCAGAGGTACGGCTGCTTCACGTATCGACCAGTTTTATGTAAATAAAGAATCAGTGAATCACATCCGAGCAGTAACTGTTAATGTTGCACCATTCAGCGATCATCATGCAGTAGTGATGAAGACTGCAGGGCTCGGACATGCGGCACAAATGGGAGGGGGTTACTGGAAAATAAACAGCCCCTTATTATTTGAAGAAGATATTCAAAATTAATTTTCCCTCATGTGGAATTATCTGGAAAATGGAGTGCGAAGAGGTGAACAAATTTCGATCAAGTATTGGCTATACAAGTTTAAGCCTGCTATTCAGAAGAGGCTGTAATCTTTCACCTTTGCTGTTCGTAGTTTACATGGATCGATGATGATGATGATGATGATGCTCGTTGTTTAAAGGGGCCCAACATCTAAGGTCATCGGCCGCAATTTACATGGATCATCTGTTGAAAGTCCGACTGGTTGGCTGAACGGTCAGCGTACTAGCCTTCGGTTCAGAGGGTCCCGGGTTCGATTCCCGGCCGAGTCGAGGATTTTAACCTTAATTGGTTAATTCTAATGGCACAGGGACTGGGTGTATGTGTTGTCTTCATCATCATTTCATCCTCATCACGAAGCGCAGGTCGCCTACGGGAGTCAAGTAGAAAGAACTGCAACTGGCGAGCCGAACCCGTCCTGGGATATTCCGGCACTAAAAGCCATACGACATTTCATTTCATCTGCTGAAAGGTATAAAGTGGTAGGGAGGGATTCAGTTAGCTGGAAATGTAGTAAGCAGTCTGGCCTATGCTGATGACTTGGTCTTTATGGCATATTGTGCCGAAAGCCTGCAGTCTAATATCTTGGAACTTGAAAATAGGTGCAATGAGTATAGTATGAAAATTAACCTTTAGAAGACTAAATTGATGTCAGTAGGTAAGTAATTCAACACAACTGAATGTCAGATTAGTGATACAAAGCTGGAACAGGTAGATAATTTCAAGTATTTAGGATGTGTGTTGTCCCAGGATGGTAACATAGTAAGTGAGATTGAATCAAGGTGTGCAGTGAGCTCGCAGTTGCGATCAACAGTCAGCTCCCGGATGAAACTATCTTTACATCGGTCTGTTTTCAGACCAACTTTGCTTTACGCGAGCGAAAGTTGGGTGTACTTAGGATATATTATTCATAAGTTAGAAGTAACAGACATGAAAGTAGCGAGAATGATTGCTGGTACAAACAGGTGGGAACAATGGCAGAAGGGTACTCGGAATGAGGAGATAAAGGCTAAGTTAGGAATGAACTCGATGGATGAAGCTGTACGCATAAATAGGCTTCGGTGGTGGGTCATGTGAGGCGAATGGAGGAAGATAGGTTACCTAGGAGAGTAATGGAGGGTAAAAGAAGTGGAGGGAGACCAAGACGACGATGGTTAGACACAGTTTCTAACCACTTAAGAGGTAGACTATAGAACTAAATGAGGCCACAGCACTAGTTGCAAATAGCGGATTGTGGCGACGTTTAGTAAATCCACAGCGGCTTGCAGACTGAACGCTGAAATGTATAACGGTCTATAATGATAATGTATGTATGTATGTATGTATGTATGTATGTATGTATGTATGTATGTATGTATGTATGTATGTATGTACTCAGAGCTTTTTCGAACGTAAGGGAGTAGGAGAAGCCATCAACAGACGCCGTAAATGACATACCAAATCATTTGACCGCTATAAAACGCCGAATCATCTCAATTCAGGAATCTATTCTACGGGGATCAATCATCCGCTTCCGAGCAACATCAGTCATACACGAAAAGAAAGCACAACTGTACCACCATGCCTCTGAAAGGAATAACGCTAAAAATAAATACATTCACTCGCTAATTACAGATGACAACAGGATTCTTACCACTACAACAGACTGCATTACTGAAGCCGAAACATACTTCCAGAAAACATGTAGTGAAAGTGAGATAACTATACCCGAACAAAGAAAATAATATCTTACTTAGATCAATGTTTGTCTGAAGAAGGAAAACAGCAGCTGATCCTTGCGATCACCGAGGAAGAAGTTCTTAAGGCTCTGCGCACTGCAAGTGACAGATCAGCTTCTGGCCCAGACGACCTCACTGCACATTCTACGAAAAGACTGGCCCGTCACTAAAGATACGCTCCTAGAATTAACGAACGTTCTATTAAACAACTCAGAAGAATCAAATGGATTCGGCGAAGCATAATAATTCTCAATCCAAAAGTGTCAGTACCCCGAAATTTTTCAGACTATCGTCCTATAACCTTACCAAATGCAGACTACAAATTATTTATTAAAATTATCGCCAACAGGTTACGGCCGTTTCTGGAAACCATCATTTAGCTAGGACAGACGTGTGGCATTCCGAACAAGAATATCACGTTAAATCTCCAAGCAATTAGAGATGCTATATTATTATGCAAGCACTACCCCCATAATGATGCAGCAATACTTAATCTTGACTTATAAAAGGCCTTTGATAGAGTTTACCATGGTTATTTGTTCACGATTCTCGACAAATTTGGTATTCCACAGTCAACATGTAGTATCATTAGAAATCTATACAGTTATGCTCATTCCAGAATACTCTTAAATGGTCATTTCTCCAAACCTATTCCAATACAAAAGTCGGTTTGACGGGTATGTCCCCTATCTATGATCCTCTTCGCCTGTCCCTGTCGCTGTCCCTCACCTCCTAAATGATGTACCGAATCCGCACAAGATTTACCATCCGAGAGTATGCTGACGACATAACACTTTTTATTATGTACCGAGATCGATAGCTGCAGTCGCTTAAGTGCGTCCAGTATCCAGTAATTGGGAGATAGTGGGTTCGAGCCCCACTGTCGGCAGCCCTGAAGATGGTTTTCCGTGGTTTCCCATTTTCACTCCAGGCAAATGCCATGGCTGTACCTTAATTAAGGCCACGGCCGCTTCCTTCCATTTCCTAGGCCTTTCCTATCCCATCGTCGCCATAAGACCTATCTGTGTCGGTGCGATGTAAAGCAAATTGCAAAAAAAAGAATACTTTTATTACGGAACCGATCCCAAGCGGATCAGCTGAATAGAATAATACAATTATAAAAGGAAGTGTCTGTCTGTCTGTCTGTCTGTCTGTCTGTCTGTCTGTCTGTCTGTCTGTCTGTCTGTCTGTCTGTCTGTCTGTCTGTCTGCGCAGGATGCCCAGCAAAATCTACAGCACGCAGATATCTGAAATTTTGAACATAGGTAGATGGAAAGAGGTCCGAATGCACCTCGAAGCCGGAATTTACATTTTTCGCTTTTGTTGGTGAGTTATGAACGAAAAATCATCGGAAAAGGTGCATTGCGATATGACAATACAACGTGCTGTCACCAAGATTAAATGCATAGAGTCGCTGTCGCTAGGCAACATACATAAGATAGGTAGTGAACACAATATTCAAGGAGCCATTTTACGTCCAGGAAACCGTTTTTGGTCTTGTATGGTGTGAGGGCATATGACGGTGGTGATTCGTCCGCCGGATCAGGACGTAAAGTTTTGAGCTATTCGAAAGGAGTGGACTATGTGCCGGCGCCGGGTTTCATCCTCTTCATTCTTACTATCATATATAATGTCATTCATTTCATCTCATTAACTCATATGATTAGGTTGACGTCATGAAAGTCATCCGATCGTAAAAATTCGCTACGAAAACTCACCTCACTTCAATTCTTGAACCGAGACATGAAGCTATCAACGTCATCAACAAGCAACACTCACAAGAATTATCGGCTTCCTGTAAATTGAAAAGTCTGTCGACACGACATGTCATACAGATGAGGCTGTCAACTACACGGCAGAGATTTTGAACAATTTGGAGTCACCTGGAGTACCCTCGAACAGCTTGGGGTGGACGATTGTGGCACCGATTATCCTTCTCAGGAATATGAATCCTTCCCTCTGCAATGAACACGACTCTTAAACTGATGACGAATATTATTGAAGCCACCATCATGACTGAGCATGCCGCGGGCGAAGTTGTATTCCTCGGACTGTAAGTCCATTGAGTAGGAAGCCATTTTCGGCCCGAGACACGAGAAGCCATTAGCCCATAATATTCGGAAGTGTTTGTGTGTATGTATGCGAAGCCCAGTCAAATCTACGACACACAGAGATCTGAAATTTTGAGATAGGAAAATCGCTTAAAGTTGTAGGACTCCATCTTCGAAAACGGTGCTTTTGCCATTGTCAACTGTACGTGGATTGTTCAAGAGTTCGAAAGGCAAACACAATACAGTATACATCTTACCTCCAAATGGAAGGACATTAATATAGTTTATTCCGAAGCTCTAAGAAAACAATATATTTTGTATTAGCTATATAACATGGTCTTTTACATAGTTCTAATATTATTTGTACCATCCATCAACACGGTATCTTAAACATTGAAAGTAACAATATAATAAAAATAAAATAATATATTTCATCCAATTTACGTCAAAAAGACGTGAGTTAATAAATATAATGCTTTAATTTGCTTTTAAGTAAAGAGTTTAGAAACATCTAACGGTTGAATTACTAAACGCGGGCAAAGCCGCGGGCACATGTTAGTATCTGTATACAGAAGAGCCGCCAACGCGGAAGTGAATTATCAGAAATCGGGCTTGTTACCATCCGATACCTGGCCAAACCAAATAACAATTGCTGATATCCCTGTAAAAGAAGAAATAAAAAATCTCGGTTTGAAATGTTCCGGTAATTTTCAGGAAATAATCGAAAATAATTGGACTACAGTCATCGACACTGTCCGGAAAAGAATGACGACTCATCTCAGCAGGAATTTTAATCTAATACAGAAAGTATGGCACATTAATTCATTCACACTGTCTAAATTATGGTACACGGCTCAGGCCCTTCCTATTTCAGAGAAACATGCGCAAAAAGTGGAACATGGAATGAGTTATTATCTGTGGCGAGGATACCTCTATCGCATATCAAGAAATCAGCGCAGAAGACCCGTTGACCTAGGAGGCCTAGGGGTCATCGCAATCTCCGCCTAATGACGGGCTGTGCTTCTAATTGCAAAAAACGGACTCGGAGATATAAATGATATGTACTTTTGGACGTCACCTAAGCTTCAAACGAGTACTGCATACAATTGAATCCTTCTATCCTCAGATGAATCAACATTGCATTCCACCCACGAAAATCATTTACAGCCGTATTTTATACCGTCATCTTGTCACACCACAAATCATGGAAAAATTCCCCAACGAAACCTGGAAAAGTATCTGGAAGCAGTTCACAACTCCCGAGATCCCAACACACTGGAAAAGTTTAGCAGTCATAGCCATTCAAGGCGCTATACCAACCGAGGAGGAGAAGAAGAAATTTCACCACAACTAGGTCCAGTCACCCTTGTGTCAAAAATGTGAGATTCCAACTATTGACGCACACAATTCCACAGACTAACACGATGTGGTTGTAGGATAGTCGTCTGGCAATGGACACTTCATATGGTGCAGCAGCTAACATCTTCCAGTATCGCTAATGATTTCTACCGTGTTCTGCTAACTTTGGACGTAACCTACAGAAAAAACAAATCCGCCCCAGTATGGCTAGCAATGAGCTCTCTTCACTATGCGCAGACCAATCAATCAATCAATCAATACTGATCTGCATTTAGGGCAGTCGCCCGGGTGGCAGATTCCCTATCTGTTGTTTTCCTAGCCTTTTGTTAAATGATTTCAAAGAAATTGGAAATTTATTAAACATCTCTCTTGGTAAGTTATTCCAATCCCTAACTCCCCTTCCATAAATAAATATTTTCCCCAATTTGTCCTCTTAAATTCCAAATTTATCTTCATGTTGTGATCTTTCTTACTCTTAAAGACGCCACTCAAGCTTATTCGTCTACTAATATCATTCCACGCCATCTCTCCGCTGACAGCTCGGAACATAACACTTAGTCGAACAGCTCGTCTTCTTCCTCCTAAATTCTTCCCAGCCCAAACTTTGCAACATTATTGTAACGCTATTCTTTTGTCGGAAATCACCCCGAACAAATCGAGCTGCTTTTCTGTGGATTTTTTCCAGTTCTTGAATCAAGTATTTCTGGTGAGGATCCCATACACTGGAACCATACTCTAGTTGGGGTCTTACCAGAGACTTATATGCCCTCTCCTTTACATCCTTACTACAACCCCTAAACACCCTCATAACCATGTGTAGAGATCTGTACCCTTTATTTATAATCATATTTATGTGATTACCCCAATGAAGATCTTTCCTTACCTTAACACCTAGATACTTACAATGATCCTCAACAGGAACTTTCATCCCATCAACGCAGTAATTAAAACTGAGAGGACTGACTTTTAACTCCGTTTATCATCATACCATTGCCTGCTGCCCATCTTACAACCCTGTACAATGTTTTAGACAATTTCTCAAGACAGAAAAAAAAAACTGATATTGTATAGTAGTTCCGGAGTGCAGGAGACATTCAAGGGACTTTATGTTCTTAATTTGTGATTATAGAGCACGCGTAAATACTATTTTGTTTATGTATGCATTTATTTGTTTCTTCATTTAATTATATGTAACGATGTAATTGTACAGTAGTTATAGGAAACCGATAAAGCTGAATGACCTTTCTGTTCTTTATTTTAAAGTGACCGATCACGTGCGATTATTACTACTTTTTAAATCTGGGTATCCATAATAGTCCCTTACCTCTGAAAATTTGTTCATTGTAGTCTTTGTGCCTGATGTTTATTCGTAACATTATGACCATTTAAGCAGCATTGTAATTATTTATGCATCATTTTCTTTGCCATACAAAATGATTTTCTAACAAAAGTGATTGAGCGTAAAGCGAACAAAGGTGCTCACGCTGGGCGTTCCGTCTTGCGGGTGCCCAACGCTGTAAGCGGGCGGGCTGGCAGGCGATGAGCGTAAAATGAAATGAAATGGCGTATTGCTTTTAGTGCCGGGAGTGTCCGAGGACATGTTCGGCTTGCCAGGTGCAGGTCTTTTGATTTTACTCCCGTAGGCGACCTGCGCGTCGTGATGAGGATGAAATGATGATGAAGACAACACATACACCCAGCCCCCGTGCCAGCGAAATTAACCAAAGAAGGTTAAAATTCCCAACCCTGCCGGGAATCGAACCCGGGACCCCTGTGACCAAAGGCCAGCACGCTAACCATTTAGCCATGGAGCCGGACGCGATGAGCGTAGCCTGTGCTATTCAAACACAATGACGTGGTTACGTCACAAGACGTGAAGGTTGGGCGAAGTTCTCCCAGTCCCTCTTGACCACCGCGGCGATACACGAGTTTGAAATGGAAACAGAGAATATTGAAAGAAAGAGGGCAGAAATCCACGTCATTTTCAATTTATGGGCGAGTTGGCCGTGCGGTCAGAAGCGCGCGGCTGTGAGCTTGCATCCGGGAGACACTGGGTTCGAATCCCACTGTCGGCAGCCCTGAAGATGGTTTTCTGCGGTTTCCCGTTTTCACGCCAGGCAAATGCTGGGGCTGTACCTTAATTAAGGCCACGGCCGCTTCCTTCCAACTCCTAGGCCTTTCCTATCCCATCATCGCCATGAGGCCTATATGTGTCGGCGCGACGTAAAGCCACTAGCATTTTCAATTTACGTTGTAAGAAATAAGTTATCTATGATCATTGCAGTTTACGTATTTTGAACGGATACAATAAAGAGGCTGACAACCTCAAATATTTTTGTAACGTACGTAATGAATTACAATTTTTCGCTATTAAATTTTAAGAGTTGTTTTAGAAGCATTTTTTAAAATATGATACAGGGTTAAGGTGAATAAGCTGTGGCTTGTTGTTGCCTCGGTTTAAATTATCTGATAAGGTAAGGGTTATTCTGCCCGAAGGCAGGTCCGAACCTCCGCAGAGGTGTTCCTGAGCCGGAGTTTACGTGCGGTAGTGTGGCCAGTTCCTTTCCGCTCCATTATCTGATAAACTCACCAAAAATCCAATCATGCTTACCGGGAATAAAATCATTTATTTGCCATTGATGCTTTCACGGCCCGTACTTATAGATGTTTGAGAACCCTTTCTCGTGGACAGTCGAGATTTTCTTCTGATAACGCAGAGCACAGTTCTCTGTGAAACATGAAGAATTTCACCTTATTTTCTTGACACGGCATAAGGCCGAAAGCCTATATCATGCCTAAAATCATTTAGGTTATTTATTTCAAGACATGCCGTACATCTATTTGGTATATACATTTACATTGTTGTTGTACTTTAATGTTGGTCAGTACTGTAAATATGTATATGCCCTCACTCGATATGACTTCCCTCTCGCCATTTAGAGACTAGCTATTATCATTATAATACTTTCAAATTCAGTGAACCGTGAAATTCAAACAACACAACAACACTGTGCAAAATCAAGCAGTAAACCTGTTGAATTATATATATTTATTACTTTTTGCTCAATGAATAACATAAATTTTACTTTTTAAGAAATGCAAATATTGTCATTCCCATCCAAGGAATTATAAATCGTAGCTTGTAGCTTTGTAAATTATAACGTGTTAGTTTTCTTTGAAAATATAAATGCAAAAAAATAAAACTTATTTTACATCGAGCGTAGTATAAATCAAATAGGAATATCTTGAAAAGGTCGGTTTTATTACGATTACAGCGGGTTTTCTTCTGAAATGCTGTACCCCTTCAGCATTTTTCTGAGTAATGGAAGAGAGCTTCGTAATGACAATCGAACGTTACCTTTCCCTTCCTGCAAAGTGCGTTCGCTCTCTCGCTTCACTGTTACGTATGCTTGCTACGTAAGCTGCCCGCATTTACGTCACGCCTGCCCGGCCGCACTGGACGAAATGAATAAGGGTACAGTATTATTCGCAGGAAATTTCAGGACTATTTTGAGATTAAAAAAGAATTTCCATCATTACGGAAATTATTACAATTCTGCTAGTAATAAATTAATTTTACAGGAGGCAGAGTAACGCTTAGAAATACAGTGAAGTCAATTAGATTTAAATGTAAAATGTGTAAGAATAAATAGCATTTATTGTGTGAACGCGCTGATAAAGTGGCTCAAAAGGCATTCTTTCTCAGAACACTAAAAAGAAATGAAAAGGAAGAAGTAAAACTGGTTGTACACATGGATGTAACATGAATTTACACGCATCATACTGACTGCAAGTGTTAGCAGAGCGACGATGTGGCAGAAGAGCATTTAAATAACAGTCGTGAACCGCGACTTTATTGTGGGGAGATGGGATTTATTCCGCGTACTTGTCTTATTTATGATATAGAATCGAACACTTCTGACTACCATACCATAGCGAGTAGAATGTAAATGTGTGATCTCTCTCCTAGTTCCTCTGTTCCTCCGTTAGGCCGCTCCTCCAGCAGCAACTGAGCTTGAGCTTACAAGTCAGCATACGAATAAAAGAAAATTATTGCATGTAAAATATTATGGTTTTGCTTACCCTTCCAGATGTCAGTTGTCAGATAGGTTAGATTGCTTCCGGGTTGACTTTGTGGTCTTAAAAGATTTCAGTTTCTTTCTCATCTGTCTTGTTAAAAAATAAAAATCGACACTTAACATAATGTAACACAAGTTCAGGGAAAATGTCCGAAACATGGTCATCGCAGCATCCTAATTCTTTTGAATTAATAGTGATACTGTGCAAACTGTTCAAACCCCAAAGACTGTGTTCACGGGAGAGTTTTTGTTCCACTACATTTTCCACCTGCACAAACACATTATAAAGGATGGGTGCGGTAAGTGAAGTCAATACTGCATTTATTACTATAGACCGTAATAAATGTGAGGGCTGCGACAAGTATTTTGTTCTGTAGACTTTACGTGAAGTAGGCTGACACATTTATGACATTTTGTGATCTTAGATACTTTGCGTACTATATATACTAGATAATAAATTAAACACTCCTTGGCAAGACTGTTGCTATCACTGTAAAGTAGGGCTAAATTGTTCTCCCAGTCCGGTAAGAGGTCATCCATGTTCTCAGTGAAGTCTAGTGGTTGCCTTACTTCATTTTGTGCTTTCTCCATTACAGACTTATTTGTTTCTTCTGTCTTCTTGGAGAGTGTCCTCATTTTATTGACGCATTGCGTTAATGTTAGTTCAAATTTGGGCTCACAATTACTACCCGATTACAGGGCAAGTTTTGTTGGGATATGAGTAGACTGCAACATGTCGACATTCAGAAAATCTATTGTTGAAGGGTGGTCGTCACAACTTAATGGGCGTAGTATACCGAAGTGCCGCTCTAGTGATTCTTGATTAAATTTGGCTTTGAGGACATATCGGAATCCATTATTCCATAAATACTCGGACACCTGTATGGTGCTCTCAATTGTTACTCTTAGGGATTCAAGAGTTCTTTCTGAAGCAAAAGATTATTCTTTCCACTCAGGTTATCTCTCCACTTTATTAAGGTGTGATGCCCTATTGAATCTTTATGAAGAGCCCCTGCTAGTGTAGAAATATTCAACACATATATTAGGATATTTAATTCCATAGTGACCGGGCGGGTTGGCCGTGCGGTTAGGAGCGCGCAGCTGTAAGCTCGCATCCGGGAGATAGTGGGTTCGAACCCCTCTGTCGGCAGCCCTGAAGATGGTTTTCCGTGGTTTCCCATTTCGACACTAAGCAAATGCTGGGGCTGTACCTTAATTAAGGCCACGGTCGCTTCCTTCCCATTCCTAGGCCTTTCCTCTCCCATCGTCGCCATAAGACCTATCTGTGTCGGTGCGACGTAAAGCAACTAGCAAAAAAAAAAAAAAATCCACAGTGAATGCTTCCGTCGGTTCGCTGTCTTTAAATCCTTTCAAATCCAAGGAAAGCAGCTCGATTTGTTCTGGGTGATTTCCGACAAAAGAGTAGCGTTACAAAAATGTTGCAAAGTTTGGGCTGGGAAGACTTGGGGGAAAAGAAGACGAACTGCTCGACTAAGTGGTATGTTCCGAGCTGTCAGTGGAGAGATGGCGTGGAATGACATCAGTAGACGTATATGTTTGGGTGATGTCTTTAAAAGTAGGAAAGATCAATATATGAAGATAAAGCTGCAGTTCAAGAGGACAAATTGGGGAAAATATTCGTTTATAGAAAGGGGAGTTAGTGATTGGAATAACTTACCAGGGGAGATGTTCAATAAATTTCCAATTTCTTTGCGTTCATTTAAGAAAAGGCTAGGAAAACAACAGATATGGAATCTGCCACCAGGGTGACTGCCCTAAATGGAGATCAGTAGTGATTGATTGATTGATTGATTGATTGATTGATTGATTGATTGATTGATTGATTGATTGATTGATTGATTGATTGATTGATTGATTGATTGATTGATTGATTGATTGATTGATTGATTGATTGATTGATTGATTGATTGATTGATTGATTGATTGATTGATTGATTGATTGATTGATTGATTGATTGATTGATTGATTGATTGATTGATTGATTGATTGATTGCATTTATCTGTATAAAAAACGGTATGCCACTTGCAACAGAATTGCTAAATAACTGTAAAGGAAGTCTCACGTTCATGGGCTGAAATGAAGTGGGGTCTATATTGTACCCGGATGAGAGGGGCCTTAGTTATTATGATTTCTTGATTATAATATAAATGCAGATATATTAGAATATTAAATTATGTACAGTGTCAGTTTGGTGTGGAAAGAAGAATTTCGACATAGCCAGACGTGGTCACGACAATCCGTCGCCACAGTTAAGCCTGTCATTATGGGGAGAATATTCTTGGTCAGAAGTTAAGAGGATTAAATCTAGAGCTCACAACAGAAGTAATGACTAATGACTACAAGGAAGTGAAAGAGCATTTATTTCTGAACAAGGGCGAGGCCAGGTGCATCACCGATACGGAGAATATGACGTACGAGGATTTCCAACGCCTCGAGGCATTTTGTGTTGTCAGGTTGGAAGGAAGAGATTTTAAACTAACCGATGCGGTGTTGACCAATGGCAAAATTTATCAGAGGCTCGCAGATAAACCAACATAAGAGAAACTCAGAGTGAACTCCAGTTAGCTTCTCCGATAACAATAATTAAATTATTCCAACCACAGAATTGAATAGAGGGGAGTTTTATGATATCATTCCCATGTTGATTAATTGTAATTGTAATAAATTAAGTTAATGAATTCTTGGAAATGACCCACGCTATCTCGCCATTGGTCAAAATGATCACGCCATCAGGGACGCCGACTTAGCGCGCGAAAAATGGAGGACAGAAATCAAGTAAAATCTCCATGATCACCGAACGGTATGAGTTCAGAATACGACACATGAATGGGTATCGCCAGTTTATTAAGTGGGATAAATTAAGGGATCCAAATCCACCTGCAAATGCCGATTTAGGATAACCAACCCCCTCTCCCTGATATGACCACGGATGAGCCCGGCAGGAAACCATATCGTCCATAAATAACCAACAGTGGGACCTCACACCACCAGTTGTTACCAGTCACCAGTTGTTATCAGTCGCCAGTTGTTATCGGTCACCAGTCGTGTCAGTCGTATAAAGTAGTTGAGACTCTGACACGTTGACTCGGCAAGTCAGTACCTCGGGACGCATTCGAAGTCAGTTAGAGCTGAAAGTACGTGAGTTGTTATGAGAATGAAGACGAACAGTGAGATTATCCATAGTACCGAGTGTAAATAATCAGTACAACTGTATGTTGAATTTAATAAATGTCATGTGATTAAATATAAACAATTAACGGAACGCCGATAGTACTTTTGGAAGGCAGTGTGCGGAGCCCGAAGTAAATAGCTCAAGATAGACGGTGAATAACTATCCGAGCAGGGAACTGTAGGATCTACGCCATTATCAAGACGGCTTAGAAATAAACCAGGAAGTGCCGGTTGAAGACGCGATACGCGCCGGTTCGAATGAAACGACACTTCGTCGTAATGTGTCACGACGTGTGTTTCGGGCTCATATGAAGAATATATTGTGCGAGTGTCATGGGTCGAGACGCACCTCTAAGTGTTTTTTAAATTATTATTCTTGTATAAAACACTGTAAATTATTTAATAAGGTGTTAATCATGGGAAATCGCACAGAAGTGTTTTGCTGTGTTAATTTTATATTGTGCGACATGATGTCCGAACAAATCACCATGGGGCCATGAGGCTTCTCATCCGCTACGAGACAACGGAATTCTACATAGGAATGAGTACACAAATTTAATATTTGGGGATGTTATCGCGACTAAACGGGGTTCGGTGTAGATTAATCATGGTTACTTAACATGGTTCGCCTCACGAATCCATGATTTTTAAGATAGACGGACGAACTAATTTATATTTAACGTAATTATGGGTTAGATTAATTAATTGAGTATTTGTTTGTTGTATATAATGTAAACATGGGATATAATTCTTTCAATATTAATGCATGCTGTTTGTAATACTTTGATTTAAGTTCATTTCAAGTGTTAAATTCCTTTTTTGTGCTAACCCATTTATTTGATTTTCAATCACTGCGGTGATTATTTGTATTTTAGTTAGGAATATTTGCTACCAGACAGCCAGATTATGAAAGTGCCGGAGTATGTAAAATTTGTGTTGCGTACGGAAGGTCATAAAATAATAATGATACTGTTCTATCTGCTTTGGGCGTTCGCAAGTTCTATATAATAATAATACTGCTAGATGTGTTTGCGAGTGAGATATAATAATAATGTTTGAGAGTTGGCAAAGAAAGTAATTTAATAATAATCATAATAAGATTTTGTGCGCTTTCAAGTTATAGTATCATAGTCATGATAATGCTTTGTGAGTTTGCTAGCGGAAATATTAATCAATGTGGAGATAACCTGTAGCGTTAAAGATTTTGATTCAGGCAGTAAGTTTGATTTGTACGTAAACTGTTGATTTCACGTTTTTGGACTTTATCTTAACCATTACAATTTGTTTAAAAGCGATAGAGGCACGTGAATTAGAATGGTCACGATATGTTAAAAGCTCAGAGTGGTTTGAGCCCATATTTAGAGTTGGAAGTCATGAGGGACGAAAATCCGGCCTGAAATATAACAGAGCCGTACTGTTTGTAATGATGAAATACATGAATCTCAAGGCCTAAGATGATATAAAATGCATATTCCGGTGTTATGAGTGGCAGAATCCACGCACCGAGGATTAATTTACGAATTAAATGTTTGAAGAGTTCCAATAAAAAGAAATGGACTTCAAACTGGAAGGAATAGTTTAGCAATCGCCGGCATTGGAGGTATTTGCCCAGCCGCGATGTGCCATAGGTTGTGAGATGTGTCTTGGGAGGACGTGTGTCCCCATATAAATTAACGGCAGTACGAAACTGAAGGTACGGTCCCGAATACCGTGTTGTCCCGACGGATATAAAGCAGATCTTGGTGGTTCATAACGGGATTTAACATATGTGACTGAATTCTAAAGAGTGGAGATTAAAATATCCAACTTTCCATTTTTAATAATAATAATAATAATAATAATAATAATAATAATAATAATAATAATAATAATAATAATAATAATAATCCAAGTGAATCTTGTTTTAAATCAATTGCCTAGTACCAAAGTAGACTGAAACTGTAAAAGCTCATGCATTAACCATAAATATCGCTAACGGTAGTGTAACACGTGAAATTAAGTTACTATAATAATAATATGAAAAGGAATAATAGGAAGAATTTATTCGATTAATTTGAGAATAATTATGGTGAGATCTAAGTAAACTATTAAATCCATGATGAATAAGTGATACGAAAATGGTAATCTCCACTAATAATAATAATAATAATAATAATAATAATAATAATAATAATAATAATAATAATAATAATAATTAAACGTGCATACCATAACAAGAGATTAGAGGAGATCGATAATGACCTCAAACGGAATAACACGAGAAATTTCTACAAAACATTTCGCGAAGAACTGACCAGCTACAAGCCACCCACTCTTTCTTTTCGACGCCCTGACGGAACTCTCGAAACAAATACAAAGGCTAACTGTGACATCCTGAAACAACACTTCGAAAAGTTACACAACTGCGAATCACCAACTGAGAAACTTCAATTCCACATACCCACTCCAAACACAGATTCCCTTCCACCGACTCATGAGGAGATAAGGAGCATCATATTACATCTCAAAAACAATAAAACACCAGGAGAAGGTGGTGTAATCGCCGAGATGCTTAAGATTGGAGGGGATCAAATGATCGACCAATTACAGGTCATCATTGCGAACATATGGGAAAGTGAAGTCATACCTGTAGATTGGAAAACTGCCCTGATCCATCCACTGCATAAGAAAGGTGACAAGATGGATCCAAACAACTACCGAGGTATTTCTCTTCTGTCAATAGCATACAAAATTCTTTCACGTGCTCTGCTTACCAGATTGGAACAACAGACAGAAGATAAGATCGGCGAATACCAGGCGGGCTTCCGTTCACATCGATCGTGCGTGGAACAGATCTGGAACCTGAAGATGATACTCCAACACCGCCAGTTAAACCGCACAGTGGTCACTTTCGTAGATTTAAAAAAAGCATACGACTCAATAGACCGTGGTACCCTGTTCAATGTTCTTCGAGAATACGGTGTTGATAACAAAACACTCACGTTAATCCAACAAACCTTAACAGATACAACCTCTAAGGTGAAGTTCATGGGTGAAATCTCTGCACCCTTTGAAATAAAAACAGGCGTTAGACAAGGTGATGGATTGTCCCCACTTCTGTTCAACCTAGTACTGGATAAGGTCATTAAAACATGGGAGAAAGAAGTACCCGGAATAAACATGGGAACGAAAAGTAAACGGATTAACATTAAATGCCTTGCCTTTGCTGACGATCTAGCAATAATTACCCGGACTCCCGAAGAAGCCAGGCACGCCATCGAGAAGCTTCACGAGATTGCAATAAAAACTGGTCTCCACATCTCTTATGAAAAAACGCAATACATGGACTCCAAGTGCACACACCTAACATCACTAGCGACCAAATATGGCAACATTTTACAAGTCAAACAATTCCAGTACTTGGGTGAAATTATTGGTGATTCAGGCAATGAAAAAGCAGCCAACAAAATGCGCGCAGGAAAACTACGTAAAGCATACCTAATCACCTGGAAGTTCTACAATAAGAAATCAATATCCACAAAAGCCAAACTCCGACACTACCACACCGTTGTCCTCCCTGAGGCACTCTACGCAACTGAGACATCAGCACTTACCATTAACATCAAGGACATTGAGAAAATTGAACGACAGGTACTGAGGAAGATATTCGGGCCCAAGTTTCAAGAGGGTAAATGGATGCGAAGAAGCTCGGAAGAACTCTATGCATTAACTGAGCGATTCTCTTCAGTCGCACGCAAACGGCGTATGAAATTTTATGGACATCTAGCACGAATGGATGACTCACGACTGACTAAGAAGATATTTCTTATTATCAATGGAAACCGACAATCCAAAGCTCGCTGGCTAGTGGATGCACAAAAGGACCTCGCAGAAGTCGACGTTGATCCAATGGCAACCACAAGGAATACATAGAGACAAAAGATCAACAGCCATAAATTTGCACCCAAGAATCCATATGAGAAAAGCTTGAAACTCAAAAACTCGTGGACACAAGAAAGACGGCAGGCCCATAGTGAAAGGATGAGGAAGTTTTGGGAAGATAAGAACAAGAAGATGAAGAATACCAGTGCTATTTAATGGTTCCACGTGCTCCTCAAGGGGCTAAACGAATCTATATATATAAAATAAGAGTTTTGTCTGTACATTGCTCAGAATTTGAAAATAATGGTATTTCTGTATCGGTCATGTCCATAGTAACAAGAAAATGCACTTTTTACTTTTCCGTAATTTCTGTCTGTCTGGCTGTCTGTCTGTCTGTCTGTCTGTCTGTCTGTCTGTCTGTCTGTCTGTCTGTCTGTCTGTCTGTCTGTCTGTCTGTCTGTCTGTCTGTATGTATGTATGTATGTACACGCATCACGAGAAAACGGTTGAAAAGAATTTAATGAAAATCGGTGTGTGATGTCGGGGGATGAGCCTCTACAATCTAGGCTATAAATCATTTTACTCACGCTGAGTGAAATGGTAGTTTGGGGAAGGCCTAAAATTGAATTCTCAACTATTTATGTTATTAGTGGTCTAATGAAAATCGGTATGTGAAGTCGGGGGATGAGCCTCTACAATCTAGGCTATAAATCATTTTACTCACGCTGAGTGAAATGGCAGTTTAGGGGAAGGCCTAAAATTGAATTCTCAGCTATTTATGTTATTAGTGGTCGTATTTTAAAGAAAATGGGTATGCAAATTTGGGGAATAAATTGCTACAATCTAGGCTGTCAATAATTGTATTCACGCTGAGAAAAAATGGTAGTTTAGGGGAAGGCCTAAAATTTAATTCTCAAATATTGTTGTTATTAGTAGTCCTATCTTGATGAAAATCGATATGCAAAGTCAGGAAATAAGTCGCTATAGTCTAGGCTGTAAATTATTTTATTCACGCTGAGTGAAATGGTAGTTTAGGGGAAGGCCTAAAATGTGATTCTCAAATATTTCTTATTAGAAGTGTAGTCGATGAATGCTAGATAACTAAGGTTATATAGTACTAAATTTCCTATTATTCATGTCTTATACATTGTTACCGTACTGGCTATGATCACCGAGATACCGGTATTCATGAATTTGAATTTTTGTTACTAAGTCCATATCAGCGCCGAGTAACGAGAAAATGGGTAAACAGTATTTAATGAAAATCGGTATGTAAAGTCGGAGAATAAGAAACTACAGTTTACGGTATAAAATATTTTACAAATCACAGAGTCGAAAGAAAACTAAATGTGTAGGCCTACAATATAGAAAGCTCATAACACTGACCAACAATAACATTACATTGACCATTGTTTGTCGTGATGTGCTTTGTGACTCCTGTTGCCCCTCATATCCAGTAAATAGGATTACTGCTGCGTACAGAGTATTTTTTATTTGATTTACGTCGCACCGACATAGATAGGTTTTATGGTGACGATGGGACAGGAAAGGGCTAGGAGTGACTTATGCCTTAATTAAGGTACAGGCCCAACATTTGATTGGTGTGAAAGTGGGAAACCACGGAATACCATCTACAGCGCTGCCGACAATCGGGTTCGAATCCACCATCTCTCGGATGCGAGCTCACAGCTGCGCACCGCTAACCACACGGTCAACTCGCCCAGTCGGACAGCGTGTAACAGCCTGCCTGAATATTGATGGGAAGTAGCTGGTGAGTTAGATAACTTTCTTCTTTAGCATGCCATTCCCCTGGTTTATAAATTTTCTGATACTACTGGTACGTAACACACTGGATTATCATAGCATTCGGGCTATTCAATCCCTACTCTGAGGTACTGACTGGAATGAACAGTGTGCATATTTAGCGGAATAATGACAGATGAGTGTTCATGGCAATCTGCGGCCTGGTCATCCCAGCTCTGGAACTTTGGACTATTAGATTGGCACCGCAATCTAACCGCAGCACTGTTCGTTAAAAGTGATAAAACGTGCGGCTTTCCATTTGATCGAGTATTTTATATGATAGCATTGCTTTAAATCGCTACATTCATACTTACGTTTTTGTAATGACCTATGTTGATTTCAGTTAGGGAAACCACAAAGTCAGTCTTTCTGAGAATCCCGTAGCGAAGCACGGGTACATCAGCTAGTGTATAGGCCCTATATGTATATAATAATAATAATAATAATAATAATAATAATAATAATAATAATAATAATAACAATAATAATAATAATAATAATAATAATAATAATAATAATAATAATTTGAAGAAGAAGAAGAAGAACTTGCGATAGTAATTTGAGAATAATAATTATGATGAAAGGAAATTAAGATATTTAATGGGTGGTGATTCATTGTTACGAAATTAATAATAATATAATAATAATAATAATAATAATAATAATAATAATGTTTTATTAGGAAACTGATCATTAAATTGTGCGGATAAATTACGAGGAAGAACGACTCGTTGTTTGAAACGTCGGCAAGGGTTAGCATATAATCATCCCGGATGACAAATGATAATAATCAAATATAGGATTATAATTGAAATTAATGATAATAATAAATTAATTGATGGTAATCAAAGAATATGATAATGATCAGATAAAGAATGATAATGATAATTATTTAATAATCTTAGGAAGATATGATAGGGACAGTCGTCACGTGTCGAACCGGTCGGAACCAGATGATGAGTTTCCACGTGGGAGATTGTCAGCGGTATATGCGGAATAATCCACGGGCGGCACATGTCTTCGTTGTCAGACCGTAGTAAATGAACCTTTCCGTACGTCTTGTCGTATTGACAAGTGTAAATATTGAAATAGGCTTTGAGTTAATGAGCTCTACCTGGCATGTTTGCAAATCTGGAAATAATAGGCTAGAGTTTGTCCGTACTATAAATTTCCGTTTTCGATACGATAACATTTCCACGGTGGGTGTCCGGCTCACCAGAATGTACATACCGGAAGTGTCTCATGTCCAAATGAAACGAGGAGATGACAGTAAATAGTTACTGTCGTGCCTTCGTCTCCGAAAGAAGATCTCCAGCGGTGAAACGTCCACTCATACGGATGTGAATTCGACCCCCAGTAACCAATTGGGGCGAATTCACCAAATGTTTTACACTACCAGAGTAGTGAGGTAAATCCAAGTAGTATGTCATTTATTTTTCAGGATGGAAGTGTCCCAATGTAAAAATTGTCATCATGTTTAGTTTGCAAAATAAGTGGATAAATTGCTCCTCATTGCAATTTCAATAGGAAACAGTTTCCATATCTTTTTATTGTATTTAGTCCAGTATGCCCATGGAATTTAAGTTGTCACTTCCCAGTCCTATTGTGGAGTCTAAAAATTTGTATCCATGAATGAGTCGTCCCCGTTACCTTAATTTGCATGCCCCGTTCATCCCTGTGTTCATTTGATGCGCCGATATATAATTAGATTTTCTTTATTAAATTTAATTTTTTATCTTTTTCGAACTGATCACCCCTGAGATTAATGCTAGTCTGGGACTCAGGAGGTGAGCGGGTGCAATATGTACAAACGTTAGCTTGTGGCAAACTTCCAAACCTGAAAATTTAGGGCAGTTATCCATTTCAAAAACCTGTCGATAGAATTTAAAGTCCAAACTTAATTATTTTAATAGACTTGTCGTTTGTCGCGGAAATTTCTGCATCTGAAAACGCCCAAAATCTCCTACTAAAATCAAAAGTATTAAAAATAGAGCAAATGACCTTCCCTTCTTTTCCATTTATTCCCCAACTTTTCCACAGCTTTTCATTAGACGTACTTCCATCTGAGGTGAAACCAATAATTCTGGCGCCAATTTGCTCCAGTTGTAAGACCATCTGTATTAAAATTCGTGACAAAATATCACTGGGTTTAGAATTTCGGCTTGCATACACAGCAACCGGTTGAACTCAATTATTCAATAGGAAAACAAACATGAACACTAACGCATGATTTGAGAGTTTTTTTTACCATAGAAACTTATGCATACACGTGGTAAAGTATGTCTATCACATTTCTCTGTTAACACTGAAAACATTGACAAGAGAAATGGATTAATTTATAAGAGTGGATGATGGGAACAAGAATACAATAAATGTATTGGAAACGGAATGTACTGCTGGAAGCAGAAATCAAGCGCTTAATAACTAATCCCATATTCGAGAGTACCAGTCAGAACCTCCGTGGTTCTCACCGCCGGGTTCCGAGATTCAAATCCCGGTTACTGCATGTGAGATTTGTGCTGGACAAAGTGGAGACGGGACAGATTTTTCTCCGGGTACTCCGGTTTTTCCTGTCACATTTCATTCGAGCAACACACTCCAATACCATTCCATCTGTCGGTCATTATCCATTGCCCGAGAGCAGTAAAACAGGTTTAGGCAGGCGGCATAATATTCCTATCCTCGCCGCTAGATGGGGCTTCATTCATTCCATTCCAGACCCGATCGAATAACTGGAAACCGGCTTGTGGATTTTCATTTTTTGAGAGCACCAGTGATGAATCTGGAGAAGATTCGGCAACAGCTGATTCAGAGACAGACGCAGCAAGCAGACTTCTATGGCACAGGGCAATGATAGATTGCTCTTGGACAAAAGCTAATTTTGAATTACGACATGTCATTACAAGATTAGCAGTTCACGGTTTTCATCACCTACTCTACAAATCAAAACACTTTCATGACCCAAGTATAGACTGTGAGTGCACGCTATGTGGAAAAACGTGTGAACATTACCACATTGAATTCTGTACAAGAAGACCAATTACGTTTGAGATACAACATCTCGAGCGCGCAAGGCCAACTCCGGCACACTGCAAGATAACATTTCTAGGTCAGCCGTCATTCATTCACTGCCGAGATCAGATGTCAGAAAAAACAAGTGCAATATGATAGCGATTACGAGCAAGTTATTTGCTATCACTGCAATTCACCAAATATTTCGTTAGCGAAATGAAAAGGAAAACTAGAATAGAGAGGAGACTTATTAATTTGGCCCGACTCAGCTTTGTATAACCGTTTTGTACCGGGAGGTACACCTCTATTCCGCATATTCAAAAGAAGCGCCTTAAAGGACTCTATCAAACAAACGTGAAACTTCTACTGCGTGAAGTTGGGACATTAATCAGAAGATGTCACTACTGAATAATTGAGAAGTTTGTCATTTCTAAGTTTCCTAAACTGATTGGAATTATTTTGGTGTACATCAAGAGGTTTGGACATTTCTCCATATATGTCATTACAAAAAAGACTGAGGTCATTCACTCTGGTGCAAAGTAAAAGCATTAGTGATTTAAAGAAGTTTTGTTATTATGTTTTCTCAACTAAAATTAACTTTCATTTATTTTGTTATATCAAGGATTGCAACGCTTTTTTCTCATTCCGCCAGTTTTTGAATTCGACCAATCACTAATTTTCTGTAATTATTTTTCAGCCTATCACAGGCTTCTTGTTGGTTTTTAGGTGTAACTTTTGATTCGGCCAATAAAATTGAGAGGGTGTGTTCGGATTAGTCCAGAACCCTCTAGAACTGTCCGCTCGTGTATATAAGCTGAGGCCTTTCAGACTACCTTGGCTTTGGATCACCGAATTTCTGAGAGTGTGTGTGTTAAGTCGGGAGGCGGGGCGCCTCATTCTTCGCCAGGCAGTTCAACCGCCAACGTAATGGCCAGCTGTCTTATTTTTCTGTAGCTACCTCCGCAGACTTACACGAGGGGAAGGTTCTAACTATGTAACCCCCTGTTTTCTAAAATGTAAACTTTCTTTTGACTAATGTAAAATTTCATAAGACTTAAACTGTAAATCGGGGATAGAGAGTGCGTTACCCCCTTGAGTTCCCCTTCAACTTAGTTTGAGGTGACTATGATTTTGTAACCTTTTCTCTTTTCTGTAAAGTGATAAATTAACCTCCATTCTAGTCACCTCAGTAGCTTGGGATTAGCCTCTGCATCATCGGGCCGAGAGCCCAATTATGGTTTTAATTTTCTAGGAGTGCAAGTGTACGCCTCCATTCATTTCGTGTCCGGGCCAGTAATTTAACCTGTTCTTCTTTTCACGAAGGCCCAGTAGTTTGGGTAATAGATACCCCTGAGTACAAATTGTAAATGTTAGGTTGGGCCTAGAGAGGCCAGATTTTGTGTAATATTGCCTTGAATAGGTGGTAAGAAATTGGGAACGCAGTCTCCTTGGTTAATGTTAATGTTGGAGAGCATGTAAGCTCTTTTCTGATATTGTGAATTTCCTGTAATAGTGAGGGGTGCCTCTGGCAGGCTATAAATTGGTAACCTTTGGAGCAAAGTGCTCTTGAATTTGGGAGATTTCTGTCCTTGTCTAAATAATGCCACTTTCGCGAAATTGTAAATTTCTAAACTAGGGGCTGGAAGCCCAAAATTGTTAAATTCCCTATTCTGGGGTTCTCTATTTTAATATCCAAATTTGTCATTGTTATTTCACTAAGTGAAAAGTTGTTAAAGAAATATAACCTATATTAAAGTTTTAACTTAATTTTTGATATAGTAGATGGACCCATTCCACCCACAATTTTCCTTCACCTCTTTCTGCTCCACTTAACCACGGTAACACGGTAATTACCTCTTTTTAGCTATATCTCTCAGCTCAGCAGTTTTCATACTGTGCATTTATATCATTTGGGGACTGGCCCCAATTTTGCAAAATATTTTCGGTAAAAAACACTGTTTTTCCCAGGTTTCGAACCCACTATCTCCCGAATACTAGATACTGGCCACACTTAAGCGACTACAGCTATCGAGCTCGGTAATAATTCCTTTGACTTGGTACCTTTGAGATAGGCCACGGCCGGTGTCCTTTCCAAATCCTATCCATTCCCATCCGTGGAGAACCTGAGCGCAACCTGTTACACATGGATCTCAAAACAAAACAAAAAAAACAAAACAAAACAAAACAAAACAAAACAAAACAAAACAAAACAAAACAAAACAAAACAAAACAAAACAAAACAAAACAAAACAAAACAAAACAAAACAAAACAAAACAAAACAAAACAAAACAAAACAAAACAAAACAAAACAAAACAAAACAAACCACTTTTATCTTCCTTCCCGTTGTGCGTTCGCCAGTCATACAATAACGTTGCACACCCAGGGTATGTTACGGTACATCACACTTTGTATACGATAGTTTACATTACATCTCTGATATCCGTTCTGTGGCTGGAATCAATGCCAGGAAACAGCTTGCGTGCCAGTACATTCTTGGCCAAACGTACAGTACGCTGTCGGACGAGGCAAGCAAAAGCCCAAATGCATATTTTTATTCATATCTCTAAACGTAACTGACCGATTTTGAAAATACATATTTGAACTTGTACGCAGTTGAACTTTTAGGCCAGTTGTATGTATTCGTGCCGTTCCATTAAAAAATATGGAGATGGTATTAATATGTCGGTTATTAATCACCCTATGAGAATAAGTAGCACGTTATTTTACAATCCCCTGGGTACCATTTACGAATATGAAAATAGAATATCGATATCTTTAATGGTTTAAACATTATTTCCGTGTAACATCTTAGGTGAATAACCCTGTATATACCAATTTAAGTTTAATGTAATAAGCTTGGCAGAGGTGTAAAATAGCAAAATAATTCTTATAATATGAATGTTTGTTGTTGAATGTTT